>NC_053390.1:699545843-699857909 GCF_905171765.1 Bufo bufo | reverse complement strand
CCCCTGACTTGAGCATCGGAGCAGTTCATGCTCCGATGCTCTCCTTTGCCCTGCGCTAAATAGCTCAGGGCAAAGGCATTTTTTGGAGATCCGGTGACGTACCGGGGCTCTCCATGGGGCTGCCAGGAAGCCCGGTGATGTCACCGACACTGATGGATGGGATTTAGCGCTGCCCTAGCCAGTAAAATGGCTAGGGCAGCACTAAAGCCCGCCCATCAAAGCCAGTGATGTCACCGAACACACTGCCGGGCGGAAGTTTCAGCCCGACAGTGAGTTATTGAAAACAAAAGAGACCTTGCCCTGCGCGATTTAGCGCAGGGCAAGGGAGCACATCGGAGCATGAGATGCTCCAAAGCTAGCCTCAGGGGGGCTGCCTGGGTGAAAAGAAGGGTATGTCCGGGTTCAGCTCTGAACCCGGACAATCCCTTTAAGCTGACCATACACATAAAATAAATATTGGTCAAACCTGATTATTTTGGGTGCTCCAACCTACCATCTAATGTGTATGAGGGCCTCGTGCCTCTCCCTCAGTGGAAGATGTCAGGGGAGATAAGGAACAGGTACGTTGGATTTTAACTCCCTGATCCTTCTGGAGGCAATTCACCACTAGAGGTGTCTGGCAGTGGCTTTCTCCTCTCAGCCGATTCGGAACACATGTATGATATCAGGAGAGAAAGCGGTCAGCCATCGTATGGTCAGGCTTAGAGGTTCTCCTGCACAGATTTTCATCTTTTTATTGTTCTGTTATAGAGAGTTTTTGAAATAATTGGTGAAACTACAATACATAGATTATACTATACTGTATGTATCTTTGTGAATGCTTAGAGAACACCTACCTCTGTCTCATATGGGACTGCTATATAGATTCTTGGCAGCATTTAGTATCTAACCTCATGAAGATGTTTTGATGGCTCTGAAATGTGCAGTTGCATTCTTAAAAGAGTAATACTTATATTTTGGACAAAATCTAAATCAAGTAATGAGGTTAATACTTGTCCATTAAATCTACATTTGTCATAGTTAATCCAAAAACTGCTTATGGCAAGAATCATTACTAAATAAGTAATTGGATAAGAGCCTGAAGTACATAACCAGGAAAATAGGTATTATGAGGTATTCTTCTTGTCTAGTGTGTTAAATTTTATCAAATGTTCTGCACAATAGAATTGTTAAATAACAGTATAAATATCAATTTTAGCATCTGGTATTGCTTTTGAGGTAAGATGATTGGCTCTTGATCTGCCTGGTATAGCAGATATAGCTACCAGAGCACAACTATAAAATGCATAATGCTACACAGGCCTACAGGCTTTGATTTATTCATGTACAATTAGTTGCACTGAAATTGCTTTAATTTTATGGCTTGAGAGCAGACTTCCTCCAATCCCCATAGGAACTATTGGCCGGGCCACGTGATTTGGAACTGATACTGCATTTAGTTTTTGAAACAAAAACACATCTCGTGATTGCTGTCTCACTGACTAATGCAGCCTTTTCATTTCAGGAAAGGGAGTGGCGGAGAGCTTCTTTATTCCACTTGACCCTGAATGGCTGATTCAATCGAAAGAATTCGAGCTCACAGCATCTTTGAAATATTTTAGTTTAGACCTGTCATTTTACCGCAAGTTAGTCCATAATTAATGCTGATTGCCCAAGTCCATACTTTGTCATATGGCTTCAGAACAGATTGGCCTTTCTACTTCTGTTGCAGCAAAGGGATTTAAAAGGTCCACATGGCTGCAAAAAAAAGGTCAGAGACAGATAATAAGAACGACTTGTGTTCAATCAAGAAAAAAAGTTCAGTCTCCAAGAACATTTAAAGACCAGTTTCCTCCAGCCGGGAGAGAATGACATAGACACGCAGAGAAAATGTACATTAAGTGCATGTCTTTTCATCTAATTATCTGACTTCAGTTCCCATTTTTACGGCTGACCAGGTTACATTACAGAACGGCTTTCGTACGTCTCTATAGCGTAACCTGTTAACGGCTATTTGACACCACATTGGAAAGGCAGCAAACTGGAAAGGTAAAGATCTAGATGTGGTTTACACCTTTCTTATTACAGCTCACCCTTTCATTATAACCCCGGTTCATGGAAGGAAGAAGCTAACTGATGGAATTCATCCTTAATCATTTCCATCTCACTGCGCCTGCATACATGTGCAATTTCCCATGATTCCTTTGTTAAAATTGATAGACAATTCTATTGTACGAAAGCTATGCAATTGCAAGCCCACATTTAAGACAGTTGAGACTTGGCTGCACAATCAATGAGGATGCTGCTGGCATTTTTGCATACAAGATGGACCTTCACTCCCAAACTACAGAACACAAATGAGGAATTTATTTGATGACTTACACCAGTTTTCTGCTGTATGAAAGTGACACATAGCATCAGACTGGCCAGCCAAAAAAACGGAGGATCCTTCGGTGGGCCCAGGCTCTGTTTCCATAGTGGGCTCCAAAGGTCCACGGAAAAAACACATTTATAGCTGCCTTTGGAGACAATAACTTGCCACTAGGGTCTATTTCTTTTAATCAAATCCTATTAGTTTCTATGGATGGTATGGGTGTTAGGACCTGAGAATAATTTCCTGTAGTGGGCCCAATGAACCTCAGTCCAACTCTGGTCATACATTTTGACCCACTCCGTATTTGCACAAAAATTGTAACTTACTTTTGAAAATTGAATAAAGTAGAGCCACCCCACCCACCATAAGTCCAACATATTTACTATTATATTTACACCAGAAATTGGCATGCATTTTGGTGCAAATCTACACATAATCATAGTACCTGTAGATTTCAATTTCTGGTGCACAGACAGATAAAATTGTGCCAATTTTTTTTTAAACAGGCATGCACCTCTTAACAAATGTGACTCACTTTACTGCAGCATGATTTGGTATGCAACTGAGATATGTGATAACAGTCTTAATAAACTTCCTCATAAATGTTTTATGCTGGGCCCCTGCTGTACTTATAATCAAATGACTAGGGGTTAGGTATAATGCTAGATAAGTATTCATTGGGAGTAACAAATCCCGAAAGATCCGTCAATGGTCTAGGGCACTGATGGGCAAACTGCGGCTCTCCAGCTATTGTAAAACTACAAATCCCATCATGCCCTGCTGTAGGCTGATACCTGTAGGCAGACTGGGTATACTGGGAGTTGTAGTTTTACAACAGCTGGAGAGCCGCAGTTTGCCCATCCCTGGTCTAAGGGCCTGTTCGTATTCATTACCAATTGTTTGTTTTTTTACAGATCCATATATATATATATATATATATATATATTTCTTTTTTCTGAGTCCCTTGACATGGTTAAACGTGTCTGCCTCTCTTTGACATACAAATGGAGACTTCTTCTCAATTAATCTGATCCTGTTGCACTGGATATGGATGAATCCCTTACCAAAGTAGAGTTGTGTATGACACGATGGGGTTTTCTAGGACTGTATACAACCTCTTTCAGGCTCTTTAATGCCAAGGCATCATTAGTAATGTCAAAGTGACAGTGACATATATAGTTATGGATAAACAGGGGGTAGCCATTGGTAACAATAAGCCTGTTTAAAAATGCACTGCCAGATTTTATTTGCAAATTAAAACATGGTCCATGAATTAGCCTTTTTGCCAGCAGGTGCCACCTTTGTCTCCTGACCTGTAAAATGGCGGCCACCATTTTTAGAGATTCATCCAAATCAAATCACAAAAATTTTAGACAAAATCGATTAATTTAGAATCAATTCACCCATCTCAAATATGGAGCAGACATAGCCCATAAATAGGGCTCCAAGCTAGAGATGAGCGAATTTCTAAAAATTCGATTCAGATTTGTTTGAATCTGAGTCTGAATCTCTGCCTGAATCAAAAGTGCTTTGATTGACTGGTCTCTCTATCCTGCAAAAATTCTCCTGAATTGAATGAGATAAAAGGTCTTGAATAACGGCTGACAAATTATAGGACATGTCCTATTTTGTCCATTTTCATGGACCAACAGCCCCATGCAATTCAGGGGTGACATTTTTATTTTGACGTTTTTTTTCTCCCACTGTCATGTGAATAAATCCTTAGTGTACAGGACCTTTCTAGTGTGACTCTACTGCTGTACTACATGCACTGCCACTAGTATTCATCCTCCAAACACAGCATGAGACAAGAAGATCTCTTTAGTGGGACGTCCCCACAGCATAAACCTAATTATAAATTATTCAGGAGTTAAAACCCCCACTTTCTAAAAGCCATGCTCCCTAAAGTAATTGAATTTGTACTTCTACAAATATTTAACAGTTTAAATGTATAAATTCATAGCTCCTAGATGGGAGACCCAGGCACTCAGCCTATACAAAAATATAATACAAAAAATATATATCCAAAAATATATCTTTATTGAAATCGAAGAGTCTCTTGGAGGTGCCACTAGTCGGGTCTGTATTGTGTATATGTTGTGAATCATGTTTTTTTTAATCTAAGTGGGGGAGCCACATGGTTTGATATTGTATTTATTTATACTTGTTTTTCCATCCCACCTTTTTCACTACTTGTAATGCTATAATTTGATGTCCCGATGTGTTTTGTGCACTCTCCATGTGGTTGTGTTTGTCTTTGCCAATTTATGCATCTATTTATTTATTTTATCGATTTCAATAAAGATATATTTTTGTATATATATTTTTGTATTATTTTTGTATATGCTGAGTGCCTGGGTTTGTCCCATCTAGGAGCTATTCGTTTTTGAAACTTGCGTTCTATTTGTGCTATACAAACATATTCCAGTTTTGTTGTTTTATTGCTCATTGATATTTTATCTATAAATTCATGCAAAGTTGTCCAAGACAAAATGCATCCTATCTGTAGCCAACATGCTATTCTGTGTTTGAACATTAAAGGGACACTAACTTTTCACAAAACATTTGATATGCCATAGAGAGAGCCATATCAAAAAATCACTGGGGGTCTGAGTGCCGGGACCACCATGATCACTAGAACTAGGTGAGAGAAGTGTGATCATATTGTGCTATCTATCTTTGGTACCAAAGATGGAAATAAGACAGGCCAATAAACTTCTATCAAATCATGCAGAGAGGAGAAAAAGTGCAATTTGCAAACACTTCTCTCCCCTCATTCTAGGGATCCGTGGGGGTCTCAGCAATCAGACCCCCACTAAACACAACTATTGATATCTCTATGACATATGAAACGTTTTGGGAAAAGTAAGTGACCATTTAAAGCTTAGGACTGTTTCACTCTGCCGATATGAGTTCCATTATGAGTTTGCCGGGTAGCGGCTGGATCTCCGGCAGATCCCATTATAGTTAACATCTGGTGATGCCAGAGCCAGAGAGCTGTAACAGGCTGTTCTCTGCCAGAAAAACCTGCCAGAACTCATAATAGCAGTGTGAAACAGGTCTTAGCCCTGCAAAAGCTGTAATCTATTACCAATAAAATACCTTGCAACATGTTGCCATGCGTTTTCCACTCATATCCTTCGTTCTGAATGTTCTGATGGCCTCCTTCTCCCCAGCTGTCAATGACTTCTTGTATCGTGACCACGCTGTCTATACATAATAGAAACAATAGCTGTGGTCACCAGCAGTTATACTGTTCATGACTGCCCATGATATGAGGGAGTAAGAAGGTGCCTGACCATGATGTATGGTGGGAAGTCAGGCACTGACAATAGGGAGCAGAAGGGTCTCATGGCTAAGGGCCATGAGTTTAGTAATACATATTAGATAAAAGTTGGCCAAACATCTGACTGCCCAAACACCAGTTGTGCATTGTGGTGTCCCAACTTCCTCCAACTGCAGAGGCCGAGAGAAAACAAGGGTTGGGCACGTTGAATTTCAGCATGCCAATCCTTTGGTCCTCATGAAAGATAAGCTGCTGCAAGGGGTGTCTGACAACAGTTTTGTCCCGTGTCCTCACTGAGAGTACATGCCGATCATGCATGTTAATAGGGAGTCAATATCAATCCCCATTCATGCTCAACCTTCAAACTTAATATTTTTTTTCAGCATAAACCACCATACTTTTTATACAATGCAATATGACCCAGTACCAAGTCCATAGGTAATTATAACACTTATGATTGGAGCTAACCCAAGGCCAACAGTTTTACAGACATAAATTGCAGCACCACAACTTAGGGAAAAGAGTCCTCTCTTATCAGAAACCTTCTGTGACAGGCAATACTGGTTGTCAAAAAGGTTATAATTAATATTGCTATCATATACAAAATGCCCAAAATGGGTGTAAATCTATGCACTGTGGAACCTATTAAATTTGCTACATATCTCTGCGTCTTCTAAAACCAACCACTTACCATTTAATTTAGAGAAATGTTGCATGCCCCAGTTATGCCCTCAGGCTTCCAAACACACGTCCGAAACGTGTTTTTTAGTCCTCAGGAAAGTATTTGTAAATCATGAGTAATGAGTCTGTCTGGATTTGTTGTCAGGATGTTTCCTAATTGCTTTTGGGCTTTAGGCAAAACATTTGGACAGTTATTCGTGCTCCCAGCTAAACCAGCAATATCTGTGCATTTTCTAGTCTCTTTTATCAGCAGACGATGTCTACTTGGTATATCAGGAATAATTATATAAAGGAAATTCAGGAAATAAAATCCCTTTGCTGCTATAGGCCAATTTAAATACTAATCCAGGTCTGATATTTAGGTGACTGAAGAGAAGAGAGAAACATGAGAGAAACTATTTAGCAAAATGTTCCCCTTAGGTATTCTCTGAAATACAGCTCTTCATGTTCTTCATAAAAAAAAAAATCTCAATGTAGTATCAAAATGCATGTGCATGTTACATAGATTGCTGATTGAGAATAGTATAGCTTCAATTTATTTGTATTTAATGTCTAGTGAAACTAAGACTAGAGTGGAATTTACTAACTATTTAGGGGGTAAAAAGATGGGATGGAATTTATAGGCATTTACATATGATAAGAGAAACCTCCTGCATAGTGGCTATTATAGGGCATTTACACCTAAAGACTTAATTTCCTCTTGGAGTACTTTCACACTAGCGTTATTCTCTTCCGGTATTGAAATCCGGTAAAGGGTCTCAATACCGGAAAAAAATGCATTTGTTTTGTCCTAATGCATTCTGAATGGAAAGCAATATGTTCAGTATGCATCAGGATGTCTTCCGTTCAGTCCCTTGTACGGTATTTGACCGGACAAAATGCCGCAGCTTACTGTGGTATTTTTTCCTGCCAAAATCCAGGAACACTACCTTACTTGCCAGATCCGGCATTAATTTCCATAGAGATGTATTAATGCCAGATCCGGTACCAAGTGTTCTGGAAATTGCCGCGTTGCCGGATACGGTTTTCCAGTCTGCGCATGCGCCGTGACATAGGAGGAGCTATTTTTTGCTTTTGATCCTTGAAAAAAATTAAATACCGGATTCATTATTCCGGATGATACCGGATGAGACGGATCCGGTATATCACCGCATCTGTCTAACGGATCCAGCTCATCCGGTATCATCCGGAATAATGAATCGGATGCAGTGACCTCCACAATGCCCACCCCTTTAACAGTGACCTCCACAGTTCCCGCCCCTTTAACAGCAACCTCCACATTGCCCGTCCCTTTAATAGTGCCCGCCCCTTTAACAGTGACCTCCACGGTGCTCGCCTCTTTAATAGTGACATCACCAGTGCCCGCCCCTTTAACATTGACCACCCATTTTACAGTGACTTCAACAGTGTCAACCCCTTTAACATTGACCAACCCTTTAACAGTGACCTTCATAGTGGACACCCCTTTAACAGTGACCCCCACAGTGTCCGCCCCTTTAACAGTAACCTCCACATTGCTGGTCCCTTTAATAGTGCCCACCCCTTTAACAGTGACCTCCACAGTGTTCGCCCCTTTAACAGTGACCTCCACAATGCCTCCCCCTTTAACATTGACCACCCATTTAACGGTGACCTCAACAGTGCCCGCCCCTTTAACTTTGACCAACCCTTTAACAGTGACCTTCATAGTGGACACCCCTTTAACAGTGACTTCCACAGTGCTCGCCCTTTTAACAGTGACCTCCACAGTATCCTACCCTTTAACATTGACCACCCCTTTAACAGTGACCTTTATATTGCCCGCCCCTTTAACAGTGACTTCCACAGTTCCCACCCCTTTAACAGTGACCTCCGCAGTGCCTGACCCTTTAACAGTGACGTCCACAGTGCCTGCACCTTTAACAGTGAACTCCACAGCGCCCGTCCGTTTAATAGTTGCCCCTGCCCCCCATGCGTACCGGTATGCCATGTTTGCCGAGTCCATAAGGACTCAGGACGTACCGGTACGTCCTAAGTTTAAAAGTAGATTGCGACGCGGCGGGGGTTAATAGGAACAGGATGCCCGCTGAAATCATTCAGCGGGCATCCTGTCACAACGCCGGGGGGGTCATTTGACCCCCCGTATCGGCGATCGCCGCAAACCGCAGGTCAATTCAGACCTGCGGTTTGCGGCTTTTACCTGCAGTTGCGGCGGCGGGCGGTGCCATCGGGTCCCCATGCGGCCGTGGGGGGGACCCGATGGCATGGAAGGCAGCGCAATGTCTAAGGAAGGCATCGCGCTGCCTTCAGGTGACGAGCCTGTGAGATCCAGCCCCCTGGATAACACAGGCCGGAAGCTGTATGAGTAATACACACAGTATTACTTATACAGCCAATGCATTCCAATACAGAAGTATTGGAATGCATTGTAAAGGATTAGAACCCCAAAAGTTCAAGTCCCAAAGTGGGACAAAAAAGAAAGTGAAAAAAAGTTGAAAAAAGAAAGTTTTCCCCCCAAAAAATTAAAAGTTTCAAGTAAGAATAAACAAAAACGTAATTTTCCCAAAAATAAAGTAAAAAAAAGGTAAAAAATAGGAAAAAAAAAAAAGTATACATATTAGGTATCGCTCTATAAAAATATCACATGACCTAACCCCTCAGATGAACACCGTAAAAAAAAAAATATAAAAACTGTGCTAAATAAACAATTTTTTTGTCACCTTACTTCACAAAAAGTACAACAGCAAGCGATAAAAAAAGGTGTTTGCCCACCAAAATAGTACCAATCTAACCGTCACCTCATCCTGCAAAAAATGAGCCCCTACCTGAGACAATTGCCCAAAAAAAATAATAACTATGGCTCAGAATATGGAGACACTAAAACATCATTTTTTTTGTTTTAAAGGGTTTCTACCACTTCGTTTTCACATAATTAACTTTCAGACACTAGCGATCCGCTAGTGTCTGCTCTACCAAACAATCCTAATATAATAGCTTTTGGGGCAGCTTTTGGGGCAGCGGACGAAATCTCGCGCATGCGCCGTGCGGGTCTGTATTCGGCGCATGTGCAGTGAATGTCTGACCGCTTCCCTGCTCAGACATCTCCACTGTGCCTGCGCCGATGACGTCATAGTGCTCTGAGGAACAGGCGCAGTGGAGATGTCTGTGCAGAAAGCGGTCAGACATTCACGAGCGAGAATTCGTCCGCTGGCTCACAGGGAGGATCGCATTCCGGAGGAGATGGGCGGACTGGAGGGACGCGCTGGGCGGCGGCATTTTGTGAAGGTAGATCAAGCCTCTAGGTGCTAATGACGCCCCCATAGCACCTAGAGGCTCATTAGCATATCAATATAAGTTCTTTTTTTAGCGAAACGCCTGCACCAAAAGCTATTATATTAGGATTGTTTGGTAGAGCAGACACTAGCGGATCGCTAGTGTCTGAAAGCTAATTATGTGAAAACCAAGTGGTAGAAACCCTTTAAAAAAAGCTGTTATTGTGTAAAACTTACATAAAAAAAAAAAGTATACATATTTGGTATCGCCGCGGTCATATCGACCGGCTCTATAAAAATATTACATGACCTAACCCCTAAGATTAACACCGTAAAAAATAAAAAATAAAAACTGTGCTAAATAAACAATTTTTTGTCACCTTACATCACAAAAAGTGTAATAGCAAGCAATCAAAAAGTCATATGCACCCCAAAATAGTGCCAATCAAACCATCATCTCATCCCGCAAAAAATGAGACCCTACCTAAGGTAATCGCCCACAAAATGAAAAAAATATGGCTCTCAGAATATGGAGACACTAAAACATAATTAATTTTTTGTTTCAAAAATGATATTATTGTGTAAAACTTACATAAATAAAAAAAAAGTATACATGATAGGCATCGCCAGGTCCGTATCGACCGGCTTTTTAAAAATATCACATGACCTAACCCTTCAGATGAACACCGTAAAAAATGTAAAATAAAATCTGTGCTAAATAAACCATTTTTTGTCACCTTACATCACAAAAAGTGTAATAGCAAGCGATCAAAAAGTTACACGCACCCCAAAATAGTGCCAATAAAACCATCATCTCATCCCGCAAAAATCATACCGTACCCAAGGTAATTGCCCAAAACCTGAAAAAGTTATGGCTCTCATACTATGGAAACACTTAAACATGATATTTTTTTGGCTTCAAAAAAGAAATCATTGTGTAAAACTTACATAAATAAAAAAAAGTATACATATTAGGTATCGCCGCGTCCGTGACAACCTGATCTATAAAAATATCACATGATCTAACCTGTCAGATGAATGTTGTAAATAACAAAAAATAAAAACGGTGCCAAAACAGCTATTTATTGTTATCTTGCCTCACAAAAAGTGTAATATAGAGCAACCAAAAATCATATGTACCCTAAACTAGTACCAACAATATTGCCACCCTATCCCTTAGTTTCTAAAATAGGGTAATTTTTATGGAGTTTCTACTCTAGGGTTGCATCATGGGGGCTTCAAATGGGACATGGTGTCAAAAAAACCAGTCCAGCAAAATCTGCCTTCCAAAAACCGTATGGCATTCCTTTCCTTCTGCGCCCTGCCGTGTGCCCGTACAGCGGTTTACGACCACATATGGGGTGTTTCTGTAAACTACAGAATCAGGGTCATAAATATTGAGTTTTGTTTGGCTGTTAACCCTTGCTTTGTAACTGGAAAAAAATTATTAAAATGGAAAATCTGCCAAAAAAGTGAAATTTTGAAATTGTATCTCTATTTTCCATTAATTCTTGTGGAACACCTAAAGGGTTAACAAAGTTTGTAAAATCAGTTTTGAATACCTTGAGGGGGTAGTTTATAGAATGGGGTCATTTTTGGGTGGTTTCTTCTATGTAAGCCTCACAAAGTGACTTCAGACCTGAACTGGTCCCTAAAAATTGGGTTTTTGAAAATTTCTGAAAAATTTCAAGATTTGCTTCTAAACTTCTAAGCCTTGTAACATCCCCAAAAAATAAAATATCATTCCCAAAATGATCCAAACATGAAGTAGACATATGGGGAATGTAAAGTAATAACTATTTTTGGAGGTATTACTATGTAATATAGAAGTAGAGAAATTGAAACTTGGAAATTTGCAATTTTTTTACAAATTTTTGGTAAATTTGGCATTTTTTTATAAATGGCCAAGTCTGTAAGGTGAAATAGGGCCGAGTCCTTAAGTGGTTACATAGAATTTTACAGTGACCACCCCTTTAACAGTGACTTTTACAGTGGCCGCCCCTTTAACAGTGACTTTCACAGTGACCGCCCCTTTAACTGTGACTTTCACAGTGGCTTCCCATTTAACAGTGACTTTCACAGTGACCGCCCCTTTAACAGTGACTTTCACAGTGACCGCACCTTTAACAGTGACTTTCACAGTGGCCGCCCCTTTAAAAGTGACTTTCACAGTGACCGCCCCTTTAACAGTGACTTTCACAGTGGCTGCCCCTTTAACAGTGACTTTCACAGTGACCACCCCTTTAACAGTGACCGCCCCTATTACAGTGACTTTCACAGTGACCGCCCCTTTAACAGTGACTTTCATAGTGACCGCCCCTTTAACAGTGACTTTTACAGTGACTGCCCCTTTAACAGTGACTTTCACAGTCACCGCCCCTTTAACAGTGACTTTCAGTGACCGCCCCTTTAACAGTGACTGCACCTTTAACAGTGACCGACATTTTAACAGTGACTTTAACAGTGACCGCCCCTTTAACAGTGACTTTAACAGTGACCGCCCCTTTAACAGTGACTTTAACAGTGATCGCCCCTTTAACAGTGACTTTCACAATGACCGCCCCTTTAATAGCGACTTTCACAGTCACTGCCCCTTTAACAGTGACTTTCACAGTGACCGCCCCTTTAACAGTGACTACCCCTTTAACAGTGACTTTCACAGTGGCCGCCCCTTTACCAGTGTCTTTCACAGTGACCGCCCCTTTAACAATGACTTTCACAGTGACCACCCCTTTAACAGTTACTTTCACAGTGACTGCCCCTTTAACAGGGACCTTCATAGAGCTCACCCCTTTAATAATAGTGACCTCCACAGTGTCTGCCCATTTAATAACAGTGACCTCCACTGTGCCCGCCCCTTTAATAACCGTGACCTCCACTGTGCCCATCCCTTTAAAAACAATGACTTTCACTGTGTCCACCCCTTTAAAAACAGTGACCTCCCTAGTACCCGCCCCTTTAAGCAGTAAAGAAAAATTGCTGGGTTGTTATGGAATCCTGGAGTAAAACTGTGTTTATGGCAGTTGGTATTAGGTGGGGGGGGCAATTCTTTGGGGAATATCTCAGGAACGGTAAGTCCTAGAGAGCTGATAAGGTCTAAATCCTTCCCGGACACCTGATGTACGTGTGTGCCAAATTTGGTAAAGATCCGTCTAGTCGTTTGGTTGAGCATAAAAACATCCAGACAGACGTCTAAGACAGACAGACAGACAGAAACTCATTTTTATATATATAGGAGATATACAGCACTGTATTTATATGTGAGGTATGAAGTAGAGTTGAGCGAACCCGAACTGTAAAGTTCGGGTTCGTACCGAACTTTAGCTTTTTCGGGACCCGGACAAGAACCCAAACATTTAAGTAAAAGTTCGGGTTTGGGTTCGGTGTTCCGCGCTTTCTTGGCGCTTTTTGAAAGGCTGCACAGCAGCCAATCAACAAGCTTTTAACTGTGTGCCCTTAGAAGCCATCACAGCCATGCCTACTATTGGCATGGCTGTGATTGGCCAACTGCAGCATGTGACCCAGCCTCTATTTAAGCTGGAGTCACGTAGCGCCGCCCGTCACTCTGCTCTGATTAGTGTAGGGAGAGGCTGCAGCTGCTGTCAGGGACAGATCAGGGAGAAATATTAAGAAGAACTGCCTTTTTACTCAGCGATCAAAATCCAATGTGTTTTGTGGGTGCAGTGCACAATTTTTTTAAGCCTGCACTGAGCCAACTTCTGCTGAAAAAAAACTTTTTTTTACTTCAGTTGTCACTATCAATACCTAATCGGCAGCCATTTTATGCAACGATAGTGCACCAGCACTATCTGCATGTCTGCTAGTCCAGAAATACAGCTTTTTTGCTGACTGTGCTTAAAAAAACTTTTTGTTCATATACTGGTCATCTTTGATTACACGTGCATAGGTGACAGTCACATTTAGGCCACAAATACGGCCATTAGGTTACTGCGGTTAAAACACTAAAACATGATTTTTTTTGCTTCAAAAACGAAATCATTGTGTAAAACTAACATACATAAAATAAAGTATACATATTAGGTATCGCCGCGTCCGTATCGACCGGCTCTATAAAAATATCACATGAACTAACCCCTCAGATGAACACCGTAAAAAATGTAAAATAAAAACTGTGCTAAATAAACCATTTTTTGTCACGTTACATCACAAAAAGTGTAATAGCAAGCGATCAAAAAGTCACACGCACCCCAAAATAGTGCCAATAAAACCATCATCTCATCCCGCAAAAATCATACCCTACCCAAGGTAATTGCCCAAAAACTGAAAAATTTATGGCTCTCAGACTATGGAAACACTAAAACATGATATTTTTTTTGCTTCAATAAAGAAATCATTGTGTAAAACTTGGGTGCAGTGCACAATTTTTTTAAGCCTGCACTGAGCCAACTTCTGCTGAAAACAAACTTTTTTTTACTTCAGTTTGTCACTATCAATACCTAATCGGCAGCCATTTTATGCAACGATAGTGCACCAGCACTATCTATCTGCATGTCTGCTAGTCCAAAAATACAGCTTTTTTGCTGACTGTGCTTAAAAAAACTTTTTGTTCATATACTGGTCATCTTTGATTAAAAGTACATTGATTACAGTCACATTTAGGCCACAAATACGGCCATTAGGTTACTGCGCTTAAAAAAAGACGTTTGTTCATATACTGGTCATCTTTGATTACACGTGCATAGGTGACAGTCACATTTAGGCCACAAATCCGGCCATTTGGTTACTGCGGTTTAAAAAAAACGTTTGTTCATATACTGGTCATTTTTGATTAAACGTGCATTGATTACAGTCACATTTAGGCAGCAAATACGGCCATTTGGTTACTGCGGTTTAAAAAAACCATTTGTTCATATACTGGTCAATTTTGATTAAACATGCATTGATTACAGTCACATTTAGGCCACAAATACGGCCATTTGGTTACTGCGATTTAAAAAAAAAACGTTTGTTTATATACTGGTCATCTTTGATTACACGTGCATAGGTGACAGTCATATTTAGGCCACAAATACGGCCATTTGGTTACTGCGGTTTAAAAAAACTGTTTGTTCATATACTGGTCATCTTTGATTAAACGTACATTGATTACAGTCACATTTAGGCCACAAATACGGCCATTAGGTTACTGCGGTTAAAAAAAAAACTTTTGCTCATATACTGGTCATCTTTGATTACACGTGCATCGGTGACTGTCACATTTAGGCCACAAATTCCGCTGTCATATAGAGTTTTAAAAAAAAATATTGAGTGCAATACCCTACATCAGGGTTTATATTGGCGGTTAATTATTTTTAACATACTTAACCAATTTTTACTTTGCTTTGTGAATGCTAACTATGAGGCAAACATCTAATAAGGGACGCGGTCATGGTCGCGGTTGTGGTGTTGGTGGAGCCTCTGGTGCAGGGAGAGGACGTGGCCAGGAACATCAGGATGAGCATAAGTAATCATTGTTTACTGTATGTTTAAAACTTTAGTGCATAGAATCTTGGGAGAAAAGAATTACAGACAAGGACCAAAAAGTCCTGCCAATAATAAAATATATTAGAAACCACTCAAGGTAACACCACTAAACACAAGGGCAAGGCTATGGGATGTAAATTATGTATTGATATTTCATTTATTTCAGGTGCACATCACTGGAGATTGTATGTGATTTGTCTTTTAAAATGGACTAGCACCCAAAACATCCTCTCTTTCGGTGACGTGAAGTCCCATAATAAGGAAGCATACTGTATTATGGCATGTTAATGGCAGATGAATCTTATACAGGGTGGGGGCGTAAAATGAGTCTCAAAGACTTTTGCTTTATATAGAAATGACTATAAGCCTGTCAATAAGCTCAGTTTAAGTGAGGTTTAGAAAGATTTATTGTCTGTTCAATAGATCTGTTCGAGCTTCCCAAGTGACCTTGAGAACATTTAAAGTGCAGCTAGTTGGATGCCAAGGATTTTTCTTGAGAAAATTATATTTCCTATGGATAACACTAAAACATCTATGCGTCTTTTAAAGCACAGCTGTGTTGCAATAAATGCCCTGCACATACATGGGTCATTTACTGACAACAGCTCTGTGGTGGGGCTGAGTGGTAACTGCAATTGTACGCTACATATACCATTACCAGGATTACTTTAAAGGCACACCAAGCCTGGAAAGGGATGATACAAACAACAGAACATTTACCTGCGTCTCAGTTGGCACAACCACCAAAACAGACTATCTTGTGGAATTTGAAAAAGTTTTCTGCAATGGATTTCATCATATACATTGCAAAGGGAGTAATCCATGGTGGAAGTCCACAGCATAAATTGTCATAATGCAGATTAGGGGTACAGCCACACAGTCGAGTTTCCTGATGCCATTTTGGAAGCCAAACCCAGGAATGGACCATAAAGGAAGAGAAAGTATAAAGGACGAATTCTACTTCTCCTCTTTTTTTTTTTTACTTGGGCTTCCAAAACGACACGAGGAAACTGGAACGTGTGGCCATATCCTTAAGAAGTCCTCACCGCAGGTCAGTTTACACTGTACATTTTCCTACAGTGTGTGAATGAGACTTTGCAAAAATTAATGACAAAACATCTGCTCGTATGCATATACCCTTAAGATTCTGTTCACACCAGCATCGCAGGTGGATCATGACGACTGTGAAAAATCCATTTTCCAAATAATTCAAATGGACACTGACAGACCCTATTGACATGATCGCTTGGGGTTTTGTCAGGTATACAGTATATTCAATGACAACACCATTCTATCTGTCAAAATGAACAGAATGCGTGACAGAAATCTCTGAAAGTACGTCGGAATAGAGCCTTAAAGGGGATCTAACACCAGAAAATCCAATGCTAAACTAGGCACAGTGCCTTGTAGGGCTAGCTCATCTGAATCTAATAATACTTTTCACTTAGTGATCCATCATTTCATTTTGGGAAAAAAATGTACTTTTAATCCATATGGAAAAAAGCAGTTAAGTGTACCGAGGGTGAACCCATGTCACTCTGTGCACCTTTGCTCCTCCTGCTTCATCTGCCAGCTCCTCCCTTTCCTTCTTGATTGACAGGGCCAAGAGAGATGCCAATGCAGGAACCTGACTCTGTCAATCAGGAAGAAGAGGGAGGAGCTGTCACAGGAAGTAGAAGGAGTAAGGGTGCACAGAGTGGGTTTGCATAATTGCATGCATAATTGCTCATTAGCATTTGGATAAAAAAATATAAAAATCTCCAGAATGGGGCAACAGATTACATTCAGCTCAGCTAGCCCTACAAGGTATTGCACCCCATACAGCCTCCACAAGGAGATTTACCAAGGGAATCTGTCACCACTGTAGACCCTTTTTCACAGTTGGCATGGACTTATAGCTAGCTCTGCTATAGCCATGGGTCAATATACCTTTATATCCAAATCCATGTTTTTTAACTCCCAAAAAATATGTTTTCATGAATATGCTAATTAGGTTGACAAGAGCTGAAACATAGAAACATAGAAACATAGAATGTGTCGGCAGATAAGAACCATTTGGCCCATCTAGTCTGCCCAATATACTGAATACTATGGATAGCCCCCGGCCCTATCTTATATGAAGGATAGCCTTATGCCTATCCCATGCATGCTTAAACCCCTTCACTGTATTTGCAACTACCACTTCTGCAGGAAGGCTATTCCATGCATCCACTACTCTCTCAGTAAAGTAATACTTCCTTATATTACTTTTAAACCTTTGCCCCTCTAATTTTGAAGGGGCTGTACTTATCCATCGTGGAGCTCAGCTGCACCCATTAGTAGGGAGCCCCACTTCTCCTCACTCTTTTCCTTTCCTCCTAATAGCAGCGGCGATGCTAGCTAAAATCCTGTGGAGGCTGCTGGCCCATGCATCGTTCAGGTAATGAGACCACTGCCAGCTTTAATATAAATCACATAGGACCACACAGAAAGGTGAACATGCACTTACGTGAGATTTCAGCGGGCAGCATGATGTTAGGAGGAGAAAAGAAGCACAATGGAGAGGAGTTCACTGCTAATGGGTACGACTGGACTACACAACAGATAAATACAGCCCTTTGGACTCTTTTCAAGCTAATTAGTGTATTGATTAAAACATGTTTTTGTGGGTTAGAAAACATGGACTAGGAACATAAAGGCATATTTACACATGGCTATAGCAGAGCTATAGGGTCAAGCAAACAGTGAAAAAGGGTTTACTGCGGTGAGCGATTCCCTTAAATGCTCCAGAATTCTGACTTACTAGATGTAAAAAAATATATATATATAGCATTCATGCCTTGCACTACATTTTTATGTGTTTTAGGCACTTTTTGTAGGTGTGGAAAGGAGGATGTAACTTTAGCACCAAACTTTTAGTCAACCAATAGGTAGTATAAAGTTAGATAAAAGTGCTCCAGCAAGATGCAATATCCCTTCACTATATATACACTATACCCCTCTAGCACTCTCGCACCACTGCAGTCTATCTTCAACAATGCCGCCCAGTTAATTCACATCTCCCCTCATTTCTCCTCTGCTTCTCCCCTTTGCTAGTCCCTTTACTAATTCCCCATTGTTCAGCAAATTCCATTTAAAATACTAACATTGACATATAAGGCCATCCACAATCTGTCCCCTCCTTACATCTCTGATCTGCTTTCCAGATACACCCCCACATGTAATCTTCAAACCTCACAAGACCCTCATCTTTGTTCACCTCTTGTCTGTTCTTAACACAATTGTCTACAAGATTTATCAAGTGTATCCCCCATACTCTGAGACTCACTACCGAAGCACATCCCACTATCCCCCAACATCCAAACTTTCAAAAGCAACCAACGAGAACCCACTTATTCAGGAAATCCTACCACCTACAATGAACATGCTTCAACCATACAACCAGATGAGCATCTTTTATCCTTTGTGTCCTTCCCCTTCCCTTGTACATTGTAAGCTCTCGGGGCCAGGGTCCTCTTCGCCTCTCTACCAGTTTCTTAATTGTTTCATGTTTATTGTATTTGTATATATTTTTTATTATGTATGTGTAACCCTCTCTTGATTTTCAACGCCATGGGATTAATGGCGCTTTCAAATAAGTACAATAAATTTATTGTACTTTTGCTCTTTTGTTTCTAGTTAGTTAGAACCCTGATGGATGGAGGAGCAGGGTGGTTCTTGGGGATCTACACAAAAGTTTTTCTTTTTCTATTAAGCCATTAGATTCAAGTATTGAATTCATGTTTTCTTTTAATTTTTTATGTCCCTTTCACTTTTCTTGGGAGGACGGTATTACAGGAGCAGCATCCGGTTTTCCAGGGGGAAGGTAATTGCTGTGTATAGCATTTCGACACCTGCTACTGCTTGGCTGTGACATCAAAGTACGAAACCGCTTCACTCAAGTTCCCCAAGTAAGCACATTTACATGACCTTACTAACATTATTAAATATTTGAAGGCAGTAATATGCCAGCCATGGTGTGCTGTAAAGAGTGGTGCAGTTGGCAAAAGCAGAATGGTTCCTAAATATTTTATCACGACTGCAAAAAGCTTAGAGTGTTAATGATTTCTGCATCAATGTCATCACCGTAGGAAGTCTAGACAGTTTGATCTTTATTCTTTATGTCAGAACCTGCCGCATCTCGTTTCACATGTATCAGGACCCAGGCCTTTAAAAGAAATATGTGCAGGGCTATGTGTTAGTGAAATTCATGCTGTGATTCAGTGTGGCAGATTCATCAAAATGACTTTGACTGTGAGCCCTGACGGATGTCAGGCTTTCACTTCAGAACGCACTCGCTATGCGATGATATTAGCTCTGCCACTGATTTCTATGTTAATATGTTGCCTGAAATGAGAGTCTGTTAAATAGCATCAAATTATGTCACTTTTAAACAGCGATGTCGGTACATGCAGAGATAAAAGGCTGAATAGAAACAGAGCACATAACAAGCAGACTATATTTGGCAGAAATATTGGATTTCATAGCCGGAAAAAGAATTAGCCTTCTTTAAAATATGTATTTGACCCATTTTTATGGTAAATGACCCTGTTTAAATTTCTATTGTTGGACAGATAAATTTGAATGTGTTTGTTCCCCGAATAAATGCAATGGCCAGCAAGTTAGAATGATCTCTATAAATCCCAATGCTATGAGATTATGAATTCCAGTTACAAGAAGTCATTTTAAAAGAATTTGTCCTTGTTCATACTGAGATACTTCATGGGTATACTCTGGCTGGAATGATGAAAATCTGAACAAAGCACAACTCTAAATCTCAGAACACCCATTATCAATTCTGGATTTTACATCCAAAAATGTTAAAACATCTCACAGACAGGAACAAAGAAAGGAACAGTGAAGATGGGGGTCACCAAACCTGTATAGAAGTATGCACAGTCACCTGCTCTCTTTTCCTTTAGCTACATATAACCTCTATGCCTCTTTGCTTGTACATGCTATTGTTGAAATGTTACCTAATTTGTAGGCATGCCTACAAATGGGGAAAGCTCCCCTACACATTAGAAGGAATATCCACATGACTAAAGAGAAGCTAAAACAAATTGAATTGGAATCTAATGGAGAATACTGTTATGAACATTAGGGGTTTGCCTATTGCTTCAAGTTCACCTAGTTGCTAAACTTGTTTGTGACTATGAAACTGGTTGACCTGTTGCATGTGCGCCTGGCAGCTGAAGACATCTGTGTTAGTCCAATGTTCATATGTGTCCATATTGCTGAGAAAAATGAAGATTCAATGTATGCAAATGAGCCTCTAGGAACAACGAGGGCACTACGATTATACCTAGAGGCTCTGTTCTCTCTGTCTGCAACTGTCACACCCTCTGCACTTTGATTGACAGAGCCAGGCAGTGAAAACATCTGGCTCTGACCTCTTTTAAAATCAATCAAAGCGGAGAGCGTGTGGCAGTTGCATAGAGAGATGAGCCTCTAGGGGCAATGACCACTGCACCCATTGCCCCTAGAGGCTCATTCAAATATATTAAAACACTATTTTTCTCAGCAATGCGGGCACCTATGAACAGCGACCAACACCATATGCGTTTACCTGCCAAGTGTATATATGCAATGGGTCAGCCAGTTTTATTGGCACAAATCTGATGACAGATACACTTTCATCTAGGTTTAGTTATTGTCTGCCTTGCTTTGTTGATTTCGGTGAACTGCTGATTGTTGAGTCTATTTATATTTAGGCCTCACTTCCTTTTTCCTGTTATTCTGATCTTTTTCTATTTTATTGTGCATTTAGACGGGCAGGGCAGGAAAAACGAGCCTCATTGGACTCTTCTCCCTAGTGGGCTAGTCCTGCTTCTTACCAAGGGAGGGTTTGCAGGAAGCTGTAGTTGAGAGTGGAGTTGAGAGTTGAAGTGAGGAGTGAAGCAGCATGGTGTGATGAGGGAGCTTTTTCCCCTCACTGCTGCAGGAGCTTTGGGAAAGTAGCTCAGAGAGCAGCACACTCCTGATATACACTCACCTAAAGAATTATTAGGAACACCATACTAATACGGTGTTGGACCCCCTTTTGCCTTCAGAACTGCTTTAATTCTACGTGGCATTGATTCAACAAGGTGCTGATAGCATTCTTTAGAAATGTTGGACCATATTGATAGGATAGCATCTTGCAGTTGATGGAGATTTGAGGGATGCACATCCAGGGCACGAAGCTCCCGTTCCACCACATCCCAAAGATGCTCTATTGGGTTGAGATCTGGTGACTGTGGGGGCCATTTTAGTACAGTGAACTCATTGTCATGTTCAAGAAACCAATTTGAAATGATTCGAGCTTTGTGACATGGTGCATTATCCTGCTGGAAGTAGCCATCAGAGGATGGATACATGTTCTCATTCTGTTTACGCCAAATTCGGACTCTACCATTTGAATGTCTCAACAGAAATCGAGACTCATCAGACGAGGCAACATTTTTCCAGTCTTCAACAGTCCAATTTTGGTGAGCTCGTGCAAATTGTAGCCTCTTTTTCCTATTTGTAGTGGAGATGAGTGGTACCCGGTGGGGTCTTCTGCTGTTGTAGCCCATCCGCCTCAAGGTTGTGCATGTTGTGGCTTCACAAATGCTTTGCTGCATACCTCGGTTGTAACGAGTGGTTATTTAAGTCAACGTTACTCTTCTATCAGCTTGAATCAGTCGGCCCATTCTCCTCTGACCTCTAGCATCCACAAGGCATTTTTGCCCACAGGACTACCGCATACTGGATGTTTTTCCCTTTTCACACCATTCTTTGTAAACCCTAGAAATGGTTGTGCGTGAAAATCCCAGTAACTGAGCAGATTGTGAAATACTCAGACCGGCCCGTCTGGCACCAACAACCATGCCACGCTCAAAATTGCTTAAATCGCCTTTTTTTACCATTCTGACATTCAGTTTGGAGTTCAGGAGATTGTCTTGACCAGGACCACACCCCTAAATGCATTGAAGCAACCGCCATGTGATTGGTTGACTAGATAATTGCATTAATGAGAAATAGAACAGGTGTTCCTAATAATTCTTTAGGTGAGTGTATAAAATGACTTCGTACATTTGAGAGGGAAAACAGCACCAAAAACACCCTACTGAGCAAAACGGGTCACTGGATACCTCACTCTCATAAAAAACAGTAACTGAAGCTGATAGTAACCAGACTGTAGCCAGAGATTAGTACAGCAGAGAGAGAGAGAAAGCAAAATATTCAAGTTTACCTGCCAGTTTACCCTTAGCCTGATGGAGCCAAGAGAAAGATCAATTGTTTTTGGATGACACCATTTTATTGCAAGTTTATTCAAGTAAAAACCCTTAAACTTCACCAAGTCTGGACTCTACTTACAGCCCATCGCACTATAAGAATGCATGGGATTGTATTGTACATTTACTTGGTATGGACTCTACTGGACATACTGTAGTATATACAATACATATGCCATGCTAAGCTGTGGCTGAAATCTTCTTTGTCTGGACTTCTTCTGTTCCATTTGTGCTATGATCTATCTCCTTTATGGTATTTTTGTTTGAAAGCAACCTTTATATTGTTATAAAAACTCATTTAGGAATCTATAAATCTCCTGCTATCTAAAAGATTTCTCCTACCCCCTTCTCCCTGCTCAGCCTGACCCTCTTTTCCCACAACAGCAGGTGCTGATTTCCAGCAAATGAAAAAGTTTCTACCTCGACGGCACTGTAAATACTATAGTATATTGACTCCCATTCACAGTTAATAAGCTCTCACTTCCAGGATTCTGAAAGGAGTTAAAGTGTAGCCCATGAAGCAGGCGAGAAAGCTTTCAATAAAACCACATTTCTTATGCTATCATCACAACATTATATAACCATAATGATAGGAAAATATATGTAACTACATAGAATTATATTATTTCCTTATTATTGCCCACAGACATTGCTTGAGACTTTCCACAGCTAATCCAGTTTAGTGGACAAAACACGTACTTGTCAAGTATTCTGGTTCACTTCATCCTAAGACATTGTTGTCACTAGAACAGTCGGATAATGAATTATTCAATTTATAACGGGAAAATATTAGCCAAATGTTTATAATTACATGAAAATGTTTCAGTAATTACAAAGCCATGTGTGATACATGCTCATTATTCATTGTGCATGTTCAATGTCATATACAGCTCACTGGAACAGCTGGCCAGATGTTAGACTGTGCAACAGCTACTGGACATTTTCCCTTTGGATTTCTTTAATGGAAACCTAAAACTAGTTCCTGTTCCAGGCTTTAACCAAAATCCTACAAGGACTTCTCCTCTTTTAATTAACTCTTAGCAATAACCTTCTATTAGTCCTATGATAAAATTATTATTTATATTATTCCGTTATGTTAAGGCTGACTTTTGCCTACAGCACATTGATAGATTGCAGCCTGCTCCAAATGAAACCATGAAGTCTACTGATGGATCTACATGGTTACTGAATGGAGCTGAAATCTCTCCATAATCATAAAGAGATATTAAGAAGTTATGTATGTAATTATCAAATTATTATTTTTAGCCACCAGCTCTAGCATGGTTGAGCAGGATACAATACATTGTTGTGGACTACATGCTCAGCATTATGCCCCAATACATTTTTTGGCTTGAGTAGTAATGATGGTGGTTGCCCACCCTTCTATTTAGAAGTGGAAATTGGTTTCCTTTCCTTTGGTTTCCTTTCAATCTGGTAGTAATAGCTTTGCTCAAACCCATATGATATATATATATATATATATATATATATATATACAGTACAGACCAAAAGTTTGGACACACCTTCTCATTCAAAGAGTTTTCTTTATTTTCATGACTATGAAGGCATCAAAACTATGAATTAACACATGTGGAATTATATACATAACAAACAAGTGTGAAACAACTGAAAATATGTCATATTCTAGGTTCTTCAAAGTAGCCACCTTTTGCTTTGATTACTGCTTTGCACACTCTTGGCATTCTCTTGATGAGCTTCAAGAGGTAGTCCCCTGAAATGGTCTTCCAACAGTCTTGAAGGAGTTCCCAGAGATGCTTAGCACTTGTTGGCCCTTTTGCCTTCACTCTGCGGTCCAGCTCACCCCAAACCATCTCGATTGGGTTCAGGTCCCGTGACTGTGGAGGCCAGGTCATCTGGCCCAGCACCCCATCACTCTCCTTCAAGGTCAAATAGCCCTTACTTTCAAAGTTTTCCCAATTTTTCGGCTGACTGACTGACCTTCATTTCTTAAAGTAATGATGGCCACTCGTTTTTCTTTACTTAGCTGCTTTTTTCTTGCCATAATACAAATTCTAACAGTCTATTCAGTAGGACTATCAGCTGTGTATCCCCAACGCAACTGAAGGTCCCAACCCCATTTATAAGGCAAGAAATCCCACTTATTAAAGCTGACAGGGCACACCTGTGAAGTGAAAACCATTTCAGGGGACTACCTCTTGAAGCTTATCAAGAGAATGCCAAGAGTGTGCAAAGCAGTAATAAAAGCAAAAGGTGGCTACTTTGAAGAACCTAGAATATGACATATTTTCAGTTGTTTCACACTTGTTTGTTATGTATATAATTCCACATGTGTTAATTCATAGTTTTGATGCCTTCAGTGTGAATCTACAATTTTCATAGTCATGAAAATAAAGAAAACTCTTTGAATGAGAAGGTGTGTCCAAACTTTTGGTCTGTACTGTATATATAATCCATCTGAGATTTCCCTACAAACTTTTGAACAAATTCTTGGCAAAATGTGCATGTTTTAAATGTTGATTTTGTCATAGATTTTTTTCATGGATTTGCCAAAGATTTCACCTTGGAAGTCCACGATGGGAAATCCACAGAAAGAATAGACATACTGCAGATTTAAAATCCACAACAGCTTGTCAATTTATGTTAAGATATTTTTCCCTAAAGAAATTAATTCTCCTCCACTGTACTATGATACAGATTTTCTGTTACTTGTGGATATAGCATAGAAAGGTTAGTTTAACCCTTTCTCAATATCAGGCATGCATGTATGCCATATATCAGGTCTTTAAAGATGACGCCTGTAAAGAACCTGAGTGGGTGCCATATCTGCCGAGTGCCTGTTGTTTTACACACCAGACAATCAATTGGATAGTCTGTGATCCATAATAAAGCTGGTCACAGACTTTAAACCCCCCAGATGCTGTGTACAATTGTGACCATATCATCTGACCAGCCAGTTGCCAGGAGCGCTGCACTCTGCATGCCTGAACGGCTCCCTGTGGCAAGATTGCAGGAGATGTTCAGTAGCTATAGCAGCCTCTGGACTTCTGAAGGCTCTGAGGCCTGCCAAATCAAAGTTTCTATCAATCTTCGCCTGTGGCAGGGCTTGATAGGAATGTAGTAATTCTCCCATAGACTACTATGGTAAATCAAAGCGGTCTAAGGCAGAAGCAATCAGATGACCACATGTTAAAGTCCCATAGGGGGACTAAAAATAGATGTAAAAAAAGTTTTTAAATTATAAAAAGTACAAGGATATACAAATTCAAATCAACCCCTTTCCCCATTTCAAAAATAAAAATAAACAATAAAAAAAAAGTTTAAATCATTAAAACTGACACTTCCCAAAAGTATTTATCTCATAGGGTGAACAGCGCAATGGAAGAAAATGAAACTGAATTTTGAAATGGCAGGTTCGCCATTTTTTAGTCGCTTCATCTACCAAAAAAAAATTCATAGAAAGCGATCAAAAAGTCATGCACACCCCTAAATAGACTTAATATAAAATGAGCCCTCACACAGCTCTGTAGATGTAAAGATATAAAAAAGCTATAGGGGTCAAAATATGGCAATGCAAAGAAAAACAAAATTAAGTTAGCATGTCAATTTTTCTGGATAGGGAACGCTTTGAATATGAAACCCATAAAACTATGGCAGAATTGCGTTGTTTTTATTTTATTTCACACCATTTTGAATATTTTTCCAGCTTCCCATTACATTGGATATAGTATTAAATGGTGCCATTAGTGCCATTAGAAAGTATAACTTATTGCAACATATGGCTATGCAAACTGAAAAATAAAAGCTGGCTTCTGGAAGGCAGAAGGGAAAAAATACTTTTTTTTTTTTTTTAAACAGTAAATCTCTGTGTCAGGAAGGGTGACTCCATCTCTGGGGTCCCCAGCAGCATCAGTACTGGCCATCCAACTTGTCTTTTTTGCAACTTCTCCAGATCCGGCATTGCCAGATACTTCCGCCTTCCTGACAGACCCCATTTACTATAATAAGGTCCAGCAGAGATCTAGCTGCTACCCGGCAAATATGCAGTTTTTTGGCTGATATCCCGGCATAGTCTGGCAGACTTTCTGGCCGGAACCCCCAGCCACAGGTGTGAAAGAAACCTGTATGGCTATCAAGAAACAGAATTACAGTTTCTTTTAATTTCTCTTTTCTGCTCACTGTAAATAACTAACACAATTTCTGGATTTTGGGACATCAGATTAAAGGAAATTCACACTACTATTATACAGAGACCCATAGTGAGCCCCCAAATATATGCAGCCTATACTTATACTATGATGTTCCTCTAGTTTATAGGTATATCCGTCACATTATTATTACTGCTGAGTAAATTGGAACTTCCATTTGTGTCTTCCACAAAGTTACTTTTGTTAACTTTTTGTTTTGTTGTTTCTTACAGGAGGTGGGAAGTGTCCAGGGAGTGAAATCAGTAGCATTATCATAGGATGAAAAGGTTTTACTTTGTGTTAATTAGATAAAATGTATTATGTATGAACAGAGTCCAGAGCATTTACTTAAGTATGCATCAGAGAAATTAAAAATATACATATGTATACCGAAATAACACTATCACAAATGGACTGAATGTGATTTACAATAAAGTAGGCTTCATAAACTGCCTGTCAAGGACTTTCTAGGCGCTGAACACGATGCCAGACTCAGATGGGTGAAGCTGTTTAAGTGTCCTTCTCAGTTTTTATTGATTGCTCTGATATATGAATTAAATCCTTATTCCATTAGAGGGCTCTAAAGCTGTTAAAATGTAAATCAGTGCTTCCAAAAGAATATAATATTTTGTTTACATACGCCATAAAAAATGGAAATTGATCAACTCATTTGGAGAGTTCAGCTGAGAACATGGAGAGCCTTTCAAATGTTTAAGAAAATGCATTTTGCTCTCTATACGGAAGCTCGGGCAGATACATAGCAGCGTGTCCTTGATGGTGTCGGCGGCAAGAAGGACAGATATTAATCATACTGACCAATTGTCTGGACTTATGAGAGATACCAAAAGACATTCTCATCTCATCTTAATGGAAGTTATTGGGATATGAGGGCATTGCTCGCCTGTAAGTACAAATCTGTCACATATTGCCTACAAATACAATATGGAAGCATAGGAGCACTTATAGACTACAATGTCCGGGTTTATAGAGAAGTTTTAAAAGTCCTTATGATTTATCTTTAGGAGTAAACTGTTCTGTCCCATAATCACACTGCCTTTCAGAGAGAAAGTGATTCGAGCAAACTATTACTATCCCTTTACAAAGTATACATAAAAAAGGGAACCACAGTGACGGTAATGTATACTGTATGCGCCACAATGTGTAGGATCTACATTAGTAATGAACAAAACAGTTCATATCAACAAATTCTCCTTCTGGGAGGGACTATCCCTCCACAAACTATTCCCCACTATGCTGGCAGATTAACATGGCCGCACATCACATGCAACCATGATAATTTCACATATGCACCACTACTGTGAGTATTGGCACATGCACAAATGATATGCCTACAAAGATGAATCAGAAAACATGTATGAACCGCTAAAATTCATTTAGCTGCGCATGCAAATTTGTTGATGCTGATTCATAGGCATATCATCTGTTCATGTGCAGATACTCGCAATGACAGCGCATGTGCAATGTGTATCAAGACTGCACCAGATATACGGACATGTTATTCTGCCGGCAGACGGAGCATCTAAAGCTGTGGGGACGTTCCCTCACAAATGTAAATTCATTCAAATGAACTAATTGGATTCATACAAATTGATTTGCTCATCACTAATCTATTTATTATGTTTAATACATTGGAGAGGATTTATCAAAACTATTGCAAAGCAGAAAAGAAGCAGTTCTTATAGCAACCAATTAGGTTCCAGATCTAATTTTTCAGACACTTAAAAGAAAATGTAAGCAGCAACCTGATTGTGCCTACTAAGCATACACTTCATCTTTCCTTTTTTTTCTTATATCTCTCCCATGGCATATAATATATAATGTAGCATATTGTGTATGCATAGGAGGTACATTAAGATCAATTAGGATTATAGGCCATTGGTTTCCAAGGACCTAAAACATCTCCCGCTGCACACATGGATATGAAGCCATAAGGATATAGCAAAATAAGAACCCTTTCCTATTATTGATTAAGCAACAAATGCAAAGTCAGGGTCCTTTTATATGGGCCCTCACAGATCACAACATATACCACAGAACTTAATGGAGTGGCAGGTCGAGCATGTGCACTACGGCTCCGTATGTCTATATGGGACTGCTGGAAATAGCTGAGCGCTGTATTAGGCTATGTTCTGCAGTTTAATAGAGAATATTTAGCACATACTTGACCTTCTGCTGCATTTCCTCTAGCATAAAGATGAATCAGGGGTTCTGGAATGGATGATATGTCCCCACAGAGCCCCAGTCTCAATATCATCATATCTGTCTGGGATGACAAGAAGAGACAGAAGGATCTGAGCAAGCCTAGAACCACAGAAGAGCTGTGGTGAGTTCTCCAAGATGTTTGGAACAACCTCCCTGCTGAGTTCCTTCAAAACCTGTGTGCATGTGCCTAGATGAATGAATTCTGTTTTGAAGGTGGACACACCAAATATTGATTTGATTTAGATTTCTCTTTTGTTCATTCATATTTGATAAAATGAATAATTGATAAAAAAAAATAAACTATTAAGTCTTTTTTTAAAGCATTCTAACTTTGCAGCATTTTTACACACCTGCCTAAAACTTTTGCATAGTACTGTAAATCATACACAATTCCTATTATACCAGTAATAAATCTGTGAGAATACCTAATTTGAGAAATAAAGCTAGCATCATATGCCTTGACAGAAATTCTCAAAGTGTGATTACAGTTATTCTGTGTAGCCCAGTGCACCCTCAACCAAGATCCTCTTGGCTTCTATGCCCTTCCCCTAACCTTGACCTTTAAAAAGACATAAGACCTCAAGCATCAATTCAAATGCATGCTAATGGAACGCGTAGCAGAAGGCACACCCTAAGAACCAGCTGCCTTTGGACTTTAAACTTCAAACACCTCTCATAATTTGGGAGTCTGTCACTAGAACTCATCTGCTGACATATTAGATTGCTAAATGCTGAGAAGGTTCCAAAAATCCCCCCAGCAAACTGAGATCAAGACATGATATGATATCATGGGAGCAGATAAAGGGAGTGCGAAAAACAAAAGTTGTGTCAGGAAGGTAATAAACGACGGTGAAAAATAAAATAGGAACTGAACAGCTGTCAGCGGGAGAAAAATGACTTTGCCAGACAGCAAAAATAATGCAAAGCTTTTAGATAAATGGATATTGCATAACCATTTGGCCAATGGTAAGACTGAATGCAGCGCTCATTAAATTGTTGTGTTGCTGCTGCCTTAAAGAAATGACAACATTCTCAAGAACAATCCTTTAAAAGTGGCAAATCATTACATACATAGTTATTTGTGCAAATGTAATCCTTTTATCTCTGATGCCACGTTAAAAATAACTGCTTCAGGAACAAAGCACATTTAGGAAGGCAGAAAACTCAGAGCAGACCTCTTTCTCAGGTGTTATAATGCGCGAGAGGACAGATTTATATGACAACTCCAGCCAAACCAAATATTTCGGAAATGACAACAATTAACCCTATACTTCGAACCCCCATTCCCCCCCAACATGCTCATCAGGGTGCAGGAAGCTGGTCTGGCGTGATGTTTGGCAGAGCTCTGCTTAAATACCTTTAAATGGGTTTATACAAGAATGGGAAACCCCCTCACTTGGCCGGACTTGTAAAGAAAAGATTACTTATCTGCCTACATGCTCTGGCTCCTCTCTTCTTCTCCGCCAGGCTTGCAATGCTCCTAAGGGCTCCCTTGATGTCATCATCCGTTTTGACATCACTGCAGCCAATCACTGGACATGACAGAGATCAGATCCCCTTGCATCATATCTGTAAAGAATAAATTAAGGCAACTGGACTTACTGTAGATTTCTTGAAAACGTTTCACTCGTTCTTCCAACAAGCTTTCTCAATTCTGAGTGACTGTACAAGAATTCTTTGGGAATATATATGTAACTTAATCAACATCTGGTAATTATACCCAGCATGGGGTCAGAGGTCATTATACCCAGCATGGGGTCAAAGGTGTTGATTACCAGATGTTGATTCAGTTACATATTTATTCCCAGAGAATTCCTTTACAGTCACTCAGAATTGAGAAAGCTCATTGGAAGAACGAGTGAAACGTTTTCAAGAAATCTACAGTAAGTCCAGTTGCCTTGATTTATTCTTTACAGATATACCATGACCTGGATAAATGAGAACCTTCACAGACCCTTGCATCATGTTACCATTTGTCATGACATAAGCAGATCTGGTCTCCACTGAAGCCAGTGATTGGCTGCAGCGATCTCAAACCAGTTGTTGACATCAAGAGAGCCCAGAGGAGCATCGCAGGCCTGGAGGAGTAGGAGTGGGGAAAAGTAAGTCAGAAATCTTTCCTTTAGAGGTCCGGCCAAGTGTGTGTCATAGAATTGCTGGTGAAATACCAGCAGCATTGTACAGCAGCAAAGTGGATGAGATGTAAACCAATTTCATCTACATGATGTGTAAAAAATCTGACAAGCATATTGACCTGTGTAGTGGATATTAAATCTAAAGCATGTCAATTTATGCTATGGATTTCCAAAACACAAACACAACAAAATCCGTACCAACATGCATCTCTTGCAGAAGATTTGCTTAAAATTTTTCTGCAGAAATTTAACCTTGGCCCAAGGTTTTTTATAAAAAAAAAAATGTTAAAAAACTTTGCGACCGGATGTTAGCATTTTATGCAACATTTTTCTTCCATTTGTGGTGCATTTTTGCAGTCAGTGGTGTTTTTTTTTTCTCCAAAGAACAACATCCTCTACACATTTTTCTATGGATGAAAAAAATAACTTCATGACATTTTTTACAAGCCAAAACACAAGTTGCAAAAAACTACGGAGGGAATTTATCAAGCCTTGCACTCCAGTATTCTGGCTTCAGGGCTTTTGTGAATTATAAATACAAACATTAGCGTTTTGCGGAGCGCACATGGCCGGCCCTGTGATAGAAATGCCTATTCTTGTCCGTGGCTGCGGATAAGAATAGGACATGCTCTATCTTTTTTGTGGGGCCACGGAACAGAAGTGCGAATGCGGACAGCACATGGTGTGCTGTCCACATCTTTTGCGTCCCCATTGAAATGAATGGGTCTGCACCCGTTCTGCAAAATTGCGGAACGGATACGGACCTATTCATGAGGACGTGTGAGGCATTTTTATATGCCTGCTTTAGTAATAAAAATTCCTTGGCGAAAGATGAGGCCAGGCCTCTTAATACATTTCTTTGATCTGTGTTGTCCATGTGCCAAACATTGAAACCTATGACAGCTAGAAGCTGGCGTAGATTTAATTAGATTTCATGGCAATTTTTGGGTGTGGCCAGAGCAGATTTTGCTGCAAATGCTGCAGAATTCATCCTTTGCAATGGATGAAATCTGCAGTAATTCTACAGCAAATTTTAATTATGATCCACACATAAGAGTTGCTGATTTGTTTTGCAGATTGGTCAATGACGTAAATTAATGCCGCACGTGAATCCATTCTTTGTCTCTAAGTTACAAACCCATGATATTGTGAGTCTTCATGCACATGGTCATGTCTGTATTTCAGGTTGCAAAATACAGATATCTTCTCTCTGCACTCTGCATTTTATTTCATTCACAATACAGACCAGAATAGGACATGTTGTGGTATGGCCAAATGGATCTGCAAAAAATATGGATCTGTACATTGCCCCATAAAAATGAATGCGCCAGATTGCTATCCGCAAAAATATCTGTATACTTACACATTTTATAAACGATTTCACTATCTATTAGCTAGAATGTATTCTCATTATCATTTCTTCACATTGCTTACATTTAAAGTAGCTTTGCAGAGTATGGCCTCTTGCACACGAACGTTGTGTGCCCGTGGCCGTATTGCGGCCCGAATACGGCGGGTCCCCAATACACGGGCACCACCCGTGTGCACTCGGATGCGGACCCATTCACTTGAATGGGTCTGCAATCACAGAGATGCGGAACAGAAGCGCGCATCGGAACCCCGCGGAAGTTTCTGTCTGTGCCTCCGCACCGCAAACAAATAGAACTTGTTCTATTTTTTTGCGGTGCGGACGGATCAAGGATCCATTCAAGTTGAAAGGGTCTTGATCCGTCCCGGCCGCCACATGGACGTTGCCCGTGCAAATTTCGGTCCCCAATGCACGGAGCGGATGCACAACGTTTGTGTGCAAGAGGCCTGCAGATAAGAAGCTAAACCTGAACTTCCCGCACGGCAACTCTGTGTCTCTTTACTACTCTATGTTGAAATATTCTAGCTATAAATGTATTCCCATCATACCTATAGTTAGCATTAAAAAAATGAGGTCATTTGTTTAATATAGTAGATTTGGCAGCCACAAATCAATATTACAATATCATTGCTTTTTTTCTGCCCGAGGCAAAAAAAAATTCAACGGTATGCAACATCACCTCCAGTTAATTAACATTACACGAAGTGTGTGGGCTGCCAGGTTGCAATGCAAAAGCAGCTGTAACCGCCACATATGTTTTTAATATTTTAACTAATGACTTGATGTTGGTTCCACTTATTCCTTTAAATTCCTACTGATACATTCAAGGGATGAAAGCAAGATGTTTGTGCAGAAAGCAAATTTCACTTTGAGCCGCAGCATCCAACCATATTGTTATATTAATAACAGATACATCAGCTGTTCGGCAGGAGTGCCTTGGAACAGGATTTTTGATTTATGACTTGCTACACATCATGGGGTTAAACAGATGCAATAATTCCTTGCCGCCATCAGCCTGGAGAAAAGACCTCTCTCGTTTTGATCGAGCCTCGGTGTAATTAAAACACGATGAGCCCTGGAATTAAGTACTAAGTATTGAATTCAAGTGGACTGATCTCTAACATATGCTGTGAATACAGTATAAAAACGTGGGGTGGGGTGTAGCTGGCGCGAATGGTGTGAAATATTTACATTCCTCTACGGTTTATTAACCCAGCATATATGCAGAAAATATTTTATTCTTCTAATTCATCTTAAAGAGGCTCTGTCACCCGGTTCAAGCCTACCCTCGTAGGCATATAGCCTGGTAGGGCTGATGACACAGAAAAAAACCATACCTTTATTTCTCATGTAGTAGGTCCTGTGTGGGCAAAAAAGTAACTTTTCAAAATATGCAAATGAGGAATTTGAGCACTTGGAGGTGGGCTTATGCTTCTGTGACGCCACCGTTCCCTACTAAAGTCGGCCTTCTGAACCTAATATTGCCCCTGTGTCCTTTGATTGATAGCGCTAGACCAGTGATATCCCGCGCCTACGCACTTGCTTCCATGATGGCGCGTGCACACTGGACATACACACAAGCCAGGAAAGAAGGAAAAGATCCAGTGTGCACACGCCGGCATGGAAGCGAGTGCGCAGGCTCAGGATATCAGCACAAGACCGGCGGGTCTAGCACTGTCAATCAAAGGACATGGGGGCGGGATTAGGTGTAGAAGGCCGGCATTAGCAAGAAACGGGGGCGTTGCAGGAGCAGTGCTTCTTCGAGTGCTCAAATTCCTCATTTGCATATTTTACTAATTTACTGAGAAATAACGGAATGTTGTTTCTCTGTGTCATCAGCCCTACCAGGCTATATGCCTAGTAGGGTAGGCTTGAACCAGGTGACAGAGCTTTATTTTTTTTTATGACAATAGGGGATAAGCAGTCGATAGACATTCACTTTTTTCTTGTTTTTTACATGTTGAATGCTATAAAATAAAGAACAGTGGAAAGAACTATTACCATATTAGGCTACTTTCACACTGGCGTTTTGGCTTTTTGTTTGTGAGATCCGTTCAGGGCTCTCACAAGCGGTCCAAAACGGATCAGTTTTGCCCTAATGCATTCTGAATGGAAAAGGATCCGCTCAGAATGCCTCAGTTTGCCTCTTTTCCGTCTCCATTCCGCTTTGGAGGCGGACACCAAAACGCTGCTTGGTGTCTGATGAAACTGTCCGTCTGACACAATCTGGCACAACAGAAAACGGATCTGTCTCCCATTAACTTTCAATGGTGTTCAAGATGGATCCGTCTTGTCTATGTTAAAGATAATACAAACGGATCCGTTCTGAACGGATGCAGACAGTTGCATTATCTGAACGGATCCGTCTGTGCAGATCCATGACGGATCCACACCAAACGTGAAAGTGAAAGTAGCCTTATCTGTCAGCAAGTATGACTTATGATGTCGATGCTGATGGTATTATATTTGTAGGCACATTTTAGGAAATGACAACTACTGTTTGACTTATGATGTCGATGCTGATGGTATTATATTTGTAGGCACATTTTGGGAAATGACAACTACTGTAACAGGTGTGGTCTTCAAAGGACCAGAAATAATCTGCTTGAAGATCTAATGGAGCATTAATGAACATGCAGCAAATGGAATTGGAAGATGACCACACTTGGCTTCAGTTTGGTATGTTTGTACAGTCATGAGAAGACCTCTTGCTTACAAAATGCCTCAGCAGAACCAAATACCACAGTGCACCACAAAATAATGTTCCAGCAGCACAAAATACCTCCCAGAAGATGCACCACTGTAGTGGCCAGCACCACGTTCTGTCATTTACTCCTGTTGCCTCAGGATAACAATACAGTTGAATTTAGGACTCAAGAAGGCACCTGCAGCTGCCGGCCAGGGATATAGGTGCTTGAAGCTCCCGGCTCTAGGAGCATCAGATCATTACTTTCTTGGCTGGTGGCCATGTGGAGGACTCAGGCATCGGCCCACCAGTTTTCCTGTAGGGTCTATAGCCAGTCCACCCCTGTGTGATCCAACAAATTTTGTCATATGGACAGGAAGCCATTCTCTATTCATTCCTATGACCGCCTTGATGTCAGTCTCATAGGAATGAATGGAGAGATTGGATTCTTGTCCACATGGCTGATTCTGTGGGATCCAGCGAGTCTCATGAGCCAACTGTTGAAAGTAATGGAGGCTGAAAATAGATGAATAAATTGATAATCAGTTTTCACACTAACAAATGGGAGAGCCCATATCAATGGTGAATCTGTTGATGACGATGGGATTGCCTGATTATCTTTTGGGCATGAGGGTGTGCTGTCAGGGACATGGTGTCAAATAGGATTGAGCAAGTTGGACTTCAACATGTTCGATCCTTTGTCATCAAGGACAATAAGTACTGTTCATGCCTGATCATTGGGCTGCAAAAAGAGTCCTTACTCCTCTCTGCCCATTAAGAACTTGGACGATCGCCAGAACCGAGCGTGCATGTGTATGACGAAGTCAGGAAGAAAAGCTGTCAGCTGAACTAGCAGTGTCCAAGAGCTAGGAAATGTGTATGGCCAATTTTATAAATGCTTTAATAAAACAATAAAAAAAAATAAGAAGAAGATTTACCTTCCTATACTTACCCTGACAATATTTATCTAGTAATCAGTTTGGGAAGACATTGACCATTGACAGAATCAGCAGCTTAAGAGGTAGTCACCAGGCAGGTGAAGTGGTGGGACAGCAGCAGGGATAGCACAAGATAGCATATTTTATCCAGCATGTCACCCTTGGCTATTCATTATCTAGACAGTTTTATGACTGCCATGGATATCACAGCCTAAAAGATTCTTATGATGGATGGAGAGGAGAAGTTCAGAGATTCCATAGAGTAGTGCTGCGTATTCCAAGCCCTTTTCTCAGTCATTCATGCCAATGGCATTTTATCTATGATTGATATACAAAGTAAACAACTGTGGAAGCAAGAGTGGAGAAAATATTTCCCAGAGAAGAATGGGGGGGTGGGGGGCTTAGTAAATTGCCCACCACAATTCCCTCTGACTTGTAGTAACAGTAAAAACTAATTAATGGGAACAAAAAAAGCCAACCCTGCTGTTTTATGGTTGTGGTAGCATTCTGGAACTTGTATACTTCTGACTGCCAGCCAAACAATGCAATACAGATCACAGCGCTGCTACCAGTTGTGTCCCGGGAATGTGTTTTCTTGCCTTGTCAGAGGAGGAGGGGGGGCATCCAAAATATCTCTTCATTTTATGCTATGAGGACATTTGAAGAATAAACCTGGCAAGTGCACATTATTGGATTTAATATAACGAAATAAAAAAGGTTTACTCCACAGACAGCAGACTTTCTGTGCCATGGCAGAGAATTTATACCATAGATGATTGCCTGTAGAATCAGTAACAACGAATGATGCCTACATATTGCAGGATTTATTTTCTTTAAAATAAAAGGCTCAAGGACATTAAAGGAATTTCAAGGATTTGAAGAAATGCATATGAACAGTTAAAATGACGGTAACGGCCATAGGGCTTTAGAACATATACAATAGTATAGTAAAATTAGAAAAGCACTTGCACTAAAAACAAAAACATTTTCCAACTTTACAGCAAAGAACATTATGTAGTGAGCAGAATAGTTCATAGTAACAATCTGGACAACAATTGCCAGGGAGAGAAGCCTTTAGAAGTATACCAGCCAGTGCTACCTACAGTACAGACCAAAAGTTTGGACACACCTTCTCATTCAAAGAGTTTTCTTTATTTTCATGACTATGAAGGCATCAAAACTATGAATTAACACATGTGGAATTATATACATAACAAACAAGTGTGAAACAACTGAAAATATGTCATATTCTAGGTTCTTCAAAGTAGCCACCTTTTGCTTTGATTACTGCTTTGCACACTCTTGGCATTCTCTTGATGAGCTTCAAGAGGTAGTCCCCTGAAATGGTCTTCCAACAGTCTTGAAGGAGTTCCCAGAGATGCTTAGCACTTGTTGGCCCTTTTGCCTTCACTCTGCGGTCCAGCTCACCCCAAACCATCTCGATTGGGTTCAGGTCCGGTGACTGTGGAGGCCAGGTCATCTGGCGCAGCACCCCATCACTCTCCTTCATGGTCAAATAGCCCTTACTTTCAAAGTTTTCCCAATTTTTCGGCTGACTGACTGACCTTCATTTCTTAAAGTAATGATGGCCACTCGTTTTTCTTTACTTAGCTGCTTTTTTCTTGCCATAATATAAATTCTAACAGTCTATTCAGTAGGACTATCAGCTGTGTATCCACCTGACTTCTCCCCAACGCAACTGATGGTCCCAACCCAATTTATAAGGCAAGAAATCCCACTTATTAAACCTGACAGGGCACACCTGTGAAGTGAAAACCATTTCAGGGGACTACCTCTTGAAGCTCATCAAGAGAATGCCAAGAGTGTGCAAAGCAGTAATCAAAGAAAAAGGTGGCTACTTTGAAGAACCTAGAATATGACATATTTTCAGTTGTTTCACAGTTGTTTGTTATGTATATAATTCCACATGTGTTAATTCATAGTTTTGATGCCTTCAGTGTGAATCTAAAATTTTCATAGTCATGAAAATAAAGAATACTCTTTGAATGAGAAGGTGTGTCCAAACTTTTGGTCTGTACTGTATATAAAATGCAAGTAGCTGCTTCATAGAAGGGATGAAGACTCATGAAAGTGAAGCCTATTAACTAAAGCTGGCCATACACTTCCGATGTTCCTTCAGACTCCCCATACACATACATTCACATACATGCTTGACACGGTGGATCGTGCATATGTTTTCAATGAGAACAGGGGAGTAATGCTTCGTTTACACGGCCCGACAGAGTAGGAAATTACTGGAAAGGGTCCATTCCTTCCTAATAACCGCCTGCTCATCAGTAGAGATGAAGCACCTCATGTACATGCAGTGATCACCTCCACTGTAAGAAGGAGAGAAATGACTACGGCAATCGCTTGTCCTCATATACATTCATTGTTTCCAGGCTGTGTTCTCACAGTATAATATGCTGCCTAGAATTATTGAATGATATAATGTTGTGCATGAAAGACAAATTCACCTGATGAACGGGTGTTCTGCCCATTCATCGAGTGATTGTCAGCATATTTACGTGGCCTATTATCAAGAACATTCGTTCCTAATAATTGGCCCGAAAATTGGCCCTTGTAAACCCCCCATCAGTCACTGCCAGTCTTCTCTGGAGACAGTTTAACCTGAGAATAAAACAATTGAATATATTGACATCCAACATGGCAGCCTGAACTTGCTTTCCCCTGACATCTGACATCACTGAGAATTGTCAGGCCCCCCATATACATTAGATAGGTGACCCATAGTGTTGAGTGAGTCAAAGCATCCAAAGTGGAATTTGACCTGAAAATTAGGGAAAATGCGATTTGTCACAAAGCCAAATTTCCTCGCATTTCATAGTGACAAATAATTTTTCCTAAAATGGTGGCTAGAGTTGTCTTAGAAAGAACAAAAAAAACATACTCACCTCATCCACTTGCTCACGCAGAGACAGTCCGCTTCTCTCTTGAGTGGGAAAGACCTGTCAAAGGACCTGCGCTGAGCGTGATGTCGTCACAGCGCTCTCCCAGCGTGATCACATGATGCATGCTGTTTATATAGGGGAGATATTCTGCTGGCGAGTGAGCAGCCAACAATTTTGCTCATTGTTGATCACTGCCCCCATTTACATTAAGCAATAATTGGACTCAAGCATTCTTAGGAATTATCTGACCATTGGCCCATGTTAAAGAGCCAAGACATGTTGTTTGAATGGCAGCTCATTTTTTAGTTTTCTTAGTCAGAAAAACAGTTCCAAGTGGGTTCACATGAAAGAAACTGATAGACTTACACTGGTCTCCAGACTAGGAGAAGTCTTGCAATACCAAATTATATCCTATATGATTCTCTTGGCACAAGTAATGGGTACTGCAACATTATATACCATGGTGCTGAGGTCATTGAAAGCCCCTTATCTGAAGCTCACAACTGAACTGAATGTGCATTAAAAAATGTATTTATTTATTTTCTCTTCCTACCCCCCCCCCCCACAGGAGTGAACTAAGCAGTAGAAGCGATGTCGATAAGCTATTACTGTTTCTGTTCTTAAGAAAAAGAGTAAAGTAAAATGGAATTGTTGAATTTTTGTAAATTATAAATTGCCAGAATTGCCACACGCGTTTCAAGGTTGACAACAGCCACTGAAGAAGAGGTGTGTAAACCTTGAAACACATATGGCAATTCGATTACAGTAACTACAGACGACAATCTGAAGGAAACGGCACGCTGCAATCTGTAAAGAGATGACGTATGGGACGCCACGTGAGACGCCACCAGGTACGTGATCGCCATTCGAAAATACGGGATCACCACTCGAAAGTTCTGTTTGAATTTTAACACACTACTGAAGCCTACATTTATGTCGAACTAGTGGAAAAAGAAACTATCGCTGATTAAGCGTGCGGTCTATCCTGTTGAATAAAAACCACTAGAAGTGGTGAAGACACAGCAATGAGACTGCTTATCTTTGTCCATATGTTCTTTCATCTGCTAACAAAGAAAATATGAGAGGTTTTATATGCTAACATTGGGAACAATATTTGGAAGACCTTTCTACAATTTTTTTCAAATTTTTTTCAGTTTTTCTCTTGCATTCCCTGTGGTTTCCTACAAATAGTCGATGCCTCTTGAGATCTTAATTGACACTGTTCTATCATCAGTTTCAAGAGTCGATTACAACATCGATTTATAATAAAAAATTACGGAATTTGTTTTTAAGTGATATGTTTTAATTGTTAATTTTAATGTTATGATGATATGTTTATATAAACTTTTTTGATGCAACACCCTATGACTTGAGTGCCCGTTATCTACACATATTTTTTTATAAGGGACACTTTTTGTCTAGTGGGTGCGTCATGTTGCCCCTGATGACAATGATCCACCTCGATAAAGAAAAGAGCATTACTGTGTGTAAACAACAAACCCTAGAGCAATTGATGCTTTTCAGATACTTCAAGTGAATTGCTAGATGATAATCATGTAGAACAATGCCAAAAAACATTTAACGTCTTTAAAATATGAAGTGCAGAAACCTCTTGAATTGTAGCCGAGGCCAGCTATGATTCACCGGCGAATTAGTGCTATGCAAATCTGAAATAATCACATTGTGATCAACTATCTGCTTCCTGAGTTGTTCTGTAAGCCTTGCAGAAATAGATGCAACCAAATCTGATGTCTCCATTAATGAACAAGATAAGTGCAGAAACGGAAGGTGCAGGGATTTTAGAACAGGCACAGAACCCCCTTACAAGCAGTGCTCTCACCTCCCCAGTCGACACATCTGTTAACGCTCTCTGCTGGCAAATTACTCTGCTGACTAAAGTGCCAAATACCTTGCTGGTTATAATTTTCATTGCAATCACATTTAATGTGATTGATAATCATCTACCCCTTAGTGGCCACACACATTTTAAAAAAATTGCATTCCAAGAGCTATAACTTTTTTGTTTTCTCATCAATGTACTTGTATGAGGTCAAATTTTTTGCAAGACAAGTTATAGTTTTTAATGCACCACTTTAAGTACATGTAATGATTGATTAAAGCAAGCTGTTTAGCTAAAAACCCCTTTGTTTACGTCAGTAAAAAGGTGTATTAGTGGTCACTCACTGGGCACCCCACTACTGGGACCCCCAAGAGTAACGAGTAGTTTGTAGTAAAACCAAACTGGTGAGTGTTTTCATAGAACAATGGTCAAGTAGGCGTGCTCCCATAAAGGACTTACAGACACATTGAGTATTTCAGTGGTAGACTGGGAACTTAAAGTGGCCCTGGAAAAAATACTAAAAGTCGCCCTGATTTGTAGTCGGATCCAAATTAATGGAAGGCAGGGCCAGCAATACTGTATTGTGGCACATTATACCACCCCAACAGAGCCAAATACCACAGTCCATCACAAAATACTGCTGTCAGCAACATAAAATACATTCCCAAAAACTTCTACTGGCCAGCCATTAGGAGAGCTCAGGAGGCCGCCTGAGCATCGGCCCACCCGGAAATTTCCCTGTAAGGTCTATGGCCAATCCACCACTGAAGTAGATTTTGAACTACCACATTAGTGATCCATGTGAATCCTGGTAGTGAAGTCTGTGGCAATGTAAAATGTATTACCTAGTCTGTGAATAGGTGATACATGTTTACTGCATTTATTTGGATATTGATTAATATTTGACAACATCTACTAATAACTTTGATGCTTGTTCAGCTGACAGATATTTCTCTGAATCCAACCAAAAGGGAACAATCCACTGCTAGACACCTCTACCAGCAGCTTCTCTCCCTTGAGAACAAAGGATCGGCCATGTTGAGTCAGAACACCTAGGTCCACCAACTGATTCATCTGATGTTCATTTTGTGTATGGCCACCTGTATTGCTGGCCATTTTTTGCTTTACATATATGTACTGTTGCTCTGATGCATTTGGTGGGTATAGTCAGTGCATGAAAATGTAGCTAATTAAAAAATATATATACATAATTTTCATTCCACCTATGTATTTTGCCAGATATGTGTTTTAGGCATCATGCACATGGTCATTTTTTGCAGATTGGATGTGGACCAATTCATTTCAGTGGGGCCGAAAAACATGCGAACAGCACACCATGTACTGTCTGCATCTGTATGTCCATTCATAGCCCTGCAAAAAAGATAGAACATGTCCTATTCTTGTCAGTTTTGCAGACAAGAATAGGACTTTTCTGCAGGACCAAACAGTCATTTGCATGAAGGGGTTGTGCAAAAATGGGGTGTTGGCAACACCCCCCCGCCCCCCGCCCCACACACACACACACACACACACACACACACACACTTGGCCGGACCTGTAAAGAAAAGCTTACTTATCTGCTTCCTGGCACTTGACATTGGCTTGATTGGCTGTGGCGGAGACCGGATCCTCTTGCGTCATGTGACCATTTGTCATGACGTAAGTGGAGCCAGTCACCACCTCGGCTAGTAATTGGTTGAAGCGTTGTCAAGCTGGATGTTGACATCAAGGGAGCCCAGCAGAGCATCACCGGCTTGGAGGAAAAGAAAGAGGAGCCAGAGCAAGGAGGCAGGTAAGCAATCTTTTCTTTACTGGCCTGGCCAGGTGGGGGGTTTGCACCCCTCCCCCCCATTCTTGTATGAACCCCTTTAAAGATGTTTAAGCAGAACTCTGCCAAGCATCACACCAGACCAGCTTCCTGCACCTTGATGAGCATGTTGGGGGGGGGGGGGGGGGGAAGGGGTTGAAAGTATAGGGTTAATTACTGTAAGCCACTGTCAGGTAAAGTGTGTGTGTAAGTGTGTGTGCAGCCACCCCCACCCACTCTTGCACAAACCCTTTAATATGGTCATCAACACCTGGACAATCCTGACCCCTGCTGTATGTACTGTACATCTCAACATCATTTGCACTATTTTTGGAGCTGCCTGTGTGTCGCTGCAGCCATCAGTACATTGTAATCTAATCTTTTTACTAATATGTCATGTTGCACTTTGTGCCTTTATCTGGGCTCCCTTCATAGGATAATACATCAGGAATATCTGGAAATGCTGTGACCTTATTTCTTGGTGGCTTCGTACAAACAAAAAGTATTGGGTAAATATGAGCAGAATGAGATAATAACCAGTTAAATATGCAAAAAATATTGAAACACCCAGACATGAGGAGACTGTGCTATATTGCTTGTATTTCATGTCATGGCAAAAGATGACGTTGGCAATTTCTTTGAGTGATAATCATGTTTAAATGGAGGCTGACACCTCCAAAATCTGTGGGAAACATAACTCTACCTTTCTCTGGTCCTCTAATCCTGGCTTCTCCTGGCTCTGGGATCTCAGGGACTGTCAACCAAATAATAGGCAGAGGCACTGGGCGGCTTTACTGGCGGAACAATGGTGCACCAGATGGAGTGGCCCCACCCACTGTGCACCAAAAAATGTATTTGCATAACAATAAAAAGAGGCATTTCTCAAGGTTAGAGGATTGGATTTTAGCATGAAAGATATGGTTATGATTAGGGGTACCTATCCAGATTTGCCACGTGGGCATATTGTGGCAGATGGGCATATTGTGGCAGATTTACTATAGATTTCACCCCTTTACATGGAAAGGTGTGAGAACTGTGGTGAACATCTACAGCAGAAATTGACAAGTTGTGGAGTTAAATATTTTTTCCTTGGCAGATCTTCATTGTGTGTAGATAAAACATGTCCTATCAAAACTGACTGCAATTGCGTACCTACTCACACGATTTTCCCGCGCCGCACCCGCATCCTATCCGGCCCTCACACGCGACGCCCGTGTGAAAGAGGCCTAAGGGGCCAGGGCTGCGTGAAAAATGCAGAATATAGAACCTGCTGAAATTGAAAAGAATGGGTCCGGATTCAGTGCGGTTGCTGTGTGTTCACTTCACACATTGCACCCATGCGGAAAACTCGCTCGTGTAAAAGGGGCCTAAAGGGGAAATGCAGCAAACTTGACCTTTTGAGGCGTGTAGACTCCTTAGTTGATCAGTAGTGACCCAGGAGCATAGATTCTTATCATGCGCCAGTTTGGTCTTGAAAGATCTGCCTTATCACAGATCTGGGTGCTTGTGGCAATGTGCTGATGAGCACACTTTTCAATTTTTTTAAGTAGTGAAAGGTCCACATTAAAATAACGCTATAGTATAGAGCATGTTATCCCTGGTGGGCCTTCTCTCTTCATATTTGTTGTAGAGACATTCAAATGCTTTATTGAATATACACTGTTCCTTATTTAATAATGTGAGTGCAATGACATATTGTCAAAAACTGCACCAACATTTGGCACAATTTGATGCATTTTTGTTGGAATTTTATAGAAAACCTCTCCGTCTAGCTTCACCAAATTTTGAATTTTTGGTGGAATTTTATAAAAAAACTACACCTAGCTCGCTATGGGGTGGGCTTAATGGGACAGGAGTGGTGAAAGGCAGTGGTCTAAGATGCAATGTTTTTAACCAAAATTGTGCAACGGTTTTTCTGTCAATTTTGTCTCAAAGTAATCCAACCATAGTGTTAGACAAAAGTGTCTATCCCTGAACCAGATATATTATCCAGCCTGAGTCCCTGCTATTATTCTGGTGCAGGTCTAGACTCCTGTCTGAGCTTAAAGGGGTATTCTCATCTCAGATAATGATGGCATATCGCTAGGATATGCCCCCATTGTCTGATAGATGTGGGTCCCACCTCTGGGACCTAAACCAATCTCGTAACCGCAGCCAGCAAAGTCCCACAGTGCACACTGTCTATGCGGCCTCCAAAAATAGTCGAGCGCTGGCTCGGCTATTTCCATTGGACCCCATAGAAATCAATGGGAGCGGTGGCCAGACATGTGTGGTGTGCTCCTGTTCACTTCTATGGGGAGAGCGCTTGGTGGTGGCCAGACCAAACCCAGGGTCCTCCAGCCACCACCTTCCCCTCCCTGTTCTTGATATAGGTGTGGTTCCCAGCGGTGGGACCTGCACCTATCAGACAATGGGGACATATCCTAGCCATATGCCTCCATTGTCTCAGATGGGAATAGCCCTTTAAGGATTAGAAAATCTACCCCATGTGTATTAGAAAACTATGTACTGTAACAAACAGATCACCAAGAAGGAGGAATACAGCACTAATGACTCTGCAGTACATTAGGTCACATTTGGTGATTGTGAAGGTAAAGCTTTTTTCCCTATTAACATTGTATGAAAATGTATGTGCAGTTCCCCTTTAAATACAAAATATATATTAAAATATCTGGGGTGTCTGCTGTGTCTTCTCAAAACTCGATATCATGGGAAAGGCAAAGTGGTTGGGAGGAACAGAGAGCTGATTAGACGAAGAAATACAGCCATTTCTGGAACAAATCAAGGCTGTGATATTCAGAGCATTTCACAAGTAGCATCCAGACTCCTCTGTTTTAATTCTATGCAGATGTCAAGCGAATAAAACGAAAAGCAAGACTCCACAATTTGCAAAGTATAAAACATAGCAACGTTACGTTCTGTGATCAAGTGCTGTATCTTTATTGCAATCTAAACATGTCGTTAAATTGGCCTTTCAATCCATGCCCCATTTGTGGTTACTGTAATAAGTGTTGGATCTGCCGCTTAAACGCTGAAAACAGACTCACGTCTCCGAGCCAAGATTCTGTACGGCCAATCAATTCTTTCTGAAGTAAATCAATATCATCCCCAAAACTGAAAATAAAACATCACTTAGAATTCTCCGACAAAACTCGTGGCCAATTCGAATCTTTCATGTAAATTAGACCAATATGGCTCGAGATGATGAGCTCATATAAGAAAAAATTCTGGCTGGGGACAGAACTGTGGCAGGGATTGCTTAGACAAGTGGAGTCTTTTATAGGGCATAAACAAAGAACGGTTACTGCCAGCCGGTTCCGGTGGTAAACCTCCATGGCCTTTACTGCTTAGTGAATTACTCCTGCAGTCATTATGAGCTTCCACATAAAGGAAAAAGTGCACTAGTAAACCCTTCGTTGCCTTCTAGGTGTCTAAACTAAGCAGTAGGCTAGAAATCTGAAAGGACAAGACCTCCATCCAACCATACATGTTCACCTCCAGACAGAAGGTATGCGGCAAACATTAAGCGTCAAGCAAAAGCTCCATAAAGGATACAAGGCACTAAAAGCAGAGCAACAGAAGAACATCCAGCTGTCTGCATGTACAAGGGCGGCTGCGGGATATCGTGCTGCAGTGGATAAGATATAAGGAGGCGAGAAGGCAGGACATGAGGGTAATGCAGGCAACGAGAGGTGCAATCATAAATCCTGGTGCAAACCAGCTGTGGAAAGAGGCACAATATGTGCATTATACGGGAGGGACTGTGCAGGATCCCAAAGAGCCCAATAGGAGGATGCAGGGAGTACATGTATCTAATGGAGGAAACATGAATTGTCAGCTGCAAATGAAGATGATTGAGAAGAAGTGATCACCGTGATATAACTATATCATGATTAGTGTTGAGCAAATCAAAGTCCACAAAGTAGACTTCGATCCGAATTTAAGAGAAAATTCCATTAGCTGCGAAGCCAAATTTCCTTGTGCATTGTGGTATCGATTTTCCATGAAATAGTGTTAAAAAACAAAAAAAGATTCATACGGCCACCATCGTGAGGGGACGGCCACCATCGTGAGGGGACGGCCACCATCTTGATTGAAGATCTCGCACTAAATCCTGTGCACGGTGACGTATGACATCACCACGACGGCCGATGTGATGATGTTTCACGCTAGATCTTCAATCAAGATGCATCGCGAGCAAATGGATGAGGTAAGTATGATTTCATTTATTTATTTTACACCGAATTATTGCGATCAGCTGTCAACACGGCATCTGAGGAGTACAATGATGGGGTGAGGCGCAATCGCTGTTCCCTGTCACTGCAACTACCGAAGAAATGTGCTTCATGACAAAGTCATTTGTCACAAAGCAAATGTTTTTGTAAAATTCGGCAAAGCAGACAAATGAAATTTGTAATACTTCGCTCATCTCTAGTCATGATAGTTATTATTTGTGTAGCTTCCTAATATAATCTTTCAAATTTTTGCTTCCTGTAAACAAGGCGATTTCAGCTCTGAATGAACACTGACGATATACAAGTCAATCAGCGCTCATTTAAAGGGCCTGATGCAAAGTGAATGAAGAATGAATGATCAACATTGTGATAATTTTTTTCCAGGTCCTCCACACTGTGCATTCCAAATCTGTTTGTAACTGTTATGTTCAAATATAATGTGCCTGGTTCACCAGCAGGTGGCAGCAAATATGGCAGAGCTATCTTAGATAGAGTGGAACCTTCCATTCCATTCTAACCCCCCTCTGTGGAGAAGTGGGCTAGTCCCACTTCCTGCAGAAATGGTGGGGACAAGTTCGAGTTAGTCTAGCTTATCCCCTGCTGGCCATGGAGGCCAAAGCTTAGAGCCTCAGGGGCCAGGAGGAAAGTTCCCTGGCCTAATCTAGAGACAGACCATACAGAGAGAAAGTACAGCATTAAGAAGAAAGCAAAGATTCTATTTAAGCCTGTCAGTAAAGCAAAGCTAGATAGAAACAGATGTAGCAGAGTCGAGTTTGCCTACCAGTTTTAATTCTAAAGCCTGCTGGGACCAAGACAAAGCTTGAAAATTGTGTCTGATGAACGTTTATTCAAGTAAAGCTGCTGTTCAACTATATACAAGTTCTGGACTCAATCTTTCTTTCAAATTCCTCAATTATTCCCCCTATTTATTGCTTTGGAGCCATGCCGTATCCAGGTAGGAGCACCGTGACACACATAAAGGGACATGCGCCCGTTGCACAATCATCAGAGAAATAAGCATTCATTGCCGATATTGTAAACATAGAAACATAGAATGTGTCGGCAGATAAGAACCATTTGGCCCATCTAGTCTGCCCAATATACTGAGTACTATGGATAGCCTCTGGCCCTATCTTATATGAAGGACGGCCTTATGCCTATCCCATGCATGCTTAATCCCCTTCACTGTATTTGCAGCTACCACTTCTGCAGGAAGGCTATTCCATGCATCCACTACTCTCTCAGTAAAGTAATACTTCCTGATATTACTTTTAAACCTTTGCCCCTCTAATTTTAAACTATGTCCTCTTGTAGCAGTTTTTCTTCTTTTAAATATTCTCTCCTCTTTTACCTTGTTGATTCCATTTATGTATTTAAAAGTTTCTATCATATCCCCTCTGTCTTGTCTTTCTTCCAAGTTAAGGTCCTTTAATCTTTCCTGGTAAGTTTTATCCTGCAATCCATGTACTAGTTTAGTAGCTCTTCTCTGAACTCTCTCCAAAGTATCAATATCCTTCTGGAGATATGGTCTCCAGTACTGAGCACAATACTCCAAATGAGGTCTCACTAGTGCTCTGTAGAGCGGCATGAGCACCTCCCTCTTTCTACTGGTAATGCCTCTCCCTATACACCCCAACATTCTGCTAGCATTTCCTGCTGCTCTATGACATTGTCTGCCTACCTTTAAGTCTTCTGAAATAATGACCCCTAAATCCCTTTCCTCAGATACTGAGGTTAGGACTGTGTCACTGATTTTATATTCTGCTCTTGGGTTTTTACGCCCCAGGTGCATTATCTTGCACTTATCAACATTAAAGTTTAGTTGCCTGATTTTTGACCATTCCTCTAGTTTTCCTAAATCCTTTTCCATTCAGTGTATCCCTCCAGGAGCATCAACCCTGTTACTAATCTTTGTCTAGATTATCTACCTGTATGAAGCACTCCTTTGGGGGTTCTGCTTTAAAGAGGACCTGTCACCTTTCCTGACATGTCTGTTTTAGTATCCACTTGCATTTCCCATGTAATAACAATTCTGGAACATATTTTCATATCACTCTATGTACTGTCATTCCACTATTTTTCCTACTAGAAATGCATGAATGAATTGCCTGCAGTTTGCAATGAAGGTCCATTTGAAGGTTACTAGTCGGGGTGTGTGTGTCTGTGCAGTCTGACTTTATCCAATCAGTGAGGCCGGTGCAGAGACACCCCCTGAATGGTAACATCCATATGGACCTTTATTGCAGACCGCTAACAATTCAGTCATAAACTTCTAGTAGGAATAACAGAGGAATAAGCAGAACATAAGTCATAAGAATAGATGCTCCAGAATTGATATATACGTGGGAAATATAAACAGTTACTAAAGCAGACATGTCAGGAGAGGGGGCAGGTTCTCTCCCCTATGTACAGTGATGGGTGCAAACATAAGGCCATTCAGATTTGCATTCTGTCTTATTGCTGACAACATCCTACAGGAGATAGCAACAAGAAGCAAGACTGTGCTGTGTAACAGATTGCAGGTCCATCTGAGCAGCGCTCTCCTCAGCTGCTGTCTTATAGCCTTTGCTTCTAATTGTACTATAAATACGTGGCACTAATTTCGCAATGCAATGAGAACTATCCAGGCAAATACTAATCCTTCAGTAGCTAAAACGCGGTAATTCTGCCGGCTGACACTGCAGGATACGAGCGTAGTGTTATTTATTATCGCCTGATATTTATTATCATACACGGGTAAATTATGGAAAAATTGCATGCAGTGGAATTTATATTGCTTCGAAATGCAGCACGTCCTGTATGCTGTATTCACTGCGCTCGCCTCACCGTACTTGTATACTGCATTATCCGACCTCCCAAGCGTCCCTCTTTTGGAGGGACAGTTCCTTTTTTGACCCCAGTCCTTCTGTCCCTCTTTGCACCTTAACATGTCCCTCTTTTTGATCTGAGGTATAGATTTTCATTATTACATTTATGATATTGATCCAGAAAGTGTTTGTTTGGTTCCTATCTGTATATTAAAGCCCGCCCTGTATATTATTTTATTATATGATGCAATTAGAATTGTTGATATTTCTATATTCAGATCTTTTTGCGCTATTGCCTAAGAGGGAACTATTGCAATGTACAGATATGCAGGAAAGATAGATCTTTCACACAATGAACCATAAGGGAGGTATGCACATGGTAAAGGGGTCACAATGTGGGCATAACTACTGAGAAGGAGGCACATATCTTGGCACAAATACTGTGAGGCGGTACATATCTGGGCCTAAACTGCGAAGGGGGCACCATGTTGGCATGACTACTGTGTGGTGGCATAAAGGGGAAATAATTACTATGTAGGGGCATTTAGAGGACTAGATAGGGATTAGGTGTGTATAGCTGGGGATTATCCATTATATCTAAATCCCAGATTACTGAGGTGTAACTAAAATCAAGTAGACCAATTCACTGCTAAAATGATGGAGACTATCAGTTCACTGAGGGATTAGGTTACCTGCTACCCATTGGAGAGAGGAGGTGGGAGGAGAAGTACTGGTTGAGACGTACAGAGACACTGATGTAAGTTAAGTAAGTTTTCTATCTCACCCAGTACTGGATTCACTGCTACACTGCTCAGCACTGCTGTATAATGTTCTCTGTGTTATTGCCCCTTGTGAGTGGGGAGTTCTTCGGAACTGAAACTTAGGGGTGCAGGATCTCTTTTTCCCTGTGTGTGATATATATGAGAGACAACTAGTCACCACTAAGAGTGGGTTCACATCTGCGTTCTGGATTCCGTTATGGCTTTCTGTTATAAAATGGTTATAGCGGAAAATAACGGAATCCATAAGATGGAAGTCAAAACGGAATCCTTTAGAAGCATTCCGTTTTAATCTGTCTTAATAGAAGTCTATGAGGAATCATAACAGATCAGTCTGTGTCCCGTTATGCAAGACGGAAAACAAAGTCCTGTTGACAGGACTTTTTTCTCCGTTCTGCACAACAGAAACCAGACGGATCCATTATACTTCCCCATAGACTTCTATTAAGATGGAAAGCAAAACTGAATGCCTTTTAAAGGCTTCTGTTTTGCTTTCCGTCATAATACAACTCTATGGGCAGCATAACAGATCCATCCTTCCGTCTTATGGATTCCGTTATTTTCTGTTATAACCATTTTATTGAGTTCCGTCCTAGGGGCTCAATACCGGGAAAAAACTGATCAGTTTTATCCCCATGCATTCTGAATGGAGAGCAATCCGTTCAGGATGCATCAGGATGTCTTCAGTTCAGTTACTGTACGTTTTTTTTTACGGAGAAAATACCGCAGCATGCTGCGGTATTTTCACCGTCCAAAATTCCGGAATATTATTTTCCATTGAAATGCATTAATGCCGGATCCGGCCCTAAGTGTTCTGGAAAAATGGATCCGGTTTTTCGGTCTGCACATTCGCAGACCTTTAAAAATGGGAAAAAGATAAATACCGGATCAGTTTTTTCCCGAATGACAATCGGAGAGACGGATTCGGTATTGCAATGCATTTTTGAGACGGATCCGCATCCGGATCCGTCTACAAATGGTATCCGTTTGATACAGAACTGCCTGCCGGAATCCAACAACGCAAGTGTGAAAGTACCCTTAGGGCTGATGTACACAAACAATTTTTGCGTTCCATATACGGGCCGTATACGGAACCATTCCTTTCAATGTGTGTCCGCATCCGTTGCTCCGTTCCGTGGCCCCGCAAAAATTCTGAGGCATGTCCTATTCTTGTCCGTTTTGCAGACAAGAATGGGCATTTCTATAATGGTCCTCCTGTTCCGATCTGCAAATTGCGGAAGGCACACGAGCGGCATCCGTTTTTTGCGGATCCGCAATTAGCGGACCGCAAAAAACGACACGGTCATGTGCATGAGCCCTTAGGCTGGGTTCAGACCTGAGCGTATTTGATATGCGCATTTAACGCGCGTTTTTATGTGCGTTTTTTGCAATAGTAAACGCGCGTTTGAAGCGCGTTTGTGTGATTGACTGCAGTGTCCTATGGCCACAAACGCGCGTCAAAACGCCCCAAAGAAGCTCAAGAACTTGTTTGAGCGTAGGGCGTTTTTCAGCGCGTTTGAACGCGCTGTAAAACGCTCAAGTGTGAACCCAGCCTCAGAGATAGAGAAAACTGGTGAAGGATATACGTGCATATTTTATATACACGGCCGCCAAATGTGTAAAGTCACCTGAAACAATAGTTGCACTTTACTATATGGGTTTCGCTGGACAATATTCTATAGACATAATCTTACTGAAACAGGGGATACATTGTATGAAAGTTATTATAGATAACATGAAGCAAGCACTCTAGTATGAGTCAGGGTAATTTGGCCAGAGGGCAATGCTCCATTGTTGTAGTCAAATTATTTTCATGTTACCTTCCTGTAACAAGTGTTTTTGGCAGGTACCACTTATATTAGTGAATGGATAAAATGTTAGAATGTTATATGCCTGAGGACATATGAAAATTGTGTCAAAAATGTCTTATATTGAACATATTCCTGTATTTAAAACATTTATAGGGCCATTTATCAAAGCTGGTGTAAAGTAGAACTGGCTTAGTTGCTCTTATCAACCAATCAGACTCCACCTTTCATTTTGCACAGCTCCTTTGGAAAATGAAAGGTGGAATGTGATTGGTTGCTGTGGGCAACTAAGCCAGTTCTACTTTACACCAGTTTGATAAATGACCCCCCTTAGTAATTGTATCTCACCATTGCTTGAAACCACATTTATAAGGCACCTGGGAACTGATAGACTTCACTTGCGTGTTCACGTCTTGTGACAGATGTGCTCCATTACATTGTGCACTGGTAAATTCATATGTCTTTGTGCCCTGCTAAGCCTTTGTATAGAGAAATATTCATCAATAGAAACCTGTCTGCAAATTGACATTTCTAGGTACCTGTGAAAACAAACTATGAAATCTTGACCCTTCACAGTCAGCATAGCTCGGGTAATCTCAAGGTAGTCTGAGTTCCTTAATGGTAAAAATGCAGCAACTGACCTAGCTATGGATGTGAAAAGAGAAAGCAACGTGACAAGTATCTGCACTCAACACCAGGAGATTTATCAAAACTGGTGAAAAAGGAAAGCTGACTTAGCTGCCCATAGCAACCAACCAGATTGATCCTTTCATTTTCCAAAAGGGCTCATAAAAATGAAAAGTGGACTCTGATTGGTTGCTATGGGTAACTAAGCCTGTGTTCCTTTACACCAGCTTTGATAAATCTCCCCCACATGAAGATTTAAACTGCAAAATGATGTGTTATTGTTGGTCAAAATTCAACTCTTCTATTAAAAATATCAAGCACTGTACCTAATGACTAGGTTCCTCAGACTAAAACCCCTAGAACATTTTTACATGGCAGATTTTTGGGAAGGAAAACTTTTATGTGGCAGAAATTTGAGGTTGACCTTTGGATTTCTGCAGTTTGATTTGCCAAGGATCCATGTTTGGACCCGGGCCATTAAATGAAGTTAATCCATGTGTGGTAACCCACCTCAGAAGTCCACTTCGGTGGACCCCAGATTTCATGCAGATTTCTAGCTGGAATACCAGACGGTTTTTCGGCCTAGTTACTAGACCATCCTGCGTTGTTACAGTGGGCTTGCTACCCATGTGCGCACATGATTTCTGTAAAAGTAGCAGCAAAGGGGTGGGGTAAAAAGTAATGGACTGCACTTTAGCAATTAGACTGTTGGGAGAAGCCTATGTAATGGGATGTTGAGGTAAACGAACGAAAACTAATTAAAACCACCAGTTAAAATGAATATTTTATTAAGCAGAACAAGGCTCCATTGTGGCTGAGAACGCTTATCATTAAACTGAAACAATCAAGAGCGTCTGACTATTCTGCGGAGTCCCTCTTGTTTTGGTTCAATATTACTAGTATTGTAAGTGTGATAATTATTGTGCGTAAAAATGATGTGCTAGTTATGCTTGGATCCTTTATTGGTCTTTTGGTGCCTACTTAATCAAAATTTTGTTATAAAAGAAAATTAGGTTCTAACAGCACACCTTTATATAATAAATTCTACAAACGGGGAAAAAATACGGAGAGTTTTTTTATTGGGCCCAACAGAATAGTATGGGAACCAAAGCAGATGGGCTCAGACTTTTCCTCTATTTGGCAGGTTAAAGTTCATTGGTCTCCTATGTAATTAAGCGTTGGGGCCTAACTACTTCTCGGATATGTTCATTGTCGTTAATACTGACTGCTCGTTTTCAAAAGGGATTTCTACAGTGTTCGCATTCCTGAACAGCAGAACATTAATAAGCCCTATCATCAAGTGCTACATTATGAAATCCCTCTAAGGATACACTTGTGTTGCAACATGTGCGTATAAGTTATGCTAAAGAGCAAGTTGAGACACTTTTGGACATTAATATATATCAAATCCTGTGCATTGTCAAGCTAAATAACAGTGGTGAAATATGGAATGTGATTTTACTGTGTTTAACGGTGTCTGGATGACATGCCGCTCTGGCTACTAGGGCATTTCAAGTTAAAGGAGAAGTAAGATGTCATCTATGTACAGAAATGCCTTCTAGAAGGTAAAATGCGAATATCAAGTAGTGATGAGCAGCATAGGCAATATTCGTTTTCGCGATATTTTGTAAATTCGCATATTCTAGAATTCGTGATTTCCAGTCATTATTTTCTTGATTGCAAAAATCGGCAATATAATTTGCGCGTATTGTGCGCACAATACAGGCGTGGGTCACTTTTGCTACATTTTTCAAGCTGCTAGAAGTTTCCTGAGACTGGGGAAAATGCACAGTACAGTAATTCCTATCACACTACCTAACACCCTGCACTGGAACCTATCACCTACACTATATCACTATCTAGCCTACACTGACTATCTCCCACTATCTGTATTATATATATATATATATATATATATAAGATAACTAACTATCTAATGTAACTGGATAAGGAATAGGATCCAGATGAAAGCACAGAGCACAGCAATGTCACTGCTCTCTCTCTCTCTCTCTCTCAGAACTGCAAAAAAAATTTTTGTAGAAAATGGCTGCTGGGGAGGTTCTTATATAGTAAGGGGTAGGCAACTTTCCTATTGGTTGCTAGGGATGTTGCTAAGCTCAGACAACAATATTGCAGTCTTCTCATTGGCCCACAAGCAAGAAGCAGTGAGGGTACTGATGAAAAAAAATCTAGAATATTCGCGATTACGAAGATATTCTCGAAGTGCCAATATTCGCCCAAAAAATTTGAGATTAGAATATTCGCAATGAACACTAATAATAAGCACACATGTGTAAAACAAAAGGGTACCAGAGATCCTCAGACCTGGGAGATCCAGTCGGAATCATGGAGGCAGATATTTTCCTATTTGTTATCCTATTGAAAAAGCTTCTCCCTAAGCTTGGTGTGGTGGTTGACTGGCTCAACAGATTGGATTGAATGCACAGTCACTAAAATAAGATTATATGTAGGGATGTACTGGAAACTGAAAGTGGCCCTGGAAAAACAAACAAACTAAAAGTGGCCCTAAATTGACAGAAGGCAGAGCAACACAAGTTGGCGGGGTCAGCAATACCACAGCGCAAAATACCATGCCATCAGAACCATATACATAGCACCAAAATACATCCCTCTGTGGTGGCCATCAATAGATGTTATTTTCTGTTCTCCTTAAAGTGTTGCTCATTAAGATATGGAGCAGGGGGCTTAGGAGGTGAGATGTGGGCCATAGCAGTTGAATTCAGGAGGACATGTGCTGTTGCTGGCTCATTATGTACCTGGTCAGCGGCTGAAAGGAGAGCTTGAGCTGCCCCCTGGGCATTGGCCCACCGGGATATTTCCCAGTAAGTTCTATCACCAATCAACACCTCATACATGTTTGGAAGAATGATTGACTGACTGGTGACAATAGAAATTCCAGGAATTGTCTGAATGGTTGTTATTTTGATGGGAACTCAATAAGCATAAATTATTATGGACTATTATATGCACTTTTGGCCTCATGCACACGACCGTTGTTTTGTTCCGTTCCGCAAAATGGGGTTCCGTTGTTCCGTGATCCGTTTCCGTTTTTGTTTCCGTGTGTCTTCCGTTATTTTTGGAGGATCACCAGACATAAAGGAAAGTAAAAAAAAATCTAAGACAGGTTTGCCATGCAAATGATAGGGAAAAAAACAGACGCGGACGCGTGGACGCGGATGACAATTTTGTGTGCCTCCGTGTTTTTTAGCGGCCCCATTGACTTGAATGGGTCCGCGAACCGTTTTCCGCGAAAATAATAGGACAGGTTATATTTTTTGACGGACTGGAACCACGGACGCGGATGACAAACGGTGCATTAGCCGAGTTTTCAACGGACCCATTGAAAGTCAATGGGTCCGCAGAAAATCACGAAAAACGGCACACACACTGAATAAAACAACGGTTGTGTGCATGAGGCCTTTTTCTCAAAGGGTATTTGCAAGATGCTTTACTGTTACATGTCTTTTTGACTAGTTTCTGAAGGCCTTAGTGAAGATAAGGTAATTAAAGAAGACCTGACAACAATATTTAGGGTACTTTCACACTAGCGTTTTTCTTTTCCGGTATTGAGTTCCGTCCTAGGGGCTCAATACCAGTAAAAAACAGATTTTTATTCTAATGCATTCTGAATGGAGAGCGTTCCCTTCAGTTTGCATTAGGGTGCATTAGTTCAGTTCCTCTTACATTTTGTGGCCGGAGAAAATACCGCAGCATGGTGCATTTTTCTCTCCGGCCAAAAATCCTGAACACTTGCCGGAATGCAGGATCCGGCATTAATTTCCATTGAAATGTATTAATGCCGTATCCGGTACTAAATGTTCTGGAAAACCGGATCCGGTTTCCCGATCTGCGCATGCGCAGACAATTAAAAATCAGAAAAAAAAAAAATACAGGATCCATTTTTCCGGATGACAACCGGAAAGACTGATCCGGTATTGCAATCCGCCTCACAAATGCATCCGTTTGCGTCCAGATGGCCGGATCCAGCAGGCAGTTCCGGCTACGTAACTGCCTGCCGGAATCCTCTGCCGCAAGTGTGAAAGTAGCCTTAGCCTATGAAATAAACATTGGGGCATGGGAGAATTTCAGGCTCCTCAATGTATTGGGTGGACTGCTAGCATTGCTTAGATAACCTGGATATTCTTCTATGTTGGCAGCAGACTTTGTATCAGTCTTCTCTATATGAAAATGTTTAAACAAACCACTAGGAGGCCTTTAGGTCTCACAAACATGTCTATATTATGGCTCTGTAGAACCTTCAAAGTTGCATGGAGCTACAACATGGCACTTAAAAAACATCTACTGTACCTTATAATGACTTGGATTTCATGTACAGGTGAAACTCAAAAAATTAGAATATCGTGCAAAGTTAATTTATTTCAGTAGTGCAACTTAAAAGGTGAAACTAACATATGAGATAGACTCATTACATGCAAAGCGAGATATTTCAAGCCTTCATTTGTTATAATTTGGATGATTATGGCTTACAGCTTAGGCTACTTTCACACTTGCGTTCGGTGCGGATCCGTCTGGTATCTGCACAGACGGATCGCAAACGCTTGCATCCGTTCAGAACGGATCTGTCTGCATAACAGCTTTTTCAGATCTGAGTTTTCACATCGTGAAAACTCAGATCCGACAGTATATTCTAACACAGAGGCGTTCCCATGGTGATGGGGACGCTTCAAGTTAGAATATACTAAGAACTGTGTACATAACTGCCCCCTGCTGCCTGGCAGCACCCGATCTTTTACAGGGGGCTGTGATCCGCACAATTAACCCCTCAGGTGCCGCACCTGAGGGGTTAATTGTGCATATCATAGCCCCCTGTAAAAGATCAGGTGCTGCCAGGCAGCAGGGGCCAGACCCCCCTCCCTCCCCAGTTTTAAATTCATTGGTGGCCAGTGTGGCTCCCCTCCCTCCCCAGTATTAAATTCATTGGTGGCCAGTGCGGCCTCCCCTCTCCCCCCCCTAATTAAAATCCCCCCCCCATCATTGGTGGCAGCGGAGAGTTCTGATCGGAGTCCCAGTTTAATCGCTGGGGCTCCGATCGGTTACCATGGCAGCCAAGACGCTACTGCAGTCCTGGCTGCCATGGTTACTTAGCAATTTTAGAAGCATTATACTTTCCTGCGCTGTCTGTGGCCGGCCGGTCGCTCCTCCTACTGGTAAGTGAAAGGTCTGTGCGGCGCATTGCTTATAGCACAGACCTTTCACTTACCAGTAGGAGGAGCGCCCGGCCGGCTACAGACAGCGCAGGTAAGAATAATGCTTCTAAAATTGCTAAGTAACCATGGCAGCCAGGACTGCAGTAGCATCTTGGCTGCCATGGTAACCGATCAGAGCCCCAGCGATTAAACTGGGACTCCGATCGGAACTCTCCGCTGCCACCAATGATGGGGGGGTGATTTTAATTAGGGGGGGAGAGGGGAGGCTGCACTGGCCACCAATAAATTTAATACTGGGGAGGGAGGGGGGCCGCACTGGCCACCAATGAATTTAATACTGGGGAGTAAGGGGGGCCGCACTGGCCACCAATGAATTTAATACTGGGGAGGGAGGGGGGCCGCACCGGCCACCAATGAATTTAATACTGGGGAGGGAGGGGGGCCGCACTGGCCACCAATGAATTTAAAACTGGGGAGGAAGGGGGGCCGCACTGGCCACCAATGAATTTAATACTGGGGAGGGAGGGGGGGGCGCACTGGCCACCAATGAATTTAATACTGGGGAGGGAGGGGGGCCTCACCGGCCACCAATGAATTTAATACTGGGGAGGGGGGGGCCGCACTGGCCACCAATGAATTTAAAATTGGGGAGGGAGGGGGGTCTGGCCCGTGCCGTGCTGCCTGGCAGCACCTGATCTCTTACAGGAGGCTATGATGCGCACAATTAACCCCTCAGGTGCGGCACCTGAGGGGTTAATTGTGCGGATCACAGCCCCCTGTAAGAGATCAGGTGCTGCCAGGCAGCAGGGGGCAGCTATGTCCACAGTTCTTAGTATATTCTAACTTGAAGCGTCCCCATCACTATGGGAACGCCTCTGTGTTAGAATATACTATCGCATCTGAGTTTTCACGATCTAACTCAAATCCGATGGTATATTCTAACATAGAGGCGTTCCCATGGTGATGGGGACGCTTTAAGTTAAAATATACCATCGGATTGGAGAAAACTCCGATCCGATGGTATATTAATAGGGACTCCTGACTTTACATTGAAAGTCAATGGGGGACGGATCCGTTTGCAATTGCACCATATTGTGTCAACGTCAAACGGATCCGTCCCCATTGACTTGCATTGTAAGTCAGGACGGATCCGTTTGGCTCCGCACGGCCAGGCAGACACCAAAACGCTGCAAGCTGCGTTCGGGTGTCCGCCTGCTGAGCGGAATGGAGGCGTAACGGAGCCAAACTGATGCATTCTGAACGGATCCTTATCCATTCAGAATGCATTGTGGATGAACGGATCAGTTCGGTGACGCTTGTGAGAGCCCTCAAACGGATCTCACAAGCGGAACCCCAAACGCAAGTGTGAAAGTAGCCTTATGAACCACAAAGTCACAATTTTGAGGTACCCTTTGCTCAGGGGGTATGGATGAATTAGCTGACTAGGTGTGACACTTTGAGCCTAGAATATTGAACCTTTTCGCAATATTCAAATTTTAAGCTGCATTAATGCAATTCCTTTTAATTTGCATTACTGAAATGAATGGACTTTTGCACGATATTCTAATTTTTCGAGTTTCACCTGTAGTTGTTCTTCCTCCTGTGCACTTTTGCACAACTCTACATGAGCTCCTTAAGTACCTTTTATGCTGAGCGAGGATCTGGCCAATTAGTGAGAATGAACGATTTTGTCCATGCGCGTTCCTGATGACTGACCCGTGTAAATGTGCCACCAATCAGCCAACAACGGGCAAACGCTCATTTCTTAGATGACCACATTTTTCATATGGCACAAAAAATCCTCATTTCTCAGAAGCACATCGCCCAATATACCAACTGAATTGGAGACAAACGATCGTAATAATGATCATTAATCCCTCACTCACTTTACATCGGCTGTGTGAAAAGCCAATAGTGATAATTCATCTCCAAATTCACTGTGCATCGGCCATGTGAAAAGAGCTTTAACCCTTTCAGCCCAGGAAGATTTTTCATTTTGCATTTTAATTTTTCACTCTCTTCCAGGGCCATAACTTTTCACATTTTCGATTCACATAGTCGTACTAATGGAATGGGATAAATATTTTTATATTTTAATAGTATGAGCGTTTTCACGTGCGATGATGCCCATGATCTTTATTTTTTTATGATTATTTATTTTGATTTTGGAGAAAGGGGGGTGATTTGAAATTTAATATTTTTTAAGTTTTTAAATATTTTTCAACTTTTTTTTTTTACTTTTAAAAAGTTCCCATAGGAAATTTGAACATGCAATCATTAGATTGCTTCTGTCATAGACTCCAAGGCATTACCGTTGGAGTCTATTCAAATTTCACTATGTTCCAAAGCAGCCCTGCTGCAGGCAGGGTCCCCATAGGAACATATCTGAGGTGGCCTCGAATCATTCAGGATGACTGAGGCTGCTGCACATAGTATTTGACACCCCCGATCACTGCTAGGGGGAGCCGTTGCAGGCCCAGAAGCAGGTTTTTCAGCTCCCAGATTCTGTGGTCACATTCGAGCGCGGCATCTTAGAGGCTAAATGTCTACAGGCACCCTACGGCTATGACGACTGCTGTGCTCATGAGCTGGCACCATCTTTAAAGACTCGTCCAGAGCTGTGCATATATAGCTCTGTACGGGAAGGGGTTAACGAGCCTGTATTTCTTCTTTCAAGGAGAATTCTAGATATATCATCGTTGATAATTACCAAGTTATATTACAGAATTTTACATTCCTTGTACCTAGTGATCAATACTCCTGCCTATACGGGTAACCAGGCTCATAAATAGAACTTTAGATGTGACACAAAGAAGCTCATTGTTTTCGCATATGTTGATCGGCATTTACTTTGACATTCCTGAATGCTTAGTCTATCCATTTGCTTCTCTAGTGTCAAATCAGGGATGAGTCAATGTGTTGAGAATTGCCTGATAATATTGTTGCTGGATTAATCCCACAGAACAGATCATCAGCAAGATTACTTTTGGCATCGCGTATGTGCACCATTCCCCTCTCAGCTCGAAACGTCTGACACTGCCAAAGCAAGAAGACCCATATATTGAATGATCTGCCACCATTCAATATTTAATCCTGCAATTGAAGCCACTAAAGGGATAGAGCAAAGTTAACAAGATGAATGAATTGTGACCTCAAACTTGCAAAAAGACATCTTAAGTGATTTATCTTGCTGGCCTCTACTGTATCCTGGAGCCAATATTTCTCTCTTTTCTACCTCAGTTTTGGATTTGTAGATAGATCAATGCCACATTAGCAAAGTACCCTGGATGACAGGTTGAGAATTCAGACAATCCACTGAATAAGTTTGAAGAATGTTGTAAGTCAATAAAGATTATTACCCAGCTAAAGTGACAAAGTGATTCCTAACTTTGATAGCTAGCAGGGCCTTCCACGTAATCGATAATTTCATTCACAGATACAGAGTGACACCTTATTTCCCTATTTCCAATAGTGGCCAATGGTAATAATGACAAAAAGTCAAAGACGCATTTGAAACCTAAATATTGCCCTATCTATCTCTATCTATCTATCTATCTATCTATTTGGTTTTGGTTTTCACACCCTTCTTTCCATGGGTTCCTCTCCTTGATTAGGGGATCAGTCTGAGATTTCAGCTCTGCTATCTCTTGTCTCAGTTTTGCAGTTCTTGTAATTTGCCTCTTGTTTCCTGCAGAGCTGAGGCCTGTTCACACTTCAGTCTTGTTATCTCTTCAGTTACTTGGTCATTTGCATTTTTGTCACCAATACTTCTTTGAAGCTTCTCTTTAAAGTGTATAAGGTCTCTTTCTAGCTAAAATAAGCAATTTCTTAGGCCCCTTCCAACGGGCGAGATTTCCGCGCCTCACGCATTGCACCCGCACTGAATCCGGACCTATTCATTTCTATGGGGCTGTGCACATGAGCAGTGATTTTCCCGCATCACTTGTGCGTTGCGTGAAAATCGCAGCATGCTCCTCTTTGTACGTTCTCCACGCAACGCAGGCCCCATAGAAGTGCGTGAAAGGCTGCGTGAAAATCGCAAGCATCCGCAAGCAAGTGCGGATGCGGTGCGATTTTCAGGCACGGTTGCTAGGAGACGATCGGGATGGGGACCCAATCATTATTATTTTCCATTATAACATGGTTATAAGGGAAAATAATAGCATTCTTAATACAGAATGCATAGTACAATAGGGCTGGAGGGGTTAAAAAAAATTAAAATAAATTTAACTCACCTTAATCCACTTGTTCGCGCAGCCGGCATCTCTTCTGTCTTCATCTTTGCTGTGCACAGGAAAAGGACCTGTGGTGACCTCACTACGCTCATCACATTGTCCGTCACATGATCCATCACCATGGTAAAAGATCATGTGATGGACCATGTGATGAGCGCAGTGACGTCATCAAAGGTCCTATTCCTCAAAGAAGAAGACAGAAGAGATGCCGGCTGCGCGAACAAGTGGATTAAGGTGAGTTCAATTATTATTATTTTTTTTTTAACCCCTCCAGCCCTATTGTACTAAGCATTCTGTATTAAGAATGCTATTATTTTCCCTTATAACCATGTTATAAGGGAAAATAATACAATCTACACAACCTTGAACCCAAACCTGAACTTCTGTGAAGAAGTTCGGGTCTGGGTAGCACATTCAGTTTTTTATCACGCGCGTGCAAAACACATTGCACCCTCGCGATAAAAACTGACCAACTGAACGCAATCGCAGTCAAAACTGACTGCAATTGGGTACCTACTCGCGCGGGTTTGCCGCATTGCCCCCGGGACGCCTCCGGAGCCAAAATATGACGCCCGTGTAAAAGAGGCCTTAGGGTCTCTAGGGAAGGATGTGAGGAATTAGGACAGCAGTGGGGTCTCTGGTTGTTTTCTCTGTAGGGGTAAGGGTAAAGGGGTCTCTGTGGATTTAGGATCATTATTGCTCTGTAGGCTTGGGGCTGGACTTTAATATGAGGGAAGATCTTCAAACTGCCCGAGGTTGTCCTCGGTTTCCTGCATGACTATGTTGCCATTATTGTACGCGTTCAAGGTAAAGATGACCCTAGTCTACTTTTAAGATATCGTCTCTTATATTAAAGGGGTTGGCCCACAAAAAATATTCTACAGTTTTCAAACCAGCACCTGGATCTAAATCGTTTTGTAATTGCATGTAATTAAACATTTTGCATAGCCACTGAGCCACAATAAAATGTATCTGTATAGCACCACCTGCTGTTTGTTTATTTTCTTATTTCTTTGACCTGCTCACTGAGAAGGTCGCACATGCTCAGTTTCATGCTTCAACTGCCTCCTGAGCTGTGATAGGGAGAGCTGAGACACACCCCCTGAGCTGCAGCAGAAAAGACACTCCCCCTGAGCTGTCATCTTGATATAAATCTAGCAGAGCAATGAATGGGAAGATCTCTGAATCCATGTGAGGTACAGGGCTGGTTCTAGCTTTGTTAGAACGGTATTTTCATGGACTATATGATGGAAGATTTTTATTTAGTCTTGGGATAACCCCTTTAGGGTCCATTCACACGTCCGCATGAATGGGTCCGCATCCGTTCCAAAATTTTGCGGAACGGGTGCGGACCCATTCATTTTTAAAGGGGCCGGAATAGATGCGGACAGCACTCAGTGTGCTGTCCGCATCCGCACTTCCGTTCCACAAAATATAGAACATGTCCTATTCTTGTCTGCAGACACGGACAAGAAAAGGCATTTCTATTAAGTGCCTGGCATGTGCAGTCCGCCGGTGTCTGTGTTTTGCGGATCCGCAATTTGCGGACGTGTAAATCAACCCTCAGACTTCCTGCACATGACCGTAGGTGTCCTGTTGCCGTATTGCGGACCTCATTTGCGGATCCGCAATACACGGGCACGGTTCCGTGTGCATTACGAAGATGCGTAATGGTGCGGACCGGAAGCACGGAACAGAACCCCACGGAAGCACTACGGAGTGCTTCCGTGGGGTTTCGTCCCGTGCTTCCGTTCTGCAAAAAGATAGAACATGTCCTATCTTTTTGCGATCCGCTGCGGCTGCCCCTTGGTCGGTGTTCGTGCATTGCACAGCACGGCCAAGGGCGCACACGTTCGTTTGCAGGATGCCTTAATGTCATATTAAAGTTCCCTCATATTTAAATGTTAACATAACTTTTTTTTTTAGCAGACACAAAAGAAGAGTCTATCACTCTTTCATGCCTTGCAAAAAACAGCCATCATCTATTCCTTTGTCTGCCTATCTATATGTCAAACAATCATTGTGTCATCTGCCGACATAGACACATCAGATTATAAACCGATCCTCTACCATTCAAAGATAAAAAGGAAAATAAAAAGGAAAGTGTGTTTTTTGTGTTTAGTCTAGTGAAATCTGCTTGCCATGATGCATGTCACGCTATGTTCATATCTGGGTTGGAGCCTTCTTTACTGACAGCACTTTATACTCTTTCTGTGCAGAACGATTGACAGCTTGGCCGAGGCGTCCGTATGACAGCAGATTCAGCACCAATCTGAGCTGAGCATTTTTCTCATGCTCCTTTAGCAATACTGCTTATGTGTGTAGAATGAATGAAAAAAAGTTACCGCCAAAAGTAAAGCTTTGTTGTAAAGTTTGGTTAATAAACTACAAGATTCTGGCAGATTTTTATGTGCGTCTCTACATTTTTGAGGTAAATAAAAGTAATGAAAAAAGGCATTGTCTTTCACTGCTTTGCTTAGATCTTGTATTTGGAAAAGATAAATCTGGTAAATATAACATTAATCTCATCTGCGGTATTTAATACACCAGGGTCTATCAGCACTGGTTGTCATAGGAGATGATGCGAGAAGAGAGGGTTTTTCAAGTGAAGACGTTCTCAAACTTTTATTCTAAAAAAACAGTCCTTGTAGCAGAGCAGGCAGCAATGACGCAGGGCTTATCAGCAGTGAAGGGGCAGAATCCTGGTGAGACTATACGGCTACGTACAAGTTGTGGAAAACCCCTATAATACCCTTAAGATGGGTTTACATGGGCCGAGCTAAAGCCGATTGTTGGGAAGGAAGCGTTCAATCACTGGAGAAGACTGCTGCATTTACATGCAGTGATCTCCTCCACAGTATGATGAGGGATCGCTATTGTGATTGCTCGTCCTCATACAGAATCAGTGTTTCTAGGTAGCAGATTGCTGTTTAAACTGCATGATCCGCTGCCCAGAAACAATAATTTAGGTGCCTGCACGAATGACGGAATCATCCGATGGACAAGCATTTGGCTCATTTATCGGGTGATCCGTGGCACATTTAGATGGGCAAATTGTCAGGGAAGAGCGTTTGCAGGAATGTTCATTGCCAATAATCTGCCAGAATACCAGACCATGTCAATCCACCTTTAGACTCCTTACACACCAGAATATGCAATGATGGTGCTCGTTTGTTTTGGCCACCTGTAGCTTTTGTGTTTTTTTTAAATTACATTTTCTTTTTTTTTTCACAGTGTGTCTCCCATTTTTCCCCTAGAAAGAAGGTGATGTCTAAACACCTGAAAAAAAGCCAAAAGTTGCAGCATGCTGCATGTTAGAAAGGTAACGCAAAAAAATACTATCTAATGAACAAAAACACCAGTGGTCAAAAAACTCACTTTATCCTGACTTTCATATTACCCACAGAACTTCAGCTAACATCAGGAGCTGGTGTTTTTATAGGAAAAAAAATAATACTGCCAAAAAATGCTAGTGCAAAACACAGGACAAAAATGCAAAAGTGCATAAAAATGCAAAAAAAAAAAAAAGGGTAAGGCTACACGATGATAAGTTGCAAAACAAAAGGGTACAACTACACTGTGACATGTGTCAGGCGACATTTATATTGCAGCCATATCGCAAAAGTCTATGGTATCATAGTGCAACTCGCGACATGCTGCGTGTCACGTGATGTACTCATGTGACTGCTTTTCTGTCTGTCCCCAGCTGCAAATCACTGACGAAAGGAACATTATAAGGAATAAGCTAAAAAGCAATCTTTATTAGGACACTCTAAAAAATTGAACGGGAAGGATTCACTCTACCTAAATTGAAAGCCTCCTAGTTGATAAACATCTGTCCACACCACCTCAAGTGACAAACTCCCAAGCAGCCAGCTGGTCTTCTTGGAGCACACGTAACACCGCGGGAACAATCGCAATGGTGTGGACACGACTCAACTATGAAAACCACGTGAGTGTGACTACTCTACCGGGAATGCGATAGCCAGCAATAGCACCCTAACCCTGATATAGTCCCAAGCAGTATATGACTGCCCCTGTGCTAACTACACGACAGGTGTCTCACAATGATATGTGCGGCATTTGTGCCATTAGTCAATTGCCCGGCAACCTAGTAACCTAAATAGACCTATTGCCCTGGGTCTAACACACCCGTTGATAAACATCTGCCCACACTCAGCAGTTAGCTGATTGTAAATGAACGCACGTGCCCACTGTAGCGTTACTGGGCACGTGCCGACAGCTACTGCGGTGTGAGCACGAATCAACGGGAAATTACTAGGCTGTCTGTGTTACTTAGTTTGTCCCCACTCGCTGCTCGACGTGTTTCGCCATCTCTGGCTCTTCAGGAGCAAAGTGTAAATGGGGGTAGACAAACAACATAGAAGCCACCATCCTATGCGGCAACAGCTTTAGAATGTCCCCAGCTGCAACCTGTTCCGTGCAGACGTTAGACCATTTCCGCCACCATCCTACGCCTGGGGACACCACGGAAAGCGGGCACGTGAGTCAATCACATGACTGCCCTCATCTTGGTTGACATGGGTGGAGTGGCAGCGGCTTGGCACTGTTTACATAGGCCATGGACCACGGGGGCCATCTAACCAGAGAAGAGGTGAGAGAACTGCCTTTATACTGCTGCTAGTGACACTTCATGCACTTTAATAGCATTTAGGAGAAATGACTAACAATTGGCCAACTCATTTAACATAGGCATGACCCTCTGCTCACATTGGCAGTACTTCTTTCACAGGTTTTTTGTTGGTCAGAATACTGTAGCAGGATTCGATGTGCTAGTGAAAAAAAAATCTTGACTTGTAGGTCAATAGGGGAACACAAATTGTACCATAATGAATCCGTCAAATGAATCATTCAGTAAATGATTACAACCGATCAGAATGCCACACGACAGCTACAGGTGAGCAAATGAATGGAACTTTCATCTTCTGCCAATTTGCAGAATTCACTGAAAAAAAACTCCTGTTTGTACCAATTGGTGAATGAATGGATTTTAATCATGAATATAAAACAGAGGTTATTCCAATCATTGCATTTTATCTCTGTGTTGTCCCCTTGCTGCACTGTTCAGCGAGGGGGCAACACAAATGCTTCTCTTGGCTTCCAATGCAATTCCAGTAAATTATATATAGATGTATAAAAAAAAAATCTTATATCCTCATAGGTGATATTTCTGTAGTATAAAGGGGTTTTCCTAGACTTTAATACTGATGACCTATCCTCAGGGTAGGTCATCAGTATCTGATCGGAGGGGATTTGACACCCCCCACCAATCAGCTGTTTGAGAAGGCACCGGCGCTCCTGTGAGTGCTGCTGGCTTCTCGTCTTTTCCTAGGCCATGTGATGTCACGTTCATTGGTCACATGGCTTAGAAGCTGCCTTCTCACCCTATCCTGAAGAAAGGTCATCATTAAAAAAATGTATGAAAGCCCTTTTAAGCTAGGAATTCTCTTAAATGGTACATGGATTGCCATGAATAAAGAGTACTCTGAGACGCACCTCGTAGCATTCATTAGTTATGGTCCTTTTAAACCCTGTAGACTGTGCATGTTCCTATCTATAGCACAGGCAGGCGTCCTATCAATAAGCTTGCAAAATGCAACACAAAAAACAGAAGTCAGCTAGAAAGCACAGGAGAAAAGCACTCTGTTATACTTCATCTCTCAGGAAGCTTTCTGTGGGAGGGAAAGTGGGCATAACATATTTGCTGTGGAAGGAAAACATATTTTCATGATGCGAGATGATCATATTTCAGCCCATTTTCTAGATTCTTGCTTCCCGCTCAATGTTTACAGGGCTATTATAGTTGTACTTTCTCCCTTTGAACTCCTATTCATGTAAACTTCTATCCAGTTCTATAAAGGAATGTTTTTTTTACATTAAAAGTCTATTTACAGCCAAAGCTATCAGGATGCACTCGCTACACCATAAAATATATGTAGCAATCTGCTAAAGTGAATGGGGAGTAGTAGGGTGTGGAGTTTATGCAATGGCTGGACAACATCGTACTGACAAACTCCAAAGATGGTTAATAATTTATTGAGGTTTTTGTTGCAGAACACTGGCCAGGAGAAAGGTTTGGCATGACCTATGAAATAAAAAAGGGCTGTGAGGAAGTTCAGCTAAGTAGTATTCAGGAGAAAGAGGAAGGGCAAAGAGTGCAGAATGTACTGGGGAATTAGATGTTTGGTACAAGTTTTTTTCTCCTTAGATCATAATTAGGCTTGAGCGAATCAAACTTCAGATCATAGATCCAAAGTTGATTTGTTCAAAAACTTTGTTTTTAATACTATTGCCATACAGAATTAAAATTTGTTGGCTCCATGGCGCCAAACTTCATATTGCCTGAAGTCGCTCGAGACTTTGGTGAATTACTACGGTATTGCTATCTGCATCTTTTAAAACAGTTGAAGTTGGCTTTAGTACCGAGGTACCAGACCGTACCAAAGCCCACTTCGGATTCCTATTTTAAAATGTTTTTAAAGACCTACTGTAAAAAGGAACACCAGAGTAATTCACAGAAGTTTCGCCCAACTTCGGGCTATACAAAGTTTGGTGCCACGGAGCCAATACCCTTTAATGCTGTAGAGAAACAGCATTAAAAACAAAGTTTTTGAACAAATCGACTACGGATCTATGATTCGCTTAAGCCTAATCTCAATTAATGACTCTAATAGCTGACATTTAGTAGTGGTCAAATAATGTGTTAGTCATGTTTATACAAGTCGACAGCATGATGGAAGCCTTAGAATATATCAAAGGTAACCTGTCACCATGAAAATGTGAAATAATCTGAAAGCAGCGTGTGATAAAGCAGAAGGAGCTGAGCAGATTAATATATAGTTTTATGGGCAAATATTCTGCATAACTTGTACTTTAACATCTCTGCTCTTTCTGAGCTCAGTATTCATGTGGGCAGTCCTATCAGTGACTTACAGTCTTCCCTGTATGAATGTGTATACAAAGATAGCTGTAAATCACTGATTAGTGATCACTGATTAGACTGGGGCTACTGAGCTCAGACAGAGCAGAGATTTAAGACTCATGCACACGTCCGTGAAACACGGACCGTGTGATACCGGCCTGGATTCCTTCTGAGTGCAGGAGCGCACGGCGTCATTGGTTGCTATGACGCCGTGCGCTTCCTGCTGCCGCCGCAGTACAGTGATTCACTGGTATGATCTATGTTTCACGGACGTGTGCATGAGGCTTTAAATGAACTGAACTGTTTCCTATAAAATATATATATCACTCTGCTCAGCTCCTCCTGCTCTATAACCTGCTGTCTGTAATTTCAAAGTGATATGTCCCCCTTAAAAGTGTAAGTAAGGTTCAGGAGGAAAGTGTTTTTAGCAAGAAACTGAATGTAAGAAGAAGGATCACCATCTGAAATTAGTTGTGGATAAGATCAGAAGTAATGTTAGGAAGTCAGTAGATACTTGGAACAAACTTCCAACAGATGTGGTTGGAAAATCAGCAGTAAGTAAATGTAAACCTGCCTGGGATAAAACTGATACAGGAATAATATAAGGGCAGACTAGATGGACCATGCAGACTTCTTCCATGTTTCTATGTTTCAATTACAATCATTGCGGGTTCTTAGGCTACTTTCACACTGGCGTTTTGGTTTCCGCTTGTGAGATCCGTTTCAGGGCTCTCACAAGCGGTCCAAAATGGATCAGTTCTGCCTCAGTTCTGCCACCATTCCGCTCTGGGGGCGGACACCAAAACGCTGCTTGCACAATGCTCGCCTGACAATGCGGAAGCAAACGGATCCGTCCTGACACACAATTTAAGTCAATGTGAACGAATCCGTTTTCACTGACACAATGCAAAACGGATCCGCCCCCCATTGACTTTCAATGGTGTTCAAGACGGATCCGTTTTGGCAATGTTAAAGATAATACAAACGGATGCTTTCTGAACGGATGCATGTGGTTGTATTATCTGAACGGATCCGTCTGTGCAGATCCATCACGGATCCGCACCAAACGCGAGTGTGAAAGTAGCCTTACCTAAACTAAGATTAAAACACTCTGAAGGAGTAAAATGTGTCGAATGCATTGCTTTCTTCTAGAGGGACAGCTGCTTTCTCTGTAAGGGCTAGGCCTACACGGCGACATTTGTCACGCGACAAAAAGGGTACAAATACACTGTATTTTTTGTAATGCTAGTCAATGGTGTCGTACTGAGACCTGCTGCGACTGCGATGCAACAGTTGCATAAAAACCAAACTTGGATGGATTTTTTTGCAACCGTCGTGTTAAATTTGCAGCATGTCACAGCTCAACGCCATTGACTATCATCATTACAATACATGTTGAGCGACATTTGTGCGACATGAATGTCTCACAACACATGTCACCATGTAGCCCTAGCCTTATTCAGAGCAGGACATGAGTCCTTGATGCTGGTTGGACATATTTGAGTGTCTTTTAGAGTATTTTGAGTTTCCAAGAGCCACCAGCCACATTCTCTACATTGGGGATAACTACGTTTAGGCAGCATGCTCAGGCTTAGGTGCATGGCTCACTACAAATAAAACTCTAATGTAAGGTAATGAGTAGTGCTGAGCAAAGCGTTCAAAGCGGAATTCGGTCCGAAGTTTAGGAAAACTTTGATTTGAAATGATTTCAAATTTTCTTGTGCTTCGTGGTAACAAATTAGGTTTTCCTGAAATGGCGCCTGTACGTGTTACAAAGCGAAACTAAGTGTAGAGGAGACAAGCCCAGGAGCACAAGATCACCCACAATGCCGTGCAGCCAGCCAATCCGCAGATAGCCATCCCCTGTGATGTCACAGCCCTATAAAACCCTCCTCCCGTGCGGTCTCCGCCATTGTCCTGTGAGCTGAGCATAGGGAAAGGCATGGCAAGTGCTCGTGTGCTAGGGACAGTGTTGCTGAAAAGAATGAATAGAAGAATATTGGAGAGGGAGAGAGCAGGGAGACTGCAGGGAGAGAGCAGGGAGACTGCAGGGAGACTGCAAAGAGACTTATTCTGTATCAGTTTTATTTATTTATTCCTGCATCCTACATCAGCCATAAGATATGTAATTCAATACCAATAAGATGGAAGTCTTTATTATTCCAGTGCCAGCGTGCCAACCAATACCATCCAGTCGACACCCATTAGGGGGGCCAGGTCTTATTGACAACCATCCTCATCTTTTACTGGTTTTTCTTTTTCCAAATCATCCTTCAAGTATCCATATCCTAGAAAATTCTGCAAAATGCAGAGAGAGCAGGATGTTCCTGATGACAAATTCTCATCAATATTAGATGATGTTGAAAAAAAGGAAAAGCAGATGGCAGAAGAAGGGCTACTACCTGTAGGGCAGGAGAGTGCTGGGGTTGGAGAAGTGGGTATACCAGGGCTAATATTCAGTGTTTACTGTTAAATAACCTGCAGGAGACTGCAGGGAAGAACAGCAATAATTTGCATATTGCCCCCCCCCACCTAAGCAGCTAAACCCCATACCAGCAACATCCCCTGTTTAAAGGTGCCGTGCGGCCATTATCAATGAAGAAGATCTATACAGTGCAGTCTTTATTATTAAATGAAAGGCAGCTGCGGGATAATTTTTCACCACAGCATGGCCACAACCTGCCCACAGCACGGCAGCTCCATGTGGCCATACCCAAGGCAAAGTGGCCTGAGTATACCTGATTTATAGCAATTTGTGGCAAATTAACTTGGAACAAATTGAATTTCTTGGTGAAGTTGCCAAATCAAATTTTTCAAAACTTCCCTCATCTTTAGTAAGGAGTTTCTCAGCCACCGAAATGTAAATGTAAAGTGTAAATGTAACTGTTAGGCCGGGTTCACATCACCATTATTGATTCCATTATTGTTTTCCGTTATAACATGGTTATAACGGAAAATAACGGAATATATAAGACAGAAGTCAAAACGGAAGTCTATAAGAGGCATTCCGTTTTGATCCTTCATAATAAAAGTCTATGGGCAGCATAACGGATCCATCCTGGTTTCCATTATGCAGGAGTCTAGTCCTGCATAACGGAAACCAGGACGGATCAGTTTTGCTGCCCCATAGACTTATTATGACGGAATGCATAACTGAAACCAGACAGTTACGTTATGATTCCCATAGACTTCTATTATGACGGATCAAAATGGAATGCCTCTTAAAGGCTTCCATTTTGACTTCCGTCTTATGCATTCTGTTATTTTCCGTTATAACCATGTTATAACGCAAAACAATAACGGAATCCATAACAATGAAGTGAACAAACCCTGGAAAAGCCAGGAAAAAATTAATAAACAGTAATTGCAACAATGTTCCCCCCATATCACAGGCAAGTATAGGGACAGATTAAGCAGCTCATTCAGCTTATATCTCATATCATATCATTTTCCCTGGGTATTATTACTCCATAATCACAAGTACAGGTTGGGCAGTATAACCTTGCTGTGGAAACTGTGAATGATGCAGGGTATTTATGGCAAAGTGGACTCCTGGTTGAGAATATGGTGGAGTGGACTACAGGCTATCATCGCTTCCAGACAGAGGAGAATTTGAGTAGGTGAGAGGTCCTGTCTACTGCATTTAATAATAGTTTACTAACTATAGCAATTTTTTTTCCAATATTTGGTCTACCAAACCAATGGACCTGTACCCACAATATTTTCCCTCAAAGAAGTTGTCTTATGAGACATATGGATGGCATACCACTTGGCAGAGGAGGATTGGCCATAGACTTTACAGGGAAATTTCCCGGTGGGCCGATACCCAGGGGGTCACTCAAGCTCTCCTTTCTGCCGCTGGCTGGGTACATAATGAGCCACTAACTGAACATGCCCCCTTGAATTCAATTGCTGTGGCCCACATCTCACCTCCCCCTGTTCTATATCTTAATGAGCAACAATTTGAGGAATAGCATCTATTGATGGCCACCACAGAGGGACAGTTTTTGGGTTGATGTATTGTGCTGCATTGTGGTATATGGTTCTGATGGGATGCCATTTTGCGCTGTGGTATTGCTGACCCCGCCTGTTCCTCTGCTTTCTGTTAATTTGGAGTCACTTTTTTTTTTTTTTTTTTTTTTTTTTTCAGGGCCACTTTAAGTTCCCAGTCCACCACTGCCACTAGGGTATGTCATGAATGTCCCATGGGCAGGGAGCTGAATGTAGTAGCTCCTAACAATCATAAATGCAAAGTGACAGCAGAGCAAGGAAAGCATCGTCTTCCATTGGCTGTGCTGGGCTTTCTCAAAAGGCTACATATTCAGCCCATGGTAGTCAATTGCTGACCATGCTGGTTCCGTAAAAAATAAAATAAAAATTGGAGTGCCAACAGGAGAGGTAAAATCACTTCCTGGCACTTTGTTTTAGCTATCGACAGAGGATCAGACCCCTGTCAATGAGATATTGATGACATGTCTTTATGATATGTCAGCCATGTCTGTCCTGATGCAACCCCTTTAATGTCTGCATTATATTAAAGTGACATGCTTTAAAGGGAATCTGTCACCAGCGACCTGCCTATCCAACTGTTTACATACACACGTAGCTGTGGTTAACCTGATTAAAACACTATTTTTCTTTAGCCAATGCAAGGCACCGTACAGAGTTGTGATACTTTTTCTTAATATGTGAATTATGCCTTTGGTGCAATGAGAGAGAAACCATTGCTCTTGTTGCACCCAAGCTCCACTCCTTTCTGTAACTAGCTCCTCCCTTGCTGCTTTGATTAACATGGCCAAGCAGAGGCAAAGCAGTGAGGCACAGGCTAGCCACAGAAAGTAGTGGAGCTTGGGTGCAACAAGAAAAATAGTGATGCCCTCATTGCACCAAAGGCCTAATTTCCATATTAACAAAAAGTATCACAACTCAGAAACGGAGCCTCGGATCAACAAAAGTATTATAATCAGGTGAACCACAGCTATGTGTCTATCCAAACAGTTTGAAAGGAAGGTCATTGGTGACAGATTTTCTTTAGGTTTTTGTTTCTCATTGTAGAAGTGCCTTGAGGCATTGAAGATGCGTAAAACCGCGACTGGGAAATGCACAATTCTGGAAGACTTGACGACTAACAGGTATAATGATTATTTTTTCCCTGAACATAACACATCAACAAAACAGCAGATGCATATGTATAGTATCTGCCAACTGTCCTGATTTCCCAACTTCTGGCAAATGAAGTGGGACAGTACTTCTGGGTAAAATACATGGTCTAGTCCAAAATGGATAAAGTTTGAGAAGAACTGGGAATAGTTTGCATCACGTGACGTGAACATACATGGAAGCAGATGGAAAGGTAGACAGGTGTAATCAGTAGTGTGCTGGCAATGCTGATACAATGAAATTCCACTTTTTTTTTTTACTTATCTTCTTCTAGAACTACTACTCCCTTGTGCCATAAAAATGATAAAGTGTCTCTACAAACATAGATATTGATAATATAATAAAACATGGAAATGTCTGGGAAATCTAGACCTTGCTTTTTTAAAATCTTCATTCCCTTTGTTCCTTTCCATATATCTTAAATGAAGACCATATGAGAATGTGCAGACTTTGTAAAATCTACGGCACCTCTGTGCATTGCATCTGCATTCCTATTTAGTTTGTAATATCTCCTATTCTATTGAAAGGAGATTGTTTCAACTTGATGAAATATACATAAGCTAGCTATGATGTTCTGCTATCGGGTTTCATGTTCAGTACTCTGCCAATGCATATACGAAATAGTAATGCCCCCCCCCCCCTTCTTTATTGAAATGGCCGTTCTGTGTAGGACAACTCAAGGTGTGAGTGTGTGCGACATAGATCCGGCCTAAAGGAGTGTGAGAGGTTCACGGCTGCATTTATTAGTGGATGTCTAATAATCAAGGCCATTAGAAAATTGCAGCTTATTCAATTTTCAGAGTCTGGCAAGCTTACTGTATAAATGTATTTTTGGGATTTAGCCAAAACTATCTCCTCCACCAAACAAATAGATGCTGCTGGAAACCTTGCACATCTCACGGACTGTTCTCCCAGAGGCTTATGCGCAGGATGGTTCATATAAAGCTAGGAAATATGTACCGATTAAATTTGCTTCTCTTCTTTTTTTTCATTAAAGAGCACTCAGCATCAAAAGATTTTTTTTTTTACTAATATATAAAAGAACTATAGATCTATCTGCTGACGTTCATGATTCTCTCTATACATCTTTGCCTTTCTATGGGCAAATGAGTCTGTCATAAGTGGGGTCATGGTGCCAATAATTTTGGAAGTTTTATTTCCCCCTAAGGATGGTGGTCTATGGATCAGCAGGGCTTGGATATCACATAGAGAGATTTTCAAGCAAGTTTCACACACGTTCCCTCTAAACTGTGCACTCCGGAAAGAAAGGAGAAGACCATCCTTCTAATAAGGCAATCAGTCCCAAAACTGTTTTACTACAAAGAACTAGGGATGGGCACATGTGGTGCACAAAGATTCTGCTGTGATTTTTTTTTACATGTCCCCTGTTCACAGACCCCATTCTAGTGATCACGGCTATAGTTATCTATTTGTCGTGTTTCATGGCTGTTTCTTCTTCATACATGAAAATGCTGTTCCTCTCTTTACTGGAGGGGAAGTTATTAGCTGTTTGGGTGTGTGCATATCTTTCTGAGACCCACCAGCTAAGAGACTTGGACAAACTGATTAAACAATAAGCCTTTCCCTAGAAGGGGGAGATGACAGGCATTGTGAAACATGTAGCTACAAGGAGGCCATTTCTGCACTTCTGTGTTGAAGCCAGCAAGAGAAATGCCAAGTGGCCTACTTTTTACATGTCAAAGAAACCTTGTGAGGGCGCGTCTACAGATGATCATAAGTCAGACTTATTTTCCTCTGCATTTTTATACAAAAATTTAAGATCTAGAAGTTGCACACCCTATACCTGTTTGCTTGATAGGTAGTGCACATTCTTCAGATGTCCACTATCATGGATCACCAGTAGTACAAGTCTATCAAGAATAAGGAATAGTACTCAACCTGGATTATAATGCCATTAGGTTTACTGAGAATCCAGCGTCAACAAATACACAACAAACGATGTTTCGGGCTCATATGCCATTTGTCAAGCTGAGGAGCAGAGGCAGAATGAGTCACCAGTATGCTAAAATTGATGACTCCAGACTGGTCTCAGAATCTGCTAAAGCACTCCTGAAGAAGAGGGCCTCAGACCCTCGAAACGCGTTGAGCCTTGTATTAATAAAATGATTGACCAGAAGCCACGTGTGTAGGCGGCGTTCAATTATTCACATCTTTACATGCGATCCTGGCTGGGGGGGGAAATAGTCCCAGGTGTCTTGAGTTTATCCTGGTGACTGCCCCCCCTGTGAAGTGAGTGCATTTGATTTTATCATTTCATTATTACTATTATTTTATGATATCCAACATCACCACTATAGAGCTGAGGTGTTTTCTCCTAAACTCCGAGCTCTTTGAATAGACCCAGGTGAAGGTCTTTTTTTATTCTATACACAAATAAGAATTAATCTTTATCCTCTTCACGAGTAATGACCGAGTGATCTGGCGCCTGTTACGTGTTTCAAACTTTTTTTCTACGGGTGTAAAAAAGGTTTTCCTTCCTTTTTCCTCTCCACACCGCCTATATTTCATCTTGATTGAAGACACCATGCGAAATCTCACGCGGTGACGTCACACGTCACCCTGCACAAGATTTTGTGTGGGATCTTCAATCAAGATGGCCGCAATGGCCTTTCCGCGAGCAAATGGATGAGGTGAGTATGCTTTTTTTTGCCCCCATTTCAGGAAAAATAGATGTTACCACAAATCGCAAGGAAATTCTGCTTCGCTGCAAATTGAATATTTCATGAAATTCAGATCAAAGTAAATTTATTTGGCTTCGATTCGCTCAACACTAGATATAGGTAAAAATGTACGAAAAATATCTACCATTTTTTTTTTACAAAAAAGTCAGTGTTTCTTTATTTTTTTCCTCATAGTTGTTGTAGCAGACTTAAATAAAAAGATTTTTCTGAAAATAGGATCTTTTTTGTTGCAAAATATAAAACGCAAGAAACTGTTCCACATGGCGAGATACCATTACTTTTTAATAATCATATGACTGGCTTGGATTTTCAAGAAGCAAAGTTATATCACCTAAGAGAATCAATTTTAAGTCTGTTCTGAGTTTTGTCTAATAACCAGAAGATCTAAGGATTTGCTAACATGGGCAATGATTTGAAAGACTATCCCTTGATGCTAATAAAAGAGCGCGGTTGTTTGGAATTGAAGTTTAGAGAAAGACATTTTTACTTCATTACGAGCCTTAAATATATGCGTTTTGGTTCTGTCATAATATGGATGACTGTGCAAAGAAAATATTTCCCTTCCTATTGCACAGAATATAATGCAGCATCGTTTCAGGAGAGAATAAAGAGCAAGGAAATTCATTAGATTAAGCTTTATTGAAAGATGTTTATGAAGAGAAGACTACAATGACGGCACTAATAAAATCTGCTCACATCTCTTCTTTCTATAATTCAATGAAGGGCTTTTCATTTCATGGAGGAAAAATTTGGGGATTGGTAAAGCATTCTAAAAAAAAAGCCTGTATGGACTAATTCCCATATTGCAGTGTTGATGCAGCTTTTTAGCAAAAAAGAAAAAAGCTGAAAGCTTTATGTCTGCTCTCTTTATGAAGCATTCCTCCATTCCTCGTTATGTCTATGAAAAATTTTATTTAAAAAAATGCATCAAAATGCACAGTCTAATAAACATACTAATATGTCATTTGTCTTCTTATGAAGCTGGCCCTAATGTGAGAAAGGGAAATTAGACTGGAGGTAAGGTGTGTTGTGAAAGGTAACAAATTCATTGCACCCTCCATAATATGTTGGAGTTATGTATGTAGTAGGCCAATCCCCATGGAAGCTGGTGCATTTAAACCCCTGAATCCTCTCTACTCCTGCTCTGCCAGACATTTCTGTACTTCTGTTTTTATGTTCATGGAACTGGAAAATTATGATGCACACAAGGTGCCACCCGAATGGCGGATAATAATAGGGACATTTGGAAATGTAGCCAAGGGTCCAACATCTCTGTGGGGCCCACCCCTGCCCAAAAGGTTCATTACGAGGAAGGAAGGTGTCCCTCACTCCCTGGGGAGTGTCAAGTAGGGAGGATGGGAGCTGCCTCATTTCACTTGCAGTGCTGCTAGGAGAAAAGACCAGTGATGATACCATCGCCATGTGACCAATAACATATGGATGTCATCACAAGTCCTTTCTCCTGCCAGCATCCAGGAGAAGTCTTGCTGCAGGAGAAGTTTGATGCAGCTTTATGTGGAGATTACCTCAGGAGAAGGTGACAGAGGGTGTTATACTATATACTGCATACTGTGGGTGTGATATACTATATACTATATACTGTATACTGTGGGGTGTAATATACTGTACACTATGGTGTGTTATACTATATACTTCATACTGTGGGTGTAATATACTATATACTGCATACTGTGGGGTGTTATACTATATACTGCATACTGTGGGTGTAATATACTGTACACTATGGTGTGTTATACTATATACTTCATACTGTGGGTGTAATATACTATATACTGCATACTGTGGGGTGTTATACTATATACTGCATACTGTGGGTGTAATATACTATATACTGTATACTGTAGGTGTAATATACTATATACTGCATACTGTGGGGTGTTATGCTATGTACTGCATACTGTGGGTGTAATATACTATATACTATATACTGTGGGGTATAACATACTATATACTGCATACAGTGCGTGTAATATACTATATACTGCATTCTGTGGGTGTGATATACTATATACTGTATACTGTGGGGTATAATATACTATATACTGCATACTGTGGGTGTAATATACTATATACTGTATACTGTGGGGTATAATATACTATATAATGCATACTTTGGGTGTAATATACTATATACTGTATACTGTGGGTATAATATACTATATACTGTATACTGTGGGGTATAATATACTATATACTGCATACTGTGGGTGTAATATACTATATACTGCATACTGTGGGGTGTTATACTATATACTATATACTGTGGGGTGTTATACTATATACTGTATACTGTGGGGTGTTATACTATATACTGTATACTGTGGGCGTAATATACTATATACTGCATAATGTGGGTGTAATATACTATATACTGCATACTGTGGGGTGTTAAACTATATACTGTATACTGTGGGGTGTTATATTATATACTGCATAATGTGGGTGTAATATACTATATACTGCATACTGTGGGGTGTTAAACTATATACTGCATACTGTGGGGTGTTATACTACTGTATATACTGCATACCCTGGGGTGTTATACTATATACTGCATACTGTGGGTGTTATACTATATACTGCATACTGTGGGGTGTTATACTACATACTGTATACTGTGGGGTGTTATACTATATACTGCATACTGTGGGGTGTTACACTATATACTGCATACTGTGGGGTGTTATACTATATACTGTATACTGTGGGGTGTTAGACTATATACTGCATACTGTGGGGTGTTATATTATATACTGCAAACTGTGGGGTGTTGTATACTACATACTATGAGGGGCTTAGGGTGTTATACTATATACTGCATACTGTGGTGTGTTATACTGCATACGGTGGGGTGTTATACTATATACTGCATACTGTGTGGTGTTATACTATATACTATGAGGGGCTTAGGGTGTTATACTATATACTGCATACTGTGGGGTGTTAGTGGGGTGTTATACTGCATACTGTGGGGTGTTATACTATATACTGCATACTGTGTGGTGTTATACTAAATACTGCATACTGTGTGATGTAATATACTTTATACTGCAAACTGTGGGGTGTTGTATACTATATACTATGAGGGGCTTAGGATGTTATACTATATACTGTGTGGGGCTGAAAGCATACAGGAGAATGGTCAGGGAAAATTGAGGGAGGGGGCTTAAGAAGGGCCTATGATACACTTAATCCACCCCTGCTACTCCCAAATTGTAGGAATAACACCAAATTGTAGGACAACGAAAGCTGTGAAAGGTGAATCTAAATGGTCACAAGTATAACATTTTTAATAGAAAAATTAATTATCAACAGCAAGCAATGATTCACCGATAGATGCAAATTATAGGACTCTAAAATAATGTTGAGCTTTTACAGTATATAAATGAAGTCTCTTGTACAGGAGAAGGTCCAGCTGTGGGGGTGCAGTTGCAGTTGGGTTTGTTTCGGATGGATGGTGTACGAGATGGAGTCCTAGACCATTAGGTGCCAGACTAAAAAAAAATTCTTGTCTGTTTCAGTTGAAAATATGCACATTGGTTAGCAGACTGACATATCACATGTTACGTACTGTTGAAATGAATGGCATGTAGTGTGCTAAACGTTGATTTAATGTTTGCTGAATTATGTATGTATTATAGTGGTTGTTGGTTCTTAATCAAGGAAACTTGCCGGTGCCAAACTAACTTCAGCCACTAGAAGGATCCTAATTACTGTTTCTAATGTAGAGGGAATGTTAAAATAGGACATTGCTGTAACAATAATGATTAACTTGCGACACTTAGCTAAAAGACAGAGTAGACCTTGCTACAAAATGAGTCCCTAGGAGACCAAAAAATTAAAATTCAATTATACTCTGTTTATTACATACTTGCATTTGCAATTTTCACATTATTGAGACCCTACTATACAAAACAGCCATAATGTACACAGGGGAATAATTTCCTTTGCTTCTTTAGCTAGGGTAACGTGTTCCCTCCAAGAAGCTTCTGATTAAAATCCCAATAATTTCTTTTACATTGTACATAGCATATCTATCTCAAATGTACCCATTAAGCACAAATCCATCTGTTTAATTGCCTATAATGCCCAAAGTGGTTCTAATACTAAAAATAAGCTAGAGAATTCTGTTGAATTTTAGAGATGTCCCGAACTATTCGCCGGCGTACAGTTCCCGGCGAACATAGCTTGTTCGCGTTCGCCGCGGCGGGCGAACATATGCGATGTTTGGTCCGCCCCCTATACATCATCATTGAGCAAACTTTGACCCTGTACCTCACAGTCAGCAGACACATTCCAGCCAATCAGCATACACTCCCTCCCAGACCCTCCCACCTCCTATCAAAAAGCAAGGACAGCATCCATCTTAGATTCATTCTGAAGCTGCAGTGTCACAAATTTGACTAAGTTGTAATCGCAATGCGATTAATACAGGTTATATTAATCGCATTGCGAATTCAACTTAGGGCTGGGTTCCTAATGGTTGTATTGCTAGAATATAACGAAGATTGAGAATATAGTGCTACATTCGTTATATTCGTCAATTCTAGCAATACAACCATTAGGAACTCAGATCTAAGTTGTAATCGCAATGCGATTAATGCAGGTTATATTAATCGCATTGCAAATTCAACTTAGAGCTGGGTTCCTAATGGTTGTATTGCTAGAATATAACGAAGATTGAGAATATAGTGCTATATTCGTCAATTCTAGCAATACAACCATTAGGAACTTAGCTGTAAGTTGAATTCGCAATGCGATTAATACAGGTTATATTAATCGCATTGCGAATTCAACTTACCACACTCTGCGTCAACTACGTAATTTTCCATAGTAGTTTTGCCATGGATCCCCCTCCGGCATGCCACAGTCCAGGTGTTAGTCCCCTTGAAACAACTTTTCCATCACTATTGTGGCCAGAAAGAGTCCCTGTGGGTTTTAAAATTCACCTGTCTATTGAAGTCTATGGCTATTCGCCCGGTTCGCCCGTTCGCGAACATTCGCGGAAGTTCGCGTTTGCCGTTCGCGAACGGAAAATTTTATGTTCGCGACATCTCTATTGAATTTGTGTTTGACTAATAAAACATGATTCTACAGAACATACTCCCCAATGCCCATTGAGTATAGTTATTTCTTAACAAGGAGACAATTGTCCTACAAGAAATTTTCAAGGACATCCATTTCTTTTTAATTGAATTAACACATCTGCTGTCTTTGAATATGTGGACCACCAGATCCTCCTTCATAGACTGTACTCCCCTGATATTTGGAACAAAGCCTTCTTTTGACGTTCCTCTTCTCTCTGTCAACAATCCTTTGGGGCATCTGTTGTTGTGTCCTCTCTTTCCACTGCTGAGAATTTAGTTTTTACTTTATAGTATGTTTTAATAATTCGACTTACATTATTAGTCTACCATGCTGAGGCACAATCTCACCCACACTGCAACTCACTGCAACAGTATACAGCTGTTCATTTATGGGTAACCCTTTTTTTTGAGTGCCTTGAATTCCTTTTCCCCATTTCATATATATAATTGATCATATTCATTGAAAGAAATGTAAATCCTTTATCATTAGTACAATAAGTCACTATTTTGATCAACTTTTTCTTCCATGCCCTAAAATGTGGCATGTTTTTTTTTATTGCTTTCAAACAGCAGCCCCAAGCTGGGCAGACACCTAACATGAACCTTTGAGGCCCCAATACAAATTCTATAACAGTCCCCCAAACCCTCCATGCACCATGGAGGGTCTGAGCCCTTCAAGCCACCAAGATTCATGTGCTACTGAGATTCATGTGCAACTGCTTCCTCTGCACACCCTATTGTTCAGAACTTGGGGAATCTCTAAACCACAGCCAAATCTGCCTGTTAACTAAAAGAATTGATCAAAGACCACCCTTGATCGACTGTAGATCAGATTTTATTGAGACACATTTTTAATTAGCCTCTCCCCTCTAATACACCATTCTTCACTGAAATTTTGTGTGGTCACTAGTGCAGGTGGAAATTTTACTTGTTGCTTGTTGCAACCATTCTGATCCTTTAGAATTGCCTTGAAAAATAAAAGTCGACTTTTGATAGATTGCCATTAGCAAACCTTTCCATACAAATGTCTCATATTGTTTTATTTGCTAAGAATTTTACTTTTATAATTTTAATTAACTTATTGGCATGGTCATTATTTACTCATGCACCCAAAACTTCACTTTTCAACATGAAAAGTTTTGTTGACCACATAAGACTCAGGTCAGAGCTCAGGACATATTTCTCAGAAAGTATGTATAGGGTAAGGAAGGCAAATTACATACTGATGTACCACTTGGCAATGCACCAGTATTAGTAGATTGGTCCAAGTATGTTTTCTTTGTTCTTCATTTGCTTAGTAACCCACAGAAGAATATAATTCTAAACAGATATTGTGGAACATTATAGATCATGGAAGCTAGGATGAGATACCTGTCATAGCCTTTCCCCTAAAGTCATGATTTAATGACTGAAGTATAATAAAGATTCTATAGAACAGATTACACATTGTCGTTTATATATCCCAAAGTATGCAATTTATAGATGTATGACTTATAAAGCTAGTAATCAGCAGTTTATCACTCTGAACGCCGGACTCCTTTTAATTGAGAATAGTGTTTATAAACACATGCAGAGTCTCCATCTTCAGCACAGAAGAGCATTTATCAAACTTAGCATGAAGGCTTCCTAATTTTCCTCCTCTATGAGTCTTCTGACTGTGGCAGGATTCCAGAGGGGGAACTTTGTAGAATAAAAACCTGGCGCTCAGCCTGAGGGCATGGGGAACAAATGATATTTTCAAAGCTTCCTCTTACACAAACTAAATCTAAATCTTTTAATTTTAAAACAAAGGGAAAAAAGAGAGAACAGTAGAAAAATCGGAGAGGGTTGGAAAATCATGTTTCTTAATCAAAACAACAAGCTAAACCACAAAAATTGTTTCTGCTGTGAATTTTTTCAATGAACATTTACTGCATATTAAATATTTGACCAAGATAATAAGAATAATAATTAATAATAGTCGATAATAATAAGGGTGTGTTATGTACCATATTTTTCGCCCTATAAGACGCACCTGCCCATAAGACGCACCTGGGTTTTTGAGGAGGAAAATAAGAAAAAAAATATTTTTAACCAAAAGGTGTGCTTTTGGTGGGTTTTGAACTACCGTAATGGTGGTCTGTGGATGGCACTGTTATGGGGGCATATGTGGATGGCACTGTTATGGGGGCATATGTGGATGGCACTGTTATGGGGCATATGTGGATGGCACTGTTATGGGGGCATATGTGGATGGCACTGTTATGGGGGATAATTGTGGGGGCATTTGTGGATGGCACTGTTATGGGGGCATCTGTGGATGACACATATATAGCATCTTATGTGTCATCCACAGATCCCCATAACAGTGTCCCTGTGTAGTGAATGGGGGCCGGCATCTGTTTCTGTAATGGCAGCGGGGCCCGGTGCAGTCACTGTATTCTACTACACTGGGCCCCGCTATCTGTAGTATACAGTAATCATATCTAACTTGTGGGTATTGTTTAAAGTATTCCAATCATCTTAAATCTAGCGCTGTACTACTTACAACTAACTTCTTGGCAGTCAGGAGGCCGGGCGGGCGCTCGTAGCGTAGCTCACTACGCTCACTGCGCCTGCGCCGCCCACTTTATGAATGAAGCAGGCGGCGCAGGCGCAGTGAGCGTAGTGAGTTACGCTACGAGCTCCCGTCCGTCCTCCTGACTGCCAAGAAGTTAGTTGTAAGTAGTACCGTGCTAGATTTAAGATGATTGGAATACTTTAAACAATACCCACAAGTTAGATATGATTACCGCATACTACAGAGAGCAGGGCCCGGTGTAGTAGAATACAGTGACTGCACCGGGCCCCGCTGCCATTACAGAAACAGATGCCGGCCCCTCCTCCCTCCCAGCATATTCACCGGACGGTCGCAGCATTCGCCCCATAAGACGCACTGCTATTTTTCCCCCACTTTTCGTCTATAGGGCGAAAAATACTGTATTTTGTGGTCTGCAAAACACAAAAATACAGATATGACGTCCTTGTTGCATCCGTTTTTTCTTTTTTTGCACATTATAACAATGGCTATTCTTGTTCACAAAAACGGACAAGAATAGGACATGTTCTTTCCTGTGGAACTGTGGATAAGACATATGGATGCGGACAATATACTGTGTGCTGATTAAAATTTTTGTCGACCCTAATGACATGAATGGGTCTGCTTTAAATCCACAAATAATGTGGATATTATTATTATTATTACTACTACATAGGTTATGATTTTTTCATTTTAAATATGTTTCTCCTTTTTAATGGGTAAATATCAAATCAGTGGAGATCCAACAACCAGCATTCCCTTGGATCAGCTGTTTGAAGAGGAGGTGCCACTTGCACCTGTGGATCGAAGAGTTGGGGCACAGTAAATACAGCTGCCCATTCAATTCAAGTGAATGGGAAGAGCAGTTGTAATAACACAGCACCACCCTTATAAGCAAAACACTGCACCTCTTCTACAAACAACTGATCGGTGAGGGTGCCATGAGTCTGATCTGTAGTTGATCACCTATCCTGAGGATAGTTTATCAATATTTACTGTCTGAACAATCCCTTTACATTTTTCAGAAATCACTGCATTACTGCCTCCATTGCAGATTCCTTTCAAATGCTGGGAAAAATAAAGTGACATGCAGCATAATTTTTTTGTGAGTAAGATTCATTATTTATTGCTGTACTTGCATCTCTTCTTTGGAAAAGAGCCTTCAAGCTAGTCTCATTCCTAAAATGAAAGGGCAACTGAGAGTCTCATACAAGAAGCACAGCTCATTCTAGGTAACTCCCCTTTAACGGAGCTGAACAAAGAAAAGAGTATACATGAGGATTATCGTAAGCCAGTCAACGCTCCTGTGGGTTTCTGGGAAAAATATATGAAAATTAGCTTATATTACATCTGCTGGCATCAGATAGGCTTAAGAAAGCTAATTTGGATATATTTACCAGAAACCCAGATGGGTTTCGCCCTTCTTACAATACTCCGCACACGTATTACGCATCCTCGGCGCTCTCCATAATGAGTACCCCTCAGCACTGGCGTAACTATAGGGGTCGCAGCGGTCGCGGTTGTGACCGGGACCCTAAGCCAGGGCGGCCTAGAGGGCCCACCTTGCCAGTGGTACTGTATGTTTCCCTTTATAAGATTCAGTGCATCTTAAAAAGGAAATACTAGCGAGCGCTTCCATAATGGAAGCGCTCACTAGTCTGCAGGAGGAGGAGGGGGAGAGAAGTGCTGTGAGCGCTGTCCAGTACTTACCCCTCCTCCTGCTCGCTCTTCTCGGGCCGCTCTGCTGTATCCTGGCTGCTTGCAGCGTCAGGACGTACAGAGCGCACTCTGACCTGACGATGCAGGAGGTTAGGTGACTGCAGCGCGGACCCTGGGAAGAGAAGACAGCCAGGACAAGGAGAGTGGCGGCAGGAGAGGTAAGTTACTTTATTATTTTACAGTCTGATCTAAGGTCTGATATGGAGGTCTAATGGGGGGTCTGGAGAGGTCTCACTGGGGTTATGGAGAGGTCTAATGGGGGTCTGGAGAGGTCTATGGGGGGTCTGGAGGTCTGACTGGGGGTCTGAAGTGGTCTAATGGGGGCATCTGGAGTTCTGACTGGGGGTCTGTAGGTCTGACTGGGGGTCTGAAGTGGTCTAATGGGGGTCTTGAGGTCTGACTAGGGGGTCTGGAGGTCTGACAGGGGAGTATGGAGACCTGACTAGGGGTCTGGAGAGGTGTGACTGGGGGTCTGGAGAGGTGTGACTGGGGGGTGTGGAGAGGTCTGACTGGGGGGTCTGGAGAGGTCTGACTGGGGGGTCTGGAGGTCTAATAGGAGTCTGATTGGGGGTCTGGAGGTCTATTGGGTGTCTAGAGGTCTAATGAGGGTCAGGAAGTCTAATGGGGGTCATATATGGAGGTCTGGAGGTCTAGTGCGAGTCTGGAGGTCTAACGGGGGTCTAGAGGTCTGATATGGGGGTCTGGAGGTCTAATTTGGATTTTATATGGGGGTCTGAATGTCTAATGGGGGTCTTATCTGAGGTCTGATATTGGGTCGGGGTCTTACATGGAGGTCTAATGGGGGTCTGATCTGAGGTCTAAAACTGGGGACTTATGTGGGGTCTGACATAGAGGTCTAAAGGGGGTTTTGTCTGAGATGGGGGATCTCATTTAGGGTTTTATATGGGAGTCTGATCTGAAAGAAAGGGGGATTTTTTTGTACTAGCGCACAATATAAAGGGGTGTTTTTGTGTGGTACCAGTATTTTCAGGGGGACTGTTTCTGCAGGAAAGTATTGGGGGGCACAGTATTAGGGGTGACAGGATGGGGTGTTGAAAAGGTGAGGAGGAGGATGGAAAAGTAGGAAAGTAAGATGTCTGTTTGCTAAACTCTTCAGAGACGAGGAGCGGCTGAAAGAAGTCACCATGGTGGTCTGGCCTGACAGGAGAAGAAGAGGAAAGAGAATATCTACATCAGAGAAGAGAAGTCACTGGATGTAAGAGGTACATATGTGGCGCTGTATTACCCTGTATGTTCTGTAGCGCTGAATGTAATGTTTTCCAAGTATGTCTTTAAAGGGGTTTTCCGCTTTTTTTTTTTGTATGAGCGCTGCCTTCTCTGCTCTGTTTACCTGCTCATCACTGCAAATGCTACGGCGAGCAGGTGAACAGAACAGAGAAAGCAGCTCTCATCTGAGCACTGCCCTCTCTCTTCAAATAGCTGATCGTCGGGGGTGCCGGAGGTCTCCGGCTGATCTAAAAATGATGACCTATGCGGAGGATAAGTCATCAGTAGTAAAAAGAGGACAATCCCTTTAACAATAGGACTGGAAGGAAGGGGGGGGGGGGATTTCAATATTTGCCTTGGGCAGCAGAAAAGCTAGGTGCACCAGCGCTGAGTGAAGGCGGGGGGGCCCAAGCTGAACTCTTGCACCAGGGCCCACGAGCATTTAGCTACGCCCCTGCCCCCCAGACAACTCATATATATTGCCCAAAAACCCAGAGTAGTATACTAGGCTCTCTTGCTCGCTCTAACTCATCACTATTTTTTTTGACCAATTCTGAACTGGTATAATTGATTTCCTTATACTGTATACTCTATGTGCTTTATAAAAGAGAAGAAAGGCTGACTGCACAGTGAATACCATTCACTTCTCGGTTCATGTCTTTTTTTCTCTTCTATAAGGCACATTATTCAAAATAGGCAAAACATTCAGTCTGCAAAGGAGACCCCCTTCCTCTTACAATATCACAGAGATGGTGCTTATCCATTGAAAGGCTACTGATCCACTAAGCCTTAAAATACTGTAAACGACTTGCCTAAAACTGTGAATATTCATTACAGTGCAACCACACTTTATGATACATAATTTATCATGTTACATGCGGAGATGAAGACAAGCCATACTGTCTAAGGCCCATCTTCAGCTCTCCATATGCTGCCAATAATGCCACGGAAAGCTGAAAGAAGCCAAAGGGCCTTTATGTATGTACTCTATCCCACAGTGTAATTTCAGATACAAATTTGGAATTTTTACAGGTTTTTTTGCCCATTGAGCACGATCCCTTCAGCTAAGATCCCACTGTGCAGAGGTTTACATCTATACAGTATTCTCAATATCAGCCTCAAGCATAAGAGGAAGGATCTCGAGGGTCACACCACCCTTCTGTCTTACAAGAAAGGATTTTTCTTTTTATTACTTTCCACCCTCCTTTTGTACATTTCCACAAAGGAGATCATCTGTAGGTATTTAAGCATGTTGAACTAAATCATCTATTTCACCTTTCAGGCTTGTGATTTTGGGTAGATGATCTGGAGATGGGGGGGTAAGCAGAATGCCGAGGGCAACCTGTTCATAAAACTTCAAGCACCTAATCTATGGTTACCTTCTGCTGCTCATGCTAGAAGAAGGTAAGCTATTATAGGTTCAGAATCTGATCTGTAGCCCGTGCTGCATTTTTTAAAATTAATACACAAATATATTTTTGGAATTTTTCACTCATTCTTGTAATGCTCTCTTCTGTGATTTTAGAATTTATTTCCTGAAGTACTTTCAGTTTCAATCATGAAAAACCTTTCATATAATATGGAATCAGTGCATGCTCACTTCTAATTGCTGGATATTATTCCCTACATCACCGGAGACTCCCCTTTAACCTGCGAAACCCGCTCAGATCCCTGAACTTTCACTGACATTTCAAAGCCTTGAGTAACAATTGCTTGTCTGTGACTCTGAAACATAAGATCAGCTTTTTCATTTCCGTATATACCAGTTTTAGTTTCAGTTTCACTGGGAAAGTACATATCTCTGTTAACCATTGTCAGGCCAGACGACCGGCAGAGAGGGATCAGAAAAGTAATACAGCCTAGATGTACTATGCTTGCACTATTGCTCTTTGTGTCACGCACTGCATGATTAAGCCCCCTGGGTCAGTGATTGGGATGCTACAGAAAGGGATAGGGCACTCCAGGACTATGAGGTTTGATGTATAGTGAGAACAAGATGGACTGCTCTCTGTGTTCCTTGCTCTTGAAGAACTGTAGTTATCAGCAATTTCTCTGCTACTTACACTTTTTAAAAAACGACCCTACTAAGCCTTTTATGGTTACAGAACTTCCTGGTAGACACTTAACCTCCAACGTCTCCTGCCAGGATTTTACAGATTCCACGCACAATGAGCAGAGACAGAAAATATTTTTCATCTGCTCCACTGTATATGACACAAAAGTAATTTTTCAAAAGTGCGATCTTACATACGGTGCTTGTTCAATTTTATCTCCTTTTTGAGATTTGAGATTTCTCTCTCTCTCTCTTTGACCTTGCTCACTTTTATTATTGCTTTTTTTTTTCAAGTATTGGAATTAACTCTGTACATTATCAGATGAATATATTCTAGTGTAGACACACATATATATATATATATATATATATATATATATATATATATATATGTACTCAAAGCGCACTGTATGGCATGTACATTTTTTTTTCCTTATACATTTTTAATGAAAAGACAAGCTAGAACCTGTAGTTTTATTAAGGCCATAATGTAAGACAAAAAAACAAAAAAAACAACAACCCCATATCAAATTTTTGCCCTTTATTTTAACCCCTTTAGGATCAGGTCAATTTTCCTTTTTGTTTTTTCCGCTCTACCTTCTGAAAGCTGTAACGTTTTTGCTTTTCTGTTCACATAGCCGTCTTATGGCTTGAATTTGCGGGACAAGTTGTGCATTTTAATAGCACCAATAAATTCGCCATATCTTGAATATCAAAAATAAGAAAAATATTTTTGGCTGAAATTGAAATAAAAAAAACTATTCTGACTGTATTTTGGAGTTTTGTTTTTATCACTTTCACTGATAAATTACTTTATTGTTTGAGTCAATATGATTACAGTGATACCAAGCTACTTTAAAAAAATAAAACAAAAACTTTGAAAAGATCAAACTTTTTTTTGGCATTGCCATATTTTGACACCAATATATTTTTTTATATTTCCGTCTACAGAGGTGTGTGATGGGTCACTTTTGTTCTCAGGGGGTGAGGCAAGGGCTTAAAGGGAACCTGTCACCAGGATCTAGTGCATAGAGCTGGGGACATGGGCTGCTAGATGGCCGCTAGCACATCTGCAATACCCAGTCCCCACAGCTCTCTGCGCTTTTATTGTGTTAAAAAACTGTTTTGATCCATATGCAAATGACCTGATATGAGTCCTGTATCCGGAGATGAGTCAAGCGGAAAGGAGCCCAGCACCGCCCCGCATCCTCCGAATCTCCTCCTTGCTGGCTGACGTCACAGAGCTGGAGCGCCGAAATCTCGCAATGCGCGAGCTAGCGCATGCGCAGTGTCAGCATCATGTTCATTCCCTGTGCTGGCATCAGCACAGGGAACGAACTACGCGTGCGCTAGCTCGCACATCGTGAGATTTCGGCGCTCCAGCTCTGTGACGTCAGCCAGCAAGGAGGAGATTCGGAGGACGCGGGGCGGTGCTGGGCTCCTTTCCGCTTGACTCATCTCCGGATACAGGACTCATATCAGGTCATTTGCATATGGATCAAAACTGTTTTTTAACACAATAAAAGCACAGAGAGCTATGGGGACTGGGTATTGCAGATGTGCTAGCGGCCATCTAGCAGCCCATGTCCCCAGCTCTATGCACAAATCCTGGTGACAGGTTTCCTTTAATAGGCAGTTTGCTATGGCAGGCAGGGTAGCCTTCACAAGTGCCCTGGCTGCCATAGCAACCAATCAGCACCACACATTTTTTCCTTGGTGGATGGCAATCATAGAGCAGAGCAAGCCCCCTCTTTTTCTGACTAACCTTTCAGATGCTGCAGTTGCTATTGACTGCAGCATCTGAGGGGTTATCTCTAATGATCATTACCAGTGGGTATCAGCTGTATTATATAACCTGCACCCACTGTGTATGGAGTGGACTTAACTTTCTTTTTTTTTAAATGTTATTACTTTTCATTTAATTTTTAAATTTAATTTAATTTTTAATAAAAGATGTTCAAAAGTAATAGACAAGGCAGAAAAAAATACCCTAATCAATTTTTAGGCCAGTAGGAACACCTTTTATCTAAGTAGAATTGATTCAGACCAAAATCTAATTTGTTGACCGATTAGGCCGAATCAAACTACTGATGTACGGCTATGACTCTGCACTAGAAAAACATTTGTACAGCCTTCATGCCCTGACATACAGCCTCTGTCAGACTTATGTGTACTGAGATCTTTTTCCATGCAGCATCCTATAGAAAAACCTTTGTATTTGTATATGAAATTGGAGGCACAGTAAGGCACTCATGCACTCTATGGCTGCACCACTGTATAAAAAGGAGCCATAATACACGTGCACTTAGCGTGTAATAAGAAATCAAGTAACAAGGTAAAGAAGAAAAAAAGATGGGTTCAAGTGAAATGAAGGAAAAAGGGATATTGTTTGCTCGGGTTTTCCAGGTTTTAGAGCAAATGAATGTGTATAGGGGCAGCGTGCCATAATCAGATATGGAATCATCTAATATTTCAGCCAGGGTACATATATTTTTTAAAATACGTTCACAAATAACAATTACTTGTCCTACGATTGTGCCATTAATGTGTGCTCAGTTTTTAGACTACAAATTCCCAGTGTCAAATTATTGTATTAAAGGGTATTTTGTGAGATAAGGCAATTATGATGAAATCTGCTGAAATACGTTATTGTGTGCGTGCAATTATTATTCAGATTTTAGTGCAGCCAGCACCGAGACTGTTCAAATATTAATAACTTCTTTAGCTCCACATAAAGAGTACTTCAAGGCGTGGAGTTTGATTTGTGAGGAGGAGGTAGTTTTTCTTTTAGGGTTTCCATGAATCTTTTTGTTTTATCAATAAGTCTGATTCAGCGTATTTGCTTTTAATCAGCTCAATAATTAAGATAGTTTTGGATTGTATTTTGGCTCCTGAGGGACAAGAAAACAATGATTAAAAAGAATCACAGATCTGTACAATTTAGGCATAAATACAAGAATTGTTGTATAAGTAGTGTCCAGGGATTACCGGTGTGTTTAGCATAGACATGTCAACAGTTCCACCAAACTTGCATACAGCTACTTTTTTTCTTTTGTAAGATCCAAACTAACTGACCACGTTTTCACCTGTTCTGGGCTTTTATCGAGTCCTATCTGATAGGAAGTGAAGGTGAATCTGGATTGACAGTAATCACTGCTAGCAAAGATGGATGCAGAGGATTCACTAACCTTGGTTACTGCTATTCCAGATATGCTCTCATGTCCTATGACATACAGCTTGATAAAGGAAAAGAATGGTCCAAAACATTGGCAATTACTCTAAATGCGATAGATGCTTAAAGGGGTATTCCAGTAGGGAAAATATAAACTAACTTATACTCAGCTCACTGATGCCCCACCGCAGCCGTTCCAATAGTGCCTAGATACCACTGTGCTCCACTTCCTGCTCTTGTCACGACATGTAGGAAGTGGCTGCAGTGATGACCCACTTCAGTCAGTAATTGGCTAAGTAACATTCCCAGCCAATTCCAATTATGTCAAGATTAGTGTTGGGTGCGAATATTCGAATCACAAATTTTAATCGCGAATATCGCCACTTCGAGAAGATTTAGAAGTGCTATATATTCGTATTCGCAAATATTCTAGAATTATTTTTTCATCAGTAACCTCCCTTCTTGCTTGTGGGTCAATGAGAAGGCTGCAATGTCTTTGTCTGAGCTTAGCAACATCCCTAGCAACCAATAGGAAAGTTGCCTACCCCTTACTATATAAGAACCTCCCCAGCAGCCATTTTCTGTAGTTTTATGTGTCATTGCTGTGTTCTGTGCTTTGGTGTGTCATTACATTAGATAGTTAGCTAGATAACTTATATATAATACAGATAGTTAGTGGGAGATAGTCAGTGTAGGTTTTATCCTGATATAGTGTAGCTGATAGGTTCCAGTGCAGGGTGTTAGGTAGTGTGATAGGTTCTGCTGTCCATACATACATGCTACAGACATTGTTCTGTGATGTCACAGGTTCATAACAATACTCAGTGCACCAATCAGTAACATGTAGTCAGACCTGCTAAAATGTGAAGTTGCACGTATTGCGCAAAAATATGCGCATTATTAATTGCCGATTTGCGCAATCCTGAATATATTGCAGCACTCTATCTGCATATAAAGCTATTGTAATGTTCTGCCGTGCCAACCATTTTCTCCAGTCTCAGGAAACTTCTAGCAGCTTGAAAAATGTAGCAACAGTGACCCACGCCTGTATTGCGCGTGCAATATGCACGTATTACATTGCCGATTTTTGCAATCAAGAAAATAATCGCAAATTCTCGATTTGAATATTGCCCCTGCCGCTCATCACTAGTCAAGATAGGAACAGAAAGTTAAGTACATTGGGATCCCCGGCATTATAGGCGTATAAGCTCCTTTATACTTTTAACAATTTAATGACCATACTAGATCTTTTTTCCTTTTGTATTATCCCTTACATTGGATGGATGATATATTATTCCTTACTAGCAGAAGGACCCAGCTTCGCACGGGTATGTTTCATTAATTTCATTTAATGTTTGTGTATGTCATTAAAAGATATCGACAGTATCCCCCATAACAGTGACATCTACAGTACCCTGCCCCTTTAAAGCTGACCTATAGCAGTGAAGGAAAATGTCTGGGTTGTTAAGGAAACCTGGTGTAAAACTGTGTGTATGTGGAGACTAAGGGCCTGCGAGCTTCTATTGGCTGATAAGGGTCATGTGACCAGGCTTCTATTGGCTAATGCATTTTTTGGGAATATCTCACACAGGGATGTCCTTTTTAACAGCTCACTCTCAGACAGCAGCACTGTGGTGTCTGAGTGTGAGCTGCAGGGAGAAAGTCACCCTGCCTCCCACCCCTGCAGCTGACAGAAATTGATTTTTACCTTCATTTTTTCAATCCCTGTTGGCTGCGGAGTGGGAGGGGGTGTGACTGAACTGGATTGGGTGTGTGGCTTAGCTGGTCCTGGGGGCGGGGTTTTTAAGTCCGTCTTTTGAAGGTGGCCTGAATGGCCACCCTATCTGCCCCCTGAACTGTCACCTCCACAGCACTCCGCTCCCTTAACAGTGTCATCTACATCGCCCTGCCCCTTTAAAGCTGACCTGTAGCAGTGAAGAAAAATGGCTGGGTTGTTATGGAAACCTGGTGTAAAACTGTGTGTATGTGGAGCTGCGAGTTTCTATTGGCTGATAAGGGACATGTGACCATGTGTATGGCAGTTGGGATATGAAGAGAAAGACTTTCAGGCTTCTATTGGCTATTGTAGGTCATATGATGTGCCATATTTGCAGTATTTTTTGGGGAATATCTCAGGAACAGTACGTGCTAGGGAGCTGTGACCCCACAAGATTTCTTTCCGGGTAGCAAGGGATGTGTATACCAAGTTTCGTTGAAATCGATGGTTACGTTTTTGAGTGATTGCGGAACATACACACATACAGTATATACAACCTTCTTTATATATATATAGATTCTGCCTTCCATGCATGGTGAGCAATAAAGCTGAACCTTATTTGCTTCAGCTTTTAGTGTGGTGAGCATGCTCTCTCCATGTAATTTCCTCCCGTTATATTTAATATTGAATGCATGCCAAAAGGGATACATTGGGATACTGAAGGACTATGGGAACGTCTTCTCATGAGAAGGAAAGTGCTTCCATCATACAGACTGAAAACACATCCCAGACATGAGGTTATCAGAGTATAACTGGTTCAATAATACATAAAGTATATAATTGCCGCTAGCTCTGCCAGTCCAGTAGTTTTGTACAAGCTCTTCATTCAAATAAAACATGCTTCAGTTTCAAAATTCATATAGTTTGAAATTGTTCTTTTTATATGCATGAATGATCTTACGTGAAAACAAGGAAACCTTTCATGACAGCCTGTGTCTATATACTGTAGGCTGAATGCAGGCTGCCATAAACAGCTGATGTACAGTACATGGCATGGGGCAATGGAATTTGATTTCCATTATCACATCCCTTCTACTTGTAACGGGAGCTATCTCATCAGATCTTATATTACTGCTGTGATGCATTTTATTACTACAGGTAGATGAGCCTACCTTATAATACTCACTTTCCCATACCACATGTGCATACAGTATTTATCTATCACATCAGCGAGTGTCCTTCCATTCGTTAAAGAAATGCGTTATTTTACAATGCCATTGCCTCAGCCAAATTCAGTTAGCTAAGAGCATGATTTGTCTGGTGCCAAGTAACAACACCTGGATTTAGTGGGTTTCTGGCATCATACCTGTGTAATGGATCTGTACTCTAGGAATATTGATGCTGGAGATATAAGTCTCCCTCCACTGAATTAAAAAAGTGTTTGTAAAAGATTTCCAACTTCCAACTCCAAGAATCAGGGGCCACCAGTGTCCTAGGGCCCCTCGGAGGACCAACCCCTACATTATCAATAACATTTCTGAATAGATTTTGAATCAAAGAAATAGCTCCTAGTGCTAGAGATGGACTCCAAAGGCAGCCTGTACCCACCGGAGGATCTTCTGGAAGTGAAGAAAGGCTTATTGGCTACACGTGGGAAAGCTCAGGCTTCTTGGCTACTAAAGGACCATATTTTTTTCTTTTCTTCTTATCACTTCAGTCAACTAGAGGACACGGAAGCTCGGTATAAAGATATCATTCACACAAGGCTTGTCTACTTTGTCTTTCTGACAAACATTTATGCAGGTAACAAGATATGTTCAGATCAAACAAATGAATCGAGGTCCCTCTGAGGCTTCAGCTTCCTCAGTTCTTCCATCCATACGGTTCACACACAGTGTTATCACGTCAGCTCCTGTGGAGCACATGTTCACCATATAGCTGACATCTAATAGATGTAGAGTGACATTCTCCTGTCATATAAACAGTAGTATAAAGTGCATTGTGAAATGAGGATCTACACTAACCTAGAGTTCTGCTAATAATAAGGGCTACAATTACAATCAGGGCTTATACACAACCGTTTTGTGCTATGTGTCCTATCCAGTTTCAAAACAGACAGCACGTGGACCCACAAATCAAAAGATCATATACTTGATCTGATCAACTCAGTGCAGCTCAGTGAAGCTTTTCCGTGTGCTATACATTTATCATGAATCCGATTTTTGCTGCTGGAAAATCAGACATGGTCTTAGGGTCTTAAAGGGTTTTCTGGGGCTTAGATATTGATGATAAATCCTCAGGATAGATTATTAATATCAGATCGTTGATGGTCTGGATGTTGACCTGGAGTACCCTGTCATGGCCACTGCACAGTGGATGGAGCCTTCTGCTTCTGGTTCCGTCCACTGTATAGTTTCTGGTGCTTGCTGCTGTCAAAACAGTTGATCTATGGAGGTGTTGGATCTGATACTGATGACCTATCCTGAAATTACGTCATCAGTAATCTAAATCCTGAAAACCCTTTAATGAGTCATTCACACCGACAGCTCACTCACTCCAGGATTGTGCACAATGCATTCAATTCAGAGTGCCGGATCAATTATCATCTACATGTTAATAGTTTCCACTTTAATAAATGCATATGACAGCAAGACTATATTTTTTATTTCCTGATTATGTAGCGAACGCTATGTAGCGAGGTCTATATCAATGAGTTGTCCAACCTTTATTAACCATTTAGGCTACTTTCACACGAGCGTTGTTTTTGCGGATCCGTCATGGATTCGTAAAAACACTTCCGTTACAATAATACAACCGCATGCATCAGTCATGAACGGATCCGGTTGTATTATGTCTTCTATAGCCATGATGGATCCGTCTTGAACACTATTGAAAGTCAATGGGGGACGGATCGGTTTTCTATTGTGCCAGATTGTGGCAGAGAAAACTGATGCCCATTGTCTTAGGGAGCATTCACACGACCGTGTTAGTTTTGCGGTCCGCAAATCACGGATCCGTGTGTTCCATATGTCTTCAGTTATCTTTCCGTTCTGTAAGTCCGTATAATATGGACGTGGTGCTTCTGTGTGTCATCCGTTTTTCACGGTCCGCAAAAAACTGAAATGGGACTGAAATTGGGTTTCCTAGAATGTTTTCAGTCCAGGGGTCCGCAAAAAACGGATGACATACGGATGCATTTCCGTGTGCTATCCGTTTTTTACGGACCCAATGACTTTCTATGGGGCCACGGACCGCAATTTGCGGCCAAGTATAGGACATGTTCTAAAATAAAAGGAACGGACACACGGAATGGACAGCACACAGATGACAATGAAAGGCATTCCGCAATTTTTGCGGACCCATAGAAATGAGTGTGTCCGTACATTGTCTGCAAAAATTGCGGAACGGACGCGGACCAGACACGGAAGAAAAACACGGTCGTGTGAATGCTCCCTTACATTGTGTTTGGCTCCGCTTTGTCAGGCGGACAGCAAAACGCTGCAGGTAGAGTTTTGGTGTTCGCCTCCAGAGCGGAATGGTGACTGAACGGAGGCAAACTGATGCATTCTGAGCGGATCCTTTTTCATTCAGAATGCATTAGGGCAAAACTGATCCGTTTTGGACCGCTTGGGAGAGCCCTGAACGGATCTCACAAATGGAAAGCCAAAACGCTGGTGTGAAAGTAGCCTTAAAGAGGACCTTTCACCACTCCTGACATGCCTGTTTTAATAGCTTCATGCATTCACTATGTAATAACGAATTCTGGAACATCTATTCCTATGGCTCTATGTTGTACCATTCCTTTATTGTTCCTGATGGAAGTTATGAATGAATTGCTAGCAGTCTGCAGTAAGGGGACAGAAGGGAGGTAACCAGTTGGGGGAGTGTACCTTAAGAGTCTGAAAATGGCAGCACTGATTGGACAGTGTGAGTCTGTGCAGGTACACCCCCCTTACCACACTCTGTACCCTTACTGCAGACTGCTAGCAATTCATTCATAACTTCCATCAGGAACAATAAAGGAATGGTACAACATAGAGCCATAAGAATAGATGCTCCAGAATTCGTTATTACATAGTGAATGCATGAAGCTATTAAAACAGGCATGTCAGGAGTGGTGAAAGGTCCTCTTTAATTCTGGTCTGAAATAAAGACAAATTTTCAATGGCCTCACTTTACTAGTTTGCTCTTTTTAGATTGCTTATATTTGCGGTCACATGATGGCGACCACACTTGCTCCTTACAGTGATGGTGAAATCACGTACATCTGTCACATGGGCTTCTCTATGCAAATAACTCCCCAGCGTACAGCACATCTTCAGTCACTTGTCCTACATGAGCTCATGTCTTTGTAGCTGACCAGTGGCTTTAATGTATACTGCTGCTCATGTTCCTGATGTCTTCCCTCCATTTAGAGCATTAGGATACAATAAGCAGCCTCTCCCTGAAACAACGCCCCCTGCAGGAGGTGAAGGAGCAGCTCAGAGGCAAAATGTAAAGACAAAAATACACAAAGTGGCAAAAATAGTGCATTTCTACATCTGCTGCTAATAAATAGCTAAAGTATGACCTTTGTTTTTATAGTTTTTATTTATTTATTTGTATTTATTTTATGGGGGGGGGGGGGGGGGGCAGATAGGAGAATTGAATAGCAAAATCTAATTACCCAAACTGTTGTAAAGGTGGAATAAGCATATAGTTAACAGAATGTAATGTCAAAGGGTTAACTGGATTGTGTCAAGCCAAGGATCAGCCTAGTTTCAAGACATCTAGATAAGCATGAAAAACTGCAGCACATTCATAGTCTTCAAGGCATATCTATTGTAAGAGCATATAAAACACAAAATAATCGGAAGTGTTATAACACATAGTAACATAATGGTGTATATAATGCTGCTTATCGTAAGCTGGGATCAGTGGTTAAGTGTCCCTGGAATTTATTTAAACACGTTGCACCTATAGATATTTAATCTTCATGGTACAGTGCGTGTATTAAATGATATGTCCCTAAAATGCCAAGTGCCTGCTCGGTGGGTTTTATTCCCATTTCAAGAGACAATACATCTTTTGTCTAAAACAATAGTGCAATTCAGATGTAGAAACGCGTTCACGTCCCTCCGGATTATGTATCTTTTTGTTCAACATAAAAGCAGAAAGTGAATTTTTCCCTGTTAGCGATCCCCATCCCAGGAATATATATTTATCTGTGAATACAAGAACATTCCTATTGTTGCCTCTGCTTGCACATTGAGTATTTGGCTGACATTATGATTAGTAAAGAGCTCATTTCCATCCGTCCAGGGTTTGTATGTCTTTATTCAGTGCAGCAGGCGGACTGTCTGCAAATAAACAGTGGACTGTATATATTAGCAGGCTGTACCTTTCCGGTAGCAGATGCAATCCAAATTGCCAGCATATGTCAGCCAAGCCTGCGCTAGATGCTTAATCGTAGCCCTGTAAAAAGAAGTGGAAACTGACCACATTACAGGGTCCAACTCAAGCTGAGCAAATTCAATTGCAGCAGCTGTGCCCATGGTGAATACATTGGGTCTCCAATTGTAAGTGAAACGTTCTTTATTTCAAGGGACAAGTCTTGAATCTTTCTATTCTACAGAGTGCATAACTGTTAACACAACCGATAGAAATAATCTCATACAGATGCAGCAGAGTTAACAGTCACAGTCATAAGGTGTTAACTAGATGTGATAACTCACCAGGTGTGTGTTAACCCTGCTTCATTTGCATAGTGTAGAACCATGCATGTGTGTGTACAGATAATAAATATGTATATATATATATATATAAAAGCAAATTTCCTACATTTAGTTTGGTTCGGTTTAACTAAATTTGTCAAGAGATGTGATTTGTCCGAATTGGCCAACAAAATTCAATTAAAGGGGTTATCCCACTTCGCATTTTCATACTTACCTGCTGCCAGCGCGCCGTTCACTTCCTGGATTCTGGCTTCATCTTGATTGAAGTCTTCTCTCGTCCGGGCCGCGCGCTGGACTGAATGCGCACGCCGCCGCGCATGCGCCATGGTGACTTATTACTGGGCAGTATAGTACAGAGCCGGCGTGCGCGTTCACGGTTCTGTACTATTCTGGCCAGGAAGAAGCCACCATCGCGCATGCGCGGCGGCGTGCGCGTTCAGGACAGCGAGCGGCCCGGCCGGGAGAAAAGAAGGAGTCTTCTGCGCAAGAGCGGCCACCGGGATTCCGGAGAAGAGCGGTGGCCGTAACCAGGGGAGACCGAAAGACAACAATGAGGTAAGTAGGGATGAATTTTCTCCTAAAAGGTGGGAATTGGTTAGATCAAATATATTTACAAAACTGATCACTGTCAAATCATTAACAGATTTAACAGTGATCATTATGATGGGATAACCCCTTTAAGGAACAAATCCATTCTATCCAAATGGAGAGTGCCTTAAATGCCTGGAAAATCTCTCTCTACTTCTTCATTACCTATAAATAATATAGATAAGATTTTAAATACTAAGTATAAGAAGCCTGTTTCTTTAAGAAAGGGGTCATTCCATTACAAAATGTATCACTTATCGACTGGCTATAGTATAAATGTATGATTGCTGGGGGTCCATCAATCACTAGAATGAGGGTCCTGAACCTCATTGCACAGCCCCAGGGCAGAGGAGTTTGAATAGAGCGGTGGTCACGGCATGGTGGTCATTCAGTATCTGTGGGGCTGAGGGAAACAGTCAAGTACAATTTAGGAGTCATACACATTGGGCCAGATTTATCATTAGCTCAGGTCAAAATAATGGAGTGAAAAAGTCCCAAAAAAAGTCCCAAACGCTAAAACTGCGCACAAATTTGCGACTTTTTTCTGCTCTGCACTATGCTCGCCAGTTTTCTGAAAGTGGGTGTGTTTTCTTATGTAAATGAATCTCTAGACAGATTTATTATTGGGACTATTTAAAAAGTCGCAAAAAAGTCGTAAAAAAGTCACAATTTCACTCCAGTGAGGACCATGCTTATCTTATGAGACTTTTTAATAGAACATGCGACTTTTTCATAAAAACGTGCGACTTTTTCGTAAAGATGTGCGACTTTTGTAAAGCTGCTTACTGACGGATAAACTGCTACCGTCAGACCCCATTTATTACAGTCTTAAAGGGCCGATCATAAATCTGACTTGGCTAAAACTGACTTTAGCCATATGTGAAAGTGGTGTGAGCTGTCAGAGTCATGATAAATCTGGCCCATTGAGTGGAGCAGCAGAGCACATGTGTTGCTCTCACTCCACTCAAACTTCACTGCAATGGAGTGACACAATGGAGTCAATGGGCTCTGTCCTGGTCTCATTATAGTTATCACTGGGGTCCCTAATTATTTGCACATTTTTACTAGTTCTGTGGATAGGTAAAAAGTATTTTTTATACCTTAACCGCTTTAACCAAAAGTGCACTACAATGCTTCAGTCTAGTGAATTTATGTTATTGGAGGCATATAAGAGTTTGGCCACACATTTATTTTTATTTTTTATCTACCATAGTTTCTGAAGCCAAAATCAGGAGTGGAACATAAAAGGAGAGAATGTATAAGGCCTCATGCACACGACCGTATTTTTTCACGGTCCGCAAAACGGGGTTCCGTTGGTCCGTGATCAGTGACCGTTTTTTCGTCCGTGGGTCTTTCTTGATTTTTGGAGGATCCACGGACATGAAAAAAAAGTCGTTTTGGTGTCCGCCTGGCCGTAAGGAGCCAAACGGATCCGTCCTGAATTACAATGCAAGTCAATGGGGACAGATCCGTTTGATGTTGACACAATATGGTGCAATTTCAAATGGATCCGTCCCCCATTGACTTTCAATGTAAAGTCAGGAGTCCCTTTTATACCATCGGATCGGAGTTTTCTCCAATCCGATGGTATATTTTAACTTGAAGCGTCCCCATCACCATGGGAACGCCTCTATGTTAGAATATACTGTCGGATATGAGTTAGATCGTGAAACTGGCAGCACCCAATCTCTTACAGGGGGCTGTGATCCGTACAATTAACCCCTCAGGTGCTGCACCTGAGGGGTTAATTGTGCATATCATAGCCCCCTATAAGAGATCAGGGGCTGCCAGGCAGCAGGGGGCAGACCCCCCTCCCTCCCCAGTTTTAATTTCATTAATGGCCAGTGCGCCCCCCCCCCAGCCCCCCCTCCCTCTATTGTAATATCATTGGTGGCCAGTGTGCCGCCTCCCCCGGCCCCCCCTCCCTCCCTTTATTGTATTATCATTGGTGGCCAGTGTGCGGCCCCCCCTCCCTCCCTATATTGTATTATCATTGGTGGCCAGAGTGCGCCCCGGCCCCCACTCTATTGGATTAATATCATTGGTGGCCAGTGTGCGGACTCCCCTCTCCCCCCCGGTCGGTAACCATGGCAACCAGGACGCTATTGCAGGCCTGGTTGCCATGGTTACTTAGCAATATTACAATATTAGAAGCATCATACTTACCTGCTGCGCTGTCTGTGACCGGCCGGGAGCTCCTCCTACTGGTAAGTGACAGATCTGTGCGGCACATTGCTTAATGATCTGTCACTTACCAGTTGGAGGAGCTCCCGGCCAGTCACAGACAGCGCAGCAGGTAAGTATGATGCTTCTAATATTGTAATATTGCTAAGTAACCATGGCAACAAGGCCTGCAGTAGCATCCTGGTTGCCATGGTTACTGATCGGAGCCCCAGTGCGATTAAACTGGGACTCTGATCGGAATCTCCACTGCCACCAATGATCGGGGGGGGGGAGAGGGGAGGCCGCACACTGGCCACCAATGATATTAATCCAATAGAGGGGGGGCCGGGGGGGCCGCACACTGGCCACCAATGATAATACAATAGAGGGAGGGAGGGGGAGCCGGGGGGGCCGCACACTGGCCACCAATGATAATACAATAAAGGGAGGGAGGGGGGGCCGGGGGAGGCCGCACACTGGCCACCAATGATATTACAATAGAGGGAGGGGGGGCCGGGGGGGGCCGCACTGGCCACCAATGAAATTAAAACTGGGGAGGGAGGGGGTCTGCCCCCTGCTGCCTGGCAGCCCCTGATCTCTTATAGGGGGCTATGATATGCACAATTAACCCCTCAGGTGCAGCACCTGAGGGGTTAATTGTACAGATTACAGCCCCCTGTAAGAGATCGGGTGCTGCCAGGCAGCAGGGGGCAGTCATGTACACAGTTCGTAGTATATTCTAACTAGAAGCGTCCCCATCACTATGGGAACGCCTCTGTGTTAGAATATACTGTCGGATATGAGTTTTCACGAAGTGAAAACTCATCTCTGAAAAAGCTTTTATGCAGACGGATCTTCAGATCCGTCTGTATGAAAGTAACCTACGGCCATGGATCATGGCCGCGGATGCCAATCTTGTGTGCATCCGTGTTCTTTCACGGACCCATTGACTTGAATGGGTCCGTGAACCGTTGTCCGTCCAAAAAATAGGACAGGTCATATTTTTCTGACGGACAGGAAACACGGATCACGGATGCGGCTGCAAAACGGTGCATTTTCCGATTTTTCCATGGACCCATTGAAAGTCAATGGGTCCGCGAAAAAAAAAGGAAAACGGCCACGGATGCACACAACGGTCGTGTGCATGAGGCCTTAAAGACAGATATGACTTCTCTTTTTTGAATCCACTCCTAGTTTTGGCTTCAAAAACTGCAGAAATGAGAAAAAAAAACTGAACATGTGTCCGTACGTTTAAAGGGACACTGCCATACATTTTTTTTGATCACATATTAAGGCCTCCTGCACACGACCGTTTTTTTCGCCCGTTTACTGGCCGTTTTTTGCGTTCCGTATACGGTCCGTGTACGGAATTATTCATTTCAATGGTTCTGCAAAAAAAACGGAATGTACTCCGTATGCATTCCGTTTCCGTATTTCCGTTTTTCCGTTGAAAGATAGAACATGTCCTATTATTGCCCGCAAATCACGTTCTGTGGCTCCATTCAAGTCAATGGGTCCGCAAAAAAACGGAACACATACGGAAATGCATCCGTATTTCTTCAGTTTCCGTTCTGTTTTTTGTGGAACAATCTATTGAAAATGATATGCCCAGCCCAATTTTATCTATGTAATTACTGTATACTGTATATGCCATACGGAAAAACGGAACGGAAAAACGGAACAGAAACGAAAACACAACGGAAACAAAAAACGGAACAATGGATCCGTGAAAAACGGACCGCAAAACACTTGAAAAGCCATGCGGTCGTGTGCAGGAGGCCTAACAGCTTATATGTAAATGAATATTCTATATATTTTTTATTTTTTTACAAAGATGGATGGTATTCTGGATATACCGGTAGTTTTTTTTAAAGTCAATCCATGTATTCTACTATCAGTCTTGACTTTTTTACTTCCTACCTTGTTTGGACTTTCAGCACAGCAAATAGCCTTAGGCCTTGCTTGACCTGCTCAGTCAGACCATTCGCTGCAGCCAGAGATAAAAGGGGAATAAGTAACTCAATTATAGAATCACACATTACAATGCTCTTCTGTGGGCATCTGTATCTAGACCCATCGTTGCAACAATAGAGCTGTCATACTGGTATGCCAAATCTACTAATCTACTATTATACTAACAGATAACATCTTTCCCTCACAACAAGAGTAAACTAATAATGATTTACCTATTTATGTAGGACTTTTAGCTGTCTGCTTTGAGGACAATATTTTTTATATAATTTTCAATGACAAAGTACTGCCAAAATTAAGAAGTAAAACAGAGAATAATTAATAATATATATTTTCTATGAATATGGAGTTTTCAAAAACACCCTTTCTCACAGAAGTGTCCCTCTAAATTGGTGATACATATTGAATAACTTTGGACAAAAGATCATTTGGCCAATAGCAACCTCTCCTCACTCCCTCATACACATCCACGTTCAGTTCAGCTAAGTAGATATGTGTTGTCAATGGGGAGAAAGTCGAGAGCAGGGGCGTAAAAATCGCGGTCGTAGAGGGTGCGACTGTGACCGGAGGGGGCCCGCTGCACTCACATGTAACGGGAGTTCTCTGATGGGGCCCAGCATGAAGTACAGTGACAATGCCTAGCCCCGTCAGAGCGCTCTTCAAACATGTATAATATGCGGCCTGGGCACAGAGGCAAGGGGGGGTTCAGAGACAGGGGGGCGCGCACACCCAGCCAGCAGCACAGCCAGCAGCGCGATGTGAGTGTGGGAGTGCGTCATCAGGGAAGAAGGTAATTATTTGCGTTTTTTTCTTTCATAAAGCTGCAGTCTGGAGAGGGCACTGGAGGCAAAAGGGGGGCCACAACTAGAGTGAGGGGGCACAAAAGTGTGCATCTTTACTGAGGGGGCACCTAATCTGGCACAACTACTGCGGGGGGGTACCTAATCTGGCATAACTATTGGGAGGGGGCACCTAATCTGGCATCACTACAGTGAGGGGGCACTTAATCTGGCATAAATACAGTGAGGGGGCACCTAATCTGGCATAAGTACTTTGAGGGGGCATTTAATCTGGCATAACTACTTTGAGGGGGCATTTAATCTGGCATAACTACTTTGAGGGGGCACCTAATCTGGCAAACTACTGTGAGGGGGCACCTAATCTGGCATAACTACTGTGAGGGGATACCTAATCTGGCATAACTACTGTGAGGGGGCATCTAATCTGGCATAAATACTGTGAGGGGCACAAATCTGGGCATAACTACAGTGGGGGCACAAAAGTGGGCATAACTACTGTGGGGGAAATGTCCTAGATTACCCTGCTATACATTGGCATGGCTCAGTCTTACAGGCCAGCACAGCGCCCCCTGCTGGTGATTTCAAAGAGGCAGTCACCATCCCTTCCTTATGTGATTATTCTATTTTCTCTATCACCACAGGGACCTTGTTCTGGATCCAGTGGACATCACGCCAACGCCAACGACACCCTGGATGAGGTAGGGCCAGATTTTATTAGTTGGGACTGGGTGAGTGTAGCCATGTATTGGGCTTAGTGTAAAATAAAATTGCTGCACTGCTTAACTGCCCCCTTTTTGTATAAATTAGGAAGGGGGGTGATCCAAAGATTGCACTGGTGCCCATAACACTCTAGTTACGCCACTGGACGAGAGCTAATGCCAGACTCTTCAGGTGGCTTATCTACTGGGAGAACAAAAGGATCAGGTGAAAACAAATCAGTTGACATGTCAGGGTAGTCGGGAGCTCCCAATACAGGTCATATTTCGGCTAAACCCGCTCGGCCTACAATACACCAACGTGTATAGGGACCATTATTCTTAGGCATAAAAAATTTACATGCATGAATAATAATAATAATAATAATAATAATAATAATAATAAATGGCCTGCAATTATGAAAGGCAGTGAATACCACCATTAACTCATCCTCAGCACTCACTGCTTGACTCTACCTTTTAATGTGGTATTGTCTACGGCAGTGATGTCCAACCTGCTGTTGTAAAACTACAACTCCCACCATTCCCTGCTGTAGGCTGTCCGGGCATGCTCCGAGTTGTAGTTTTGCAACAGCTGGAGGGCCGCAGGTTGGGCATCCTGGGTCTATGGCAGGGATGCTCAACCTGCGGCTCTCCAGCTGTTGTAAAACTACAACTCCCACCATGCCCTGCTGCAGGCTGATAGCTGTAGACTGTCTGGGAATGCTGGAAGTTGTAGTTTTGCAACAGCTGGAGGGCTGCAGGTTGGGCATCCTGGAGCTATGGGATTACTTATTGGTTGTATACAGCTATCTTATAGGCACTGTATGGCAGTCGTATATGTTCATTCTGAGGCACTATTGTAGCACCATTACACTATTAGATACTATTATTTGCCTAACATTATCGTATAATTCACAGTATAGCAATTTTACATGAGCAGCATTGTAGAAACATCATTCTCTATTTCCATAAATGTGAGAGAGATAACACATACGTTTTTCCAAAAGACCACCACGAATTTGATTTAGTCTGGATGACAACAGATTTAAGAGATCTCCTCTAAGGTCTAGGTCTTAATAAATACAGCAAATCTGCCCCTTTCTACAAAGGCAACTTAAAGTACAGCATATTAGATTTTTTCGAGGCAAAGAACAAATCATCTGAGTGTAAATAGCTTATGTGGAGCCAGGAATTGATTCAATTGTGCTATGTGATTTAGTAAGCAAAGCCTTCCTAAATTCATTAAGGTGGTGGCGGTTTGTATCACCCAGGATCCTCCTTCACTGCTGTAAGTCCATAACCATATACTGCACTCTATTCACACAAGACACTGCATCCATTTCCTTGCCTGCAGCATTTCTTTTTGTTATCCTTTCCAGACATCATCTTTCTCATTTTAAAATCTTGACTCAGACCTATCTTAGCAAACTTTTCGGTAACCTCTCCACTGAGACCAACTATTACATTACCCTCTCTGCCACACTAAATGCACTTACACCTACTCTGATCACTCTCATCACTGCACGTAATGCACTTAACTCTGATATGGAAAATGCACTTAGTATGTTTACTCCTATTGTTTCTGCTTGTCTGTTGCTTACATTCTAGACTGTTTACGTAAGGGATTCCCTTCTTAGAAAGGATGAACTATGTAGAACATTTTAACCATCAGCTCGGTCCATGTTTATTATAGATCGCTCTTTGTTAGTCTTATATTTTTCAGAAAACACAAAAAAAGACAACAAAAAGATTAAAATAAAATATGGGATCTGAAAACAGGATGGCATGTCACCTTCGTTTTCTCCTATTCATTTCAGAACTAGGAACATGACCCTGATTTAGATTTTTCAAGAACTGTTGGGTTCCTAGAAGTTGACTCACTTCCCAACTTACAATTTTTTTGTCGCATGCCGAAAAAGTAGTTTTTATGATTTACAAATGACCTTTCACAAGTACCCAGGGGTGGAGTGTTTGCTGCAAGTGCCCAACCCCCCTGCTTTGCTCGCGCCTAACTTCTACCCTCAGTGTTCTCCGGACAGCCCTGTGTTATATCATTTTGTCCTGTAGCCCAAAGTCCACACATTCACGCATCACCTCTGGACCTAGAGATATGCAAGGCACTTGCGCCGGTTACTGGTGTGAAATCATTGTGACAGAAATGGCGCAGCACGAGCAGACAGCAGTAACCAGCGCATGTGCACTGCATATCTCTGTGCCTCTGCCCACAGTGGCGGTGATGTGCGAAGGCACGGGCCTGGCTATGATGTGCGAAGGCACAGGATTTGGGCTACAGAGAAAATGATGTCACATTGACACAGAGCCGGCTGAAGAACACTAAGGGGAGAAGTTAGGCGCGAGTAAAGCAGAGGGGCCTCAGCACTTAAAGGGAACCTGTCATGTGGATATTTGATTATAATCTAACTAATTATATACAATCATTAACTACTAAAAAGTACCTTAGATGTATTCACTTACTGGTGTGACAGATGGTTACCCCATAATATACACACAAAGATGCCGCATGCCGCATGCTAATGAGCTGATTGGAGTCCGGCGTGATGTCATTGAGTCCAGCGTATATTTAATTCAGAGCTATAGCCACTCCCCTGCCCACCTGCTGCTGATTCATATGGAAAATAACTGTCACTCAGCAGCAGGTGGGCGGGGAGAGTCAGGAGCTCATGAATATTAATGACTCATCATTATCAGCTGGAGCTTTTCAATACAAGATGGTGGCAGATTGACTGGGTCAATTAAAGAAAGTGACCCAGCATTGTGCTAAGAGAATCAGTCACTTATTTATGTTGCCCTTAGTTAGGATACCATAAAACTGGTGACAGGTTCCCTTTAAGGCAAACACTCCGCCCCTGGGGACTTGCGATGGGTCATTAGCATATCATAACAACTACTTTTTTGGAAATTTGGAGGATCTGAAAAACTAAACACAGGCAACATATGTGTCATATCTTTGTGTCCCGCTGAACAATGCGATTAGTTTAAACCAGTCAGGTTGGTGACAGATTCCCTTTAATAGTGCTATTGGCAAAACTTTATTGTCAATATGGGAATAGATGAAGATTATCGTTCCTCAGGGGCAGGGCTAGACCCTAGTTCATCTACAGGGAGTTGGTGCCTTTGCATTCATTCATTACATTAAATGTAAGGGTCCATTCACACATCCGTGTGTGTTTTGCGGATCCACGGATCCGCAAAACACGGACAGCGGCAATGTGCATTCAGCATTTTGCGGACCGCACATTGCCGGCACTAAGAGAATATGCCTATTCTTGTCCGCTATTGCGGACAAGAATAGGACATGTTCTATTTTTTTCAGGATCGGAATTGCGGACACGGAAGTGCGGGTCTGCAATTCCGGATCGGGGCCGCACGTATTGCGGCCCAATAGAAATGTATGGGTCCGCAATTCCGTTCCGCAAAATGCGGAACGGAATTGCGGATGTGTGAATGGAGCCTAATTCTTTTCTATATTGTAAGCTATGATAAAAAGATAATTGTTGAACCACCATCTGCTAACTCTAGTATCCAAGGTGTGCTGGGTGTGTTCCACAGGTATGTTCAGGGAGAAAGTCACTCCCAGATACATCTAGCAGCGACTTATCTCCCTGAGATCAAAGGGATCTGGCACTCAGAAATCAAGTTAGGAGGCCCCCATACTCATTAAATGGTTGGCCGATTATTATAGATGAGTCTACTCTAAAATTTGGAAACTTTTTCATAAATTCTGATTCTATTGAACTGAATTCTAATTTTTTGTGATTCCATAAAAGAATTAAGAGGAGATGAGAGAGAGAGACTTTTCTAGACAATCATAGCATTTTTGGTTCGGGTTGAATTTTTCAGGAATCGGACCCCAATGGAACTTTAAGAAATTCTATAATCTCTACCGATCATGACAAAAGTGGTTGGTCCTGTCCACATCCATCTAAAGTGTATGGCCAGCCTAAGTAAATATGGTGGGGGGGGATTAATAAATTTAGCCCTGCCGTATTCTTGTGTGTTGACGTAATCAGCTTCTAAAAGCTCCGTGAAGCCACATCAGAAAAGAACGACCAGGAAATCTTGGGGTTAACGCGAATACGCTAATAGAAAATGAAACTGAAAGGGAGTCCAGATTACACTGCAGACACCATTAAACAATAAAATCACACGGTTCAACGCTGTGTTTCAGTTTATGGCTTGCTTTAATTATTAATAATTTGGTATGCGGAGATCCGGTACATCAGCTCTGCAAATGCTGCTCGACTATGGAGGTAAAACCTTCGGAAAAACCCACAAACTGTACGAGACATCCTTTACTTTCTAGGAAAAAGAGAGGCACCAGAAAGTCCACAGACAGAATTTACCTGAAATGTACGGAAATATAGATATGCTGCATTGCAAAAATATTATCCATATACAGTATCACTGCAGCCAGGACATCTTCAGATTGAACTGTCCTAGGTTTTACTGCCTAAAATATTATCACTGAATTTCTACCATGTCTATGAGGAATGACCCATAAATAGCCCCATATTCTTGTCCCTACAGCGTATAACATAAGTGTATATGGACACAATTGAATCTATTGATGTCATACTGATGAATGAGTCTTCTGAATAGCAGTATCAGACCTTCCTCTATTAGCCAGAGCAGAGAGCTGCTGCAAAGTACAATTGACAGCTAACCCTTGATTTTACTGGGCACCATGCAAAGCTTAAAGGGATTATGCCATAATTGACGTACAACATGAAGATCAGACCTACGGTAATGTAGTACATGACAATACCTTTCTCACAAAGCTGCAGCCAACCCTATACCGCACATGGATCCAGAGAGTCCCCATTAACTGCTCCAAGTGTTCTGCTAGATTATATTCAGGGTGTGTCCTTTCTGCTGTAGCTCTCCTTCTGTAAGGTCAAGTTCATACTTCAATCATTTGCATCAGTTATTGTGAGCTGAAACCAGGTGCGGGTCAAAAACACAGAATAGGTGCAAATCTTTCCATTACACCTTATCTCTGAGTAGCCTTCACTACTGGTTTTGGCTCACAATCACTGGTCGAAATAACTGACCAAATAACTGGTGTGAACTCACCCTTACTGCCACAGCTTCTAACAGAACATATGGCTGGTGGCAGTTGAAGATTTAAACTGAGCACCTTCGACCAGCTCTGTGAGGTGGACAAATAATTAAGCAAAGAACAAACAGCAGGTGGCGCTATACAGATAGGTTTTATTGAATATATCATTGGCTATAATATTTTTTTAATTACATGCAATTACAAAAGTATTCCGATCCAGGTGCTGGATTGAAAAATGTAGACTATGTGTCATTTACACGACCCCTTTAGAGAGGACCTGTTACCGTAAAATGCAGGCAGCATGTTATAGAGCAGGAGATGCAGTCTGGTATATCGTTTTGTGGGAATAGATTCAGTATGGCTTCCTGCACACAAATGTACTTTATGCCCTTTTCTGATCCCACATGGACCCATTTGGGGCTGCAAAAAATGTCTGTATCCATGCGGCCACTCTGTAAATGATACAACATGTCCTATTTTTGTCAGTTTTGCAGACAAGTATAGCTGGTTCTACACACAAAGTTGCAGCAATTTATACATTTAAATCTCTGCTCTTTCTGACTTCAGTTGTACACGGGGGAAGAGTTATCAGTGATTGATAGCCTTCTCTGTGTGTATACATAGATAGCTGTCAGTTGCTGATAGCTGCACATGGGGTGGTCTTGAAGCATCTCTTACAGGGTTAATATGTTTCTGAAAAACTATATTGAATGGTTTTCTCTCTACCAACAAGCTTGGGTGCCAAGAACTGCAAGTCATTTTAGGAAATTAATGTAGGAGACTATTAGAAAACACAATCAGGAACAGTTATCATATGCCATATTTGCACCATGATTTGCCACTTTTCACTCCTCTTGCCACTTTGAAAAAGTGTCGAGAACAGTTGGATTGGTCCCGCACGGACTGACAGATTTACAGCTCAGGGCTGGTGTAGATTTTAAGTTCAGGTGCGCGTACTGCCTGGAAATGTGTCCGGCCTATGCCTTTTAATAAATTTGGTACCAATGAACTTCATACTAAGAGTGGCATTGGTCATGGCAGTCTTAGTAAGTCTGCCTCAAAGTTTTTATGGCCCATCTTCACCATCATCAAATGAAAGCATTCAAACTAATTAGTAATGCATTATCATTGCATGGGGAAACATTGATAACTCTGAATTATGGGCTTCTGAATGCCTCTGGATTCTTGGTTCGCCATATGCCTCCCAATGTGTCACCCAATACCTCCGTGACATGGCATGAGATGCAACTGGCCTTTCGTGAAATTGGATGCAGACATAGGTACAGTATGATCCAATAGATTGCATAGATTAGATTAGATTGCTATGTCATGTATCCATAGAAAACTGATCCAAAATCTGGTCATGTGCATTACTCCCCTGGGTCCTCTCAACCATCTGACACAAGCACTGCCGGGGCTGTCTATAAATCTCAGCAACCATATTGCTCAATTATAAACCATCTGTTGGAATTATAGGCCATCAGAAAAATAGTTTGGAAATTGACTTATGTATTTATTTCTTGTTACATTTTATTAGCTGCTGTTTAAACCCCCCGATCCATTCGTTTTCTATTTCCTTACACAGGCTTTGTAATAATAAAATTAGTGATGAGTGAATCAAAGTCCACAAAGTGGACTTCGATCCGAATTTCAGGATAAATTGGATTCTGCAAAAGCTACATGCACACGAACGTTGTTTGTTTCCGTGTCCGTTTCTTTTTTTTTTTTGCGGATAGGATTCGGACCCATTCATTTCAATGGGTCCGCAAAAAAAGCGGACAGCAAACCGTGTGCTGTCCGCATCAGTATGTCCGTCTGTTCTGTTGCCCTGCAAAAAAAAATTGTGCATGTCCTATTTTTTTCTAGTTTGCGGACAAGGATAGGCATTATTACAATGGATCCTCAAAAGAAAGTAATCCATTTTTTTTGCGGATCCGCAATTTGCGGACAGCAAAACACATACGATCGTGTGCATGTAGCCAAAGCCGAATTTCCTTGTGCTTCGCGGTAGATTTAAACTGAAATAGTGTAAAAAAAAAAAATGAAATAATAATACCTGATCCATTTGCTCGTTCCGGGCCGAAATCCCGTTTGCGGTGACTCATGACGTCACCACGCCGGCTGGCGTGATGACGTCATCTCAGGCTGCGTGAGATTTCGCGCCAAGATGGTGGTGGCCGGTCTGTCGTGAGCAAATGGTTCAGGGAAGTATTATTATTTATTTATTTTTAATTTTACACTCTGTTATTAATATCAGATTCCGCGATCGTGTATGAACGCGGCATCTGAGGGGTACAATGGTTGGGGAGTGGCGCAGTCATTGCACCCGCTACTTACAAAGAAATGCGCTTCATGGCGATGCAGTTTTTTTTTTTTTTTTTTATTCGGCGAAGCAGCCGAATTGCATTTATAAATATTTTGCTCATCACTAAATATAATGTTAGCGATTAGTGTATACTAAGTACAGGTGCAGCAGAGCTGAGTATGTCATCTGAAGTAAGTTATCACGGTGCACGTGATGCTTACGGAGCGATCTGTAGGCCGTCCATCCCCGGTATACAGTATATAGGAGGTAAAGTCCTGTGTTTAGATATAGCACTTCTGTGGATTTTAATTGCACTGTAATTCATTTCCCTAATGCACATCAAGGGCCACGCTCTTCTCTTTACTGTGATTTCAATTGCTCTCATCAGCCAGAAAGTTTAAAGCATGATCACATTTGTTCTTCAATCACTTGAGCACTGATAATAAACTATTCTGTATGCTCACTCATCCATCCTAGGATTTTGTAACTTCTTTGAGATGTCTTCAAGAGGAGCATAGACAGACATCTTTGATTGCAAACAGGCCCTGGGGATAAACTTTATCACCACTTGCTTTAAACCTCCGCAGAGGATAACAGGTGACATGCGTAGTCCCCCCTCCGGCCCACCCTGTTTCCCCACAAAGGGAACTTTCAAACAGACAAACAAAATCCTATAATTCTCCCAGCATTTTCCATCTCTCCTGGCGGAGTTAGGGCTCTCTCGCCTCCTCTATTGAAGTGCGTCGCAGACCTTCATTCAACGATTCCTGGATTAGTTTGGAAACCGTTGTTTCTTCTATGTCAATAGAGACCACGGCACAGCTATAATGGATGGGGTACTTAGAAATAAACCCCCGTACTGCCTGGAATTCCATTAAGAAAGAACTGAATAAGAGGACTGAGTGCTTCCCAACAAAGGGGGATCTTGAAGCAGGAATTCTTCCTTTCTGAGGCAGATTTTGCTTTTTCTTCACAGCACTTACACCTGGGCATCCTTTGAACGGGGGCATTATAGGGTCTAGAGACCTCCTGGATGCTGAAGTACTTACTGGTTCAGTTACCAGCATTTATATTCCCGGAAAATAGTCTCTAAGCCTCGGAGTTCCCACGGGTCATTGGGACGATGATGAGATTTCCTATTGGATAACTGTAGAAACATCTGTTAGGAATCCGAGGCAAATATACTGGGGATACAAAGCATAGTGTGCAAAACACAGGGGGACGCCTTCCATTCAGAGCCATACAACTAGGGGATCGCCATGGTAGTCCTGCCATAGACGGGCAATGGGGTTAGAGGACTCGCCCAGCTGTGCAAGACTATCATCTATCTATCTATCTATCTCATATCTATCTATCTATCTATCTATCTATCTCATATCTATCTATCTATCTATCTATCTATCTATCTATCTATCTCTAATATCTATCTATCTATCTATCTATCTCATATCTATCTATCTATCTATCTCTAATATCTATCTATCTCATATCTATCTATCTATCTATCTCTAATATCTATCTATCTATCTATCTATCTATCTATCTGTCTCATATCTATCTATCTATCTATCTATCTGTCTCATATCTATCTATCTATCTATCTATCTATCTATCTCATATCTATCTATCTATCTCTAATATCTATCTCTAATATCTATCTATCTCATATCTATCTATTATCTATCTATCTATCTATCTATCTATCTCATATCTATCTATCTATCTATCTATCTATCTATCTATCTATCTATCTCTAATATCTATCTATCTATCTATCTATCTATCTATCTATCTATCTATCTATCTATCTATCTATCTATCTCATATCTATCTATCTATCTATCTATCTATCTATCTATCTCATATCTATCTATCTATCTATCTATCTATCTATCTCTAATATCTATCTATCTATCTATCTATCTATCTATCTATCTATCTAATATCTATCTCATATCTATCTATCTCATATCTATCTATCTATCTATCTATTTATTTATCTATCTATCTATCGGTCTCATATCTATCTATCTATCTCTCTCTATCTATCTATCTATCTATCTATCTATCTATCTATCTTATATCTATCTATCTGTCTCCTATCTATCTATCTATCTATCTATCTATCTATATGACTATCTTCGGTCTATCTATCTATCTATCTCTAATATCTATCTATCTATCTATCTATCTATCTATCTATCTATCTAATATCTATCTATCTAATATCTATCTCATATCTATATATCTATCTAATATCTATCTATCTATCTATCTATCTATCTATCTATCTGTCCTATCTATCTATCTTTCTCACATCTATCTATCTATCTATCTGTCTGTCTGTCTGTCTATCTATCTATCTATCTCTCTATCTATCTATCTATCTTATATCTATCTATCTGTCTCATATCTATCTATCTCTATATCTATCTATCTATCGTATCTCTGTATTATCATGTAAATGGTACAGGATTATACTGTATTTCTGATAATCTGTATTTGTATTTAATATACACATGCCTATTTACTTGTCTGTGGTTGAAAGAGAAAAATGATTTTTTTTGTATATATATTGGATGAAATAGCAGTGTCAAGTTGGTCAGAAGCGGTAATACTGATTTTGTTACTTGCCGCAATTCAAAACATCACCCATGGAGTTACTTATAAATATAATAATAATAATAATAATAACAATAACAAGTAACATACAAATGTGAGCAATACTTAGACACTTTCTCTGGGTTCAGCTCCTGCTGCTATACAGAGCCCTATGTCTCTGCTGTACAATATGGCTATTAACATGGCATTCTGTCCGGATTGGGAAGAGCCGGCTTTGTGGCCCCTCTTTTGTGTATGTGGGTGACTTACATTGTCTGCAGAGAAAACCAGCCTGATGGCTTCCAGAGCCAAGCAGCACATATAACACTGCATCACTAAGGCAGCAATCCCATCATTTCATCTTCTAGGAGGATACGTCTGTGCTTCCTCTGAACGTCTCACAACTAGCACAGCATATCATGGAGTTACCAGGGGGCTTTATCACCAGCCTCTGAAAAGCCCCGAGAAGTAAATGAAAACAATTTGGTGATTGCATTGTGATAATTTATTTGACCACATAGAGGGCAGTGCAACCCATTGCTGCCAAGGATGCTAGCGGGAAGAAATGGAAAGTGCAGAGCCTGAGTTCAGAGACATAAAATAATTGGGAACAATAGCAATAAGCAATATAATTCTGTTTCTTCCAGGCTACACTCCTTAGATGTGTACCCAATGCAGCACATCGAGCTGTACAATAAGGACGTCTGAAAGGAAGGATGACATTGGGCTGTAATCATGTCTCAGATGACTCCAGCTTTGCCGTATTTCTGCAGAAGGTCTAAAGTACAGAAGACCTGCGATAGCGGGGCAACTTAGAAAAAGGTAAGAGGTTCAGAGGATTCCTGCCTTAAAATACACATAGTTCATGGGGATCACAGACAGGGTCCGCGATGCCTTAAAGAGAACCAGGATGAGCAGAAAAGGTTCATATATATTTTTGTGGGAAACAAGTCAGTATAACCTGTGTTTTATATATTGTGGCTCTTTCTTTGCTTAGGAGTCCAGTGGGTGGTCCTAATCAGTGATTATCAGCTATCTCTGTATGCATGCTTATACAGGGGAGGCTGTCGGTTACTGAGACCACCCACATGACTCCTAAGAATAGAAAGAGCAGGAATTTCACTCAATAAGTTGCAAGTTCTGATGCTGGTAGACTGCATAGCATATTTAAAGGTGGTGTGCATCATTTATGGTGGTCATCGCTTTTAAAGGTGTTTCCAGGATTACCTTCTATTTTAAATCCCCCCCCACCTCACCAAGCTTAGCTTGGGGGACCTGTCACCGCTGCCGTCAGTTATTGGCTACAGCACATGTAACCCCTTCCATGTCAAATGTTTGCGGACTGAAATGGCGACTAAAGTCAGTGGCCGACTCAGGGAGTCGAAATGGAGGGGCAGGGATTAGGTAAGCATGCTTAACCTTCAGAGGGCCAGCAGGGAGGTGGAAGGGAATTTAAAATACATGGGACAACTCATTTAAGCCAGATGATAACTAAGGACTAGAGATTAGTGAATTATTTCAAATGAATTGATTCATCTCATTACCAGGAGCTCTTCATCTGTGATGGGCTGTCCCCACAGGAGAAGAAGCGCCTACCGGCCATTTCATTGACAGGGCCAGCCATAGAGCACCGCTGCCGCTCAGTGTAAGCTAGCATAGAAGTGGCTTTGGGTGCAGCAACTGCATGGCACTGCTACCGGGCTACCAAACCTCACATCAAATGACCACCATAGTGCCCCCCAGAATCTATAGTGGCCCCCATAGTGCTCACCAGTATCTAAAATGCCCCTCAGGGCCCTCCTAATATATATATATTCATTCTCCATTGTGCTCCCGGCATATATACATGCTTTCCACTCTGTCCCAGGTATATATAATGGCCCCCTCTCGGCCCCTGGTAGTGCCAACAGATTCTTAAAAAAAAAAGTACTCACCTCATCCACTTGTGTGCGAGGGAACACTTGCTCCGCACTGAGGCACCAGGACCTGATGCTCCGAGAGTTATGTCACATGATGTGTTCAAACAAATGCAGTCTGAACTCCATGAAACATGATGAGGTTCTACTGCCTCCAATGTGCATCAAGTGTTCCCTCATGTGCAAGTGGATGAGGTTTCTTTAAACCCCTTTTTTTACATAGTGTGCCCATTTTTAACAGCCATTCGATCAGTGCACTCCTGTCTAAACAGACCCATAGAACATTTCCTATTATCTGATTGCCGCTACTCAATGGCCATTAAAAAATGTTTATGTGACTAGCACTATATATTTTAATTGGTTCTGAATGGGTGTTACAAAAGCGGACGTCACGTAGATGGTCGTGTAAATGATTCTGTATTCTAAATGCTGTATTTAGAGTCAGGAATGAGTTTTTCCCCTTAAAGAGGTTATCCAGGATATTTATGACTTATACACAGGATAGGTCATCAGTAGAGATAAAGCGAAGTTTTGAGAAATTTGAGTCAGCAACTTTGACGAAGTTCACTAAGAAATTCAATTCTTTCCGAATTAATTTGTCACAAATCACTATAAATAGGGTATACCCAGGCCACTCTGCCTTAGGGTGTGGCCACATGGAGCGGCCGTCCTATGGTCGGGTTGTGGCGATGCTGCAATGAAGAACCGCACGGCAGCTGCCTTTCATTTAATAATGAAGACTGCACTTTATAGGTTTTCTTCATTGTTAATGGCCGTATGGCACCTTTGAACATGGGCTGTTGCTGGTATGGGGTTTGGGTGGTTAGGTAGGGGGACAATATGCAAATTATTTCTGTTCTTGCCTGCAATCTCCTGCAGGTTATTTGAAACTGAATGTTAATCGGCCCTAGTAAACCCACTTCTCCAACCCCAGCACTCTCCTGTCCTACAGATGGGAGCCCTTCTTCTGCCATCTGCTTTTCCTCCTTTCCCACATCATGTAACATTGATGAGAAATTTTCATCAGGAACATCCAGCTCCTCCTCTCTCTGCATCTTGCTGACTATCCTAGGAAGTAAAACCAGCAAAAGATAAGGATGATAAGGATAATAAAGGTGCCCATCTTATTGGTATTAAAATACATATCATAGTTTATGGCTGATGTAGGAATAAGTAAATGTAGAAATAAATAAATAAAACTGACGCAGCCTAAGTCTCCCTGCAGTCTCCCTATAGTCCCCCTGCACTCTCCCTGCAGTCTCCCTATAGTCCCCCTGCACTCTCCTTCTCCAATATTCTTCTATTTCTATTCTTCGTTTTCAGCAACACTGTCCCTAGCGCATGAGTGCTTGCCATGTCTCTCCCTTTGCTCAGCTCACAGTACAATGGAGGAGACCGGTTGGGATGAGGGTTTTATAGGGATATGACATCACAACGGATTGTGGATTGGCTGGCTGCACGGTATTATGGGTGATCTCACATTCCCGGGCTTCTTACTTTAATTTTGTAACACGTGCAGCGCCAATTTTAGGAAAAACTGATTTATTAGCCCAAACTGTGAGGAAATTTGGATTTGTTGTGAATCAAAGATTTTCTAAATGCTTCGCTTAATACTAGTCCTCAATATCAGATCTGCGGGGGTGCCTATCAGCCCCGCCGATCAGATGTTGGAAGAGGCCTTGAGCGCTGCAACCTCTACCTAGGCCAGTAACATCACTGTACATCAGTCACATGGCCTAGTTGCAGCTCAGCCCCATTCAAGTCAATGGGGCTGAGCTGCAGTACCAAGCACTGCCAGTATACGAAGTACGGCATTGTCCTTGGAAAGCGGCCTGGGGTCTGCATCGCTGACCAGAGATCTGATAAGCGCAGCGGCTCCCTGAAACAGCTGATTGGTGGGGATGCCGATACTTGGACCCCCGCTGATGTGATAATGATGACCTCTCCTGAGGATAATAGGGATAAAGAAGGACCGTCACTCACTGTTAGTTTCTTTTGGAATGCTTCGTTTATTGCCACATATTAGTGATGCATTTCGCCACAATTTGTGCCTTCCTCAGACAGTCTGAGGAAGGCACATATTTTGCCAAAACGCGTCACTAGTATGTGGCAATAAACAAAGCATTCCTAAAGAAACTAACAGTGAGTGCCGATCCTTCTTTATCACTATTTTCATAGGACGCCTGCCCTAGGACACGTGCACACCCCGCTACCTCCGTAGTGTCGACCGATACACACTGCATACTATCCTGAGTATAAGTCATCATTATTTTTTCCAGTATAACCCCTTGTTGTCCATTCACACGTCCGTAGAATGGGTTCGCATCTGTTCCGCAATTTTGCATTCCCAAGGCAATTTTGAAAAATGTCTAGTGCACAGTGCACTGGGATGGAGTGCACAGTGCACTGTCAGCATCCGCATTTCCGGTTCACGGCTCCGGAAACAAATAGAACATGTCCTATTCTTGTCCGCAGCTGCGGACAAGAATAGGCATACTCTAATGGGGTGCCGATGATGTGCGGCGTCATTGTTTTGCGGTTCGCAATTTGCAGACCGTAAAACACTACGGACGTCTGAATGGAGCCTTAAAGTGAGAATATGTAGCTACTACCTCCTGGGTGCTTTGTGGATAATTTACAATAAAAAAAATACAACAAAACACTAAATAGTAAAATGGTACATTTTCAAAATAAATAAATATATGTTCTCTCTCTCTCTCTCTCTCTCTCTCTCTCTCTCTCTCTATATTATATATATATATATATATATATATATATATATATATATATCACAAAGTAAATCTTTAGTCTCTATACACTTGCAGTTGTACCAGGCTGAGTTTGTAATTTTTGCCATTTGGCAATTTGTGACTACTACTTTTCTATAAAATGGTAGATGAGCTTACTGCAATTTCTTAACTAATAGAGAATATAACTATAGGTTTAATTACTGTATAAAGATCCATTTGCCCCATGTGTACAGACCAACACTATAAATAAAAGTGGTAGTTGGTGGCCCTGATACAGATTTGTTTGCATTGTAGCTCAAGAAATTAACATATTTTTATCTATCTATCTATCTATCTATCTATCTATCTATCTATCTATCTATCTATCTATCATCTATCTATCTAATATCTATCTATCTAATATCTATCTATCATCTATCTATCTATATATCTATTATCTATCTTTCCATCCATCTACTATCCATCTGAATTGTAAAGCCCTGCGGAATATGGTGGTGCTATATAAATAAATATTATTATTATTATATCTGTCTATCTATCTATCTATCTATCTATCTATCTAGCAATGTATCAAACATCACTGCTTGAAAAAGGTTCCAGTGTGCGAACCGAAACGTTGTTATTTGGTGAATAAACTACACGCTTTTACTTAAGGAAGTGCCGTGGATTTCCTTGGATTCTATCTATCTATCTATCTATCTATCTATCTATCTCATATCTATCTATCATATATTATCTATCTATCATCTATCTATTATCTATCTATTATCTATCTATCTATCTATCTATCTATCATCTATCTATCCATCCATCTACTATCCATCTGAATTGTAATCTATCTATCTATCTATCTATCCATCTACTATCCATCTGAATTGTAAAGCGCTGCGGAATATGGTGGCGCTATATAAATAAATATCTATCTATAAATCTATCTTTCTATGTACAGTATCTAGCACCATCTATCCGCAGATATTATAAATATATCAGTGACTTACCAGTTTCGCTGTCAGACTTGTTCTCGTGCTCTGTGTCAGTCAGTGTCAGAGCTGAGTTGGAACGACTGGAGAGACAGGAACTGCGCCCAGATTTCATGCCCCTTCCCCAAAGTCTCATTGCATGCTCTGGAGACATGACCCCTTCATTTTCAGTCTCAGCATCTGAACCTGCACTGATGGAGTAACCTCTATGTGGAAGCCCCATGTCTGCACAAAAGGCCAGTGCCCGACGAGATGCTGGTTCACAGATGCCCAGCTGCCGCAAAGTGAAGTTCTGCCCTGAAAGGGGAGAGAAGAAATAAAATAGAAAAAGAGAGAGAAAAAAAACTTTTGTTATTTTTTCCTAAAACTGGTGAAACACACATTGCCTTCAGTGCTAGACTTTCTCAGGTATCAAACATGGTATTGTGAGTAAGATTCATGCGTTATGGTCAAGTAGATTCTTTTGTCGCGAGCACTTTGCAGGCTTTGGGTTGCATTCTTTTTGATGTCAACCACTTAAAGAATTTAAGAATGTCTCTTAGGTGTCAAGAGGGCCCGAAACAGCAAACAAGCAAGACACGGTCAATGCAACACATTAAAAGGAATCAAATTGAGAGGAATGCAGAAGGAGAAGACAGGGAGGTGGAAGTGGTTGGTTAGAGGGGAAATTCACTTGTCACAATGTAACAGTGCAATATTTATATTATTATAGAGGATTCGAGGTACAGAAGAAATATGAGATGATATACTGGAGCGAGGGATTGACAATATCTATATATATAGATATTATATATTTATATATAATACTTTCAAGGTAGTTAGGGCAAAATGGTGGGGTCTCAATTATTAATGTCATCATAATTCAATGTATACTCAGTGCATTAGGATGTGGGAGCCATATGCAAACATTCATGTGATGGATATGATTCATACAAAGCTGGGAAGCAAGCTAAGTCCTTCAGTACTCTGATGAAGTATGCATTATTAAGTCCTTGATAATGACTTTTATGTGGACCTTCCATGGCCAATGTTGATGGAGATTCCTAGTTATTCATAAAAAAAACTGAAAAAAAAAGATATTGGCAGGAGTCAAAGAGGAAAATGAGTGACTGAATCACTTGGGGAGTGCTTAGAAATTTCTATCACATAAATTCTCCAGCACAAAACCCACAAGAGTGCCTTGACTACTGCTCTAACACCAACACTAAGGAGAAGTTACTGAGCAAAATCAGCCAGAATTCATAGTTAAATTGCATTAAAATCAAGTGTACTTGCCTTGCACAAAGTGGATAATATGAACTACATGCATACTTTTTCAAGTCTCCCAAGGCAATTTTGAAAAATGTCTAGAAAATGTTACATAGTTGAGGGAAATAATAAAATGCATCAAATATATGAACGATGAGCCCTATTATTTTGGCTCAAAAGATTGATGTATGTAGGTCATCAAGGAGGTGTGTAAGGAAAGCAAAGCAACTAAGGCTACTTTCACACTAGCGTTCAGAGCGGATCCGTCTGCATTATATTGTAGAAAAAATTACAAGTGTGAAAGTTGTTCAGACGGATCCGTCCAGACTTTACATTGAAAGTCAATGGGGGACGGATCCGTTTGAAAATTGAGCCATATAGTGTCAAATTCAAACGGATCCGTCCCTATTGACTTACATTGTAAGTCTGGACGGATCCGTTTGCCTCTGCACGGCCAGGCGGACACCCGAACGGAGGCTGAACGCCGCCAGACTGATGCATTCTGAGCGGATCCGCATCCACTCAGAATGCATTAGGGCAGTACGGTGATGCGTTCGGGGCCGCTTGTGAGAGCCTTCAAACGGAGCTCACAAGCGGAGCCCCGAACGCTAGTGTGAAAGTAGCCTAACATGTCTACCAAGATGCCCCAGATCTATCCCATTGCGAGAGCCTCTGTGATGCATAAGGTGCAGTTTCTGTTCTGTCTAGTTTTAGTCCATATTTAGGACAGTAATAATAAATGCCCCCCATTGTGTCAGGAATCTGAAATGCCTGTGACAACCAAATGGTTTGCTCTAAACTGTGTCAAACCCTCTTATTTTACAATATGGAGATACAATGATAGGACTTGCTGACATGCTGCCATATTTGGTGTGTGTGTGTGTGGGGGGGGGGGGGGGGGGTTGTACCTAAGTGGGACCTGGACTCAAAGTCCTGAGATGTTCTACTACCTTTTTGCTTAGCAAATGGAAAAGTAGAAAATAAATAAATAAATAAAATAGACATATAGATAGACAGACCGACAGACAGATAGGTAGGTAGAAAGAAGATAGATAGATATATATATAGATAATATATGATAGACAGATAGATAGATAGATAGATAGATAGATAGATAGATAGATAGATAGATAGATAGAAACTGTAGATAGATAGATATGAGATAGATAATAGATAGATAGGTAGATAGATAGATATGAGATAGATAGATAGATAGATAGATAGATAGAAACTGTAGATAGATAGATATGAGATAGATAATAGATAGATAGGTAGATAGATAGATAGATAGATAGATAGATATAGAGATAATATATGATAGATAGATAGATAGATAGATAGATAGATAATATATGATAGATAGATAGATAGATATGAGATAGATATTAGATAGATAGATAGATAGATAGATAGATATGAGATAGATATTAGATAGATAGATAGATAGATAGATAGAAGATAGATAGAAGATATAGATAGATAGATAGATAGATAGATAGATAGATAGATATGAGATAGATAATTATGAGATAGATAGATAGATAGATAGATAGATAGATAGATAGATAGATAGATATGAGATAGTGTGGTAATGTGTACAGTGCTGGAGGGTGTGTATATCCCACTCAGATACCTCAGCTGGGTGAGATAACTAATATCCAGAAAGCTGCAGAGGTTTCAGCAAAGCGTAGTTTGTTGAGACAGTTTTGTCTACATTTTTAGATAGATAGAAACTGTAGATAGATAGATATGAGATAGATATGAGATAGATATGAGATAGATAGATAGATAGATAGTAGATAGATAGATATGAGATAGATAGATAGATAGATAGATAGATAGATAGTAGATAGATAATTAGATAGATAGATAGATAGATAGTAGATAGATAGATAGATAGATAGATAGATAGATAGATAGATATGAGATAGATAGATAGTAGATAGATAGATAGATAGATAGATAGATAGATAATTAGATAGATAGATAGATAGTAGATAGATAGATAGATAGATAGATAGATAGATAGATATGAGATTGATAGATAGATAGATAGATAGATAGATAGATAGATAATTATCTTTGAGCCTGGATTGAAAAAAAAAAAAGTTACAAGTGGTGGTGGAATTTGAGAATCTGTGTCATTTTCTATGAAAAACAAAACCCGCTCAGTCATTGATTGAAGATGAAATGTTCTTGGGTTTTGTGACATTTGTGTTACATTTCAGATTTTAGTGGAGATAACACAAAGCAGCCAATTCTCATACAGTCATATTCTGATTTTACTCAATTTTTCCCTATTATTTGCTACATATTCTTTTATATAGTGTACAGTATATACTATATGTGCTTGTTACACTATATAGTGGCAGGCAAGATCTATCTGTATAGCTTTCCAAGGTACTTAAATGGAAACATACAGTATAATAAAGTATCTGGAGAAACAGGAGACTAAATCTGCATTGCTCCAGTGTGCGCTGTAATCCTTTAAACCATTCCGCCAGCATACTGCAGAACTACACGCGGTGCAGGTAAATAGAGGAAACTGTTGGTTCAACAGATATTCATCTTCTTCATTTGTATTACTTTAATCAACCACATAATCCTGCCAGACGTTACTGTTTTGTTAAAGACAACTGCATGTTACTGTATTAGAGGGGAAACAGCAATGCATCCGGCTGGAAACAGAATCAGTCTTTGCCTACACTGTGTCGTATGGCGCTTCTAATGGAAAATGCACCCGCCTGTATTTGTTTAGCATGGCAAGCCACCGCCGGCTGTTCAATCCGCACTGTACCCTGCCGCTCCATTGCGTGCAGTCACCCCCAGACTGGATTTTACAACTTTCCTTAACTGATTCATACTCACATCCTCCATTAAAGGGGTTGCCTCACTTCAGCAAATGGCATTTATTATGTAGAGGAAGTTAATACAAGGCACTTAATAATGTCTTGTGATTGTCCATATTGCCTCGTTTGCTGGCTGGATACATTTTTCATCACATTATACACTGCGTGTCCAAGGGTTATGACCACCTATGCTTGCATATTACAGGAACACAACCTTTTTCCTATAGTGTGAAAGCATGGCCACCGCTGCTGGATTACAGGATTACACCTGGCTGAGCTGTTACATCTGCACTTGGTAGCTGAAGACATCTGTGATGGTCCTATGCTCACATATTGCTGAGAAAAAGTTTTAATTTATGCAAATGAGTAGTGATGGACGAGCATCGTCCGGGACGGTTCGTGAACGCGATCGCGCAAACGCAATCAAATGTTCACGAACCGCAAGTTTGCGGCGGGCCCCATTCACTTTAATGGCAGGCCAGCCTGAAAAACCTTCAGCTCATATTTGCAGCCACCAAATACTTAGTAGAAGTGCACAAATAGTCCCACAACATGGACAGTGACATACTAGAGGGGGATCAATGACAAAAATTTTAAAAAAAAATATGTATCTTAATCAGGGGACATTTTTATGCGTCTTAAAGAGAAATTCTCTGAAATGTGCCCTGTTGGAGCCTAGAAAATTTTTATTTTAGGCCACAGGAGTACAGGCCTTAAAAATTAGGCATTTACCTGACATGAAAGAAATTGTGATTATGTGCCTCGAGGTACATTATGCGGCCACTGAATAACCATTAGACTGTAGCCCACTTTTTTTTTAAACTTTTTTTGGAAGGCAACTGGTATATCACACATGTAGAAATTATTTATTCCAATGTCATTTGTCACTATCTGTAGCTGAGGTAATGCAGCTAAATTGCAAACAAATGCTGCACTACCCAAATGCACTATATAGAAAGTATATTATCGGTATATAACACCCCTGCTTCAATCAGTTTTATTGGGGGGGCAACTGGTATATCACACCAGTAGAAATTATTTGTTCCAATAGCGTTTGGCACTCTGTGTGGCTGTAGTATCACAACTGAACCGCACACAACTGCTGCACAATACAAATGCACTATAATATACTTTCTATGTTATAAAGTATATTATAAGTATATCACACCCCTCTGTGTATCACACCTATCGATAGCACAACTATAGCAGTCCTTAAAAGGACTTTTGTGGCCCTATTAGCTAGTGTTTGGTGTCCCAACAGTCTGTCCCTAGTCCACACAGCAACCTCTCCCTACACTGGCAAAAGTCTGAATGTAAAATGGCGGCCATACCGGGTTTATTTATAAGGTAGGGGGTATGTCCATGTGCTGAAACATCTCCATTGGCTGTCCTGTACCACCTGATGGATGTGTCATGGGTCAAGGTTCTTCACAATGTAAAAGAATATGGCGCCGGCAGACATCTCCATATGTTCGCATGTTCGGCAAATCGTCAGCGAGAAAAGTTTGCCGCGAAACGACCGCCGGGGCGAACCGCAAGGCCATCTCTACAAATGAGCCTCTAGGAGCAACTGGGGCGTAGCCATTACTCCTAGACTCTCTGCTCTCTCTGGCACTGCTGTGCCCTCTGCGCTTTAATCGACAGGGCCAGACAGTGTAAACGAGCACCACAGTGGCAGAGAGAGCAGAGCATCTAGGAGTACCGGCAACGCCCCCATTGCTCCTAGAGGCTCATTTGCATATATTAAAACATTGTTTTTCTCAGCAATGCGGACACATAAGAACATGGAACCAACACAGATGTCTTCAGCTGCCAAGTGCACATGTAACAGGTCAGCCAGTTTCAATGGTACAGACCTGCTGACAGATGCCCTTTTTTATGTCCACCCAGGGCTTCTGATTATCTTAGATAAAATAGCAGCATTTCTATCAATATGGAAAGTAACACACAGGCAGGCTGATGAGTGACAGCTCCCCTTCCTGTGCCGTAACCGGAGTTTCTGTTATCCACTACATCTGACGTTTATCACTTCGCCTTGTCTCGTCAGGTTTAACCAGTGTCATGTCATCATCTGACAGGCGTGAGAATTTAGCCAACTCTTTTTTGCAATGCTTTAAAAAATAAATCATTTTTCACTGTGTTAAAAAATAAGTAAAATCTTTTATCATTTTTTGTGCCTTCATTCTATGATACACATTAAAAATGCAATGTCTCATTTTCAGCTTCTGTTCAGAATATTGTAATAATCTTGAGTAACCCACGACATACAGACATAGTAAATCGTTTTTCAATGCAGCAAAGTTGATTACGTCATTTATGCAGCAGATTATGATGTCTTAAAGGGAACCTGTCACCATGAAATGCAGTGTAATCTGCAGGCAGCAGGTTATAGAGCAGGAGGAGCTGACATATACAGTTGTAGGAAAATCTCTGAGCTAAGGAGTCATGTGGGCGGTCCTACTCAGTGACACATGGAAGGCTGTCCGCCATGGATAGGACCACCCACATGGCTCCTCAAAAAGAGGACAGATTTAGATGAATAAAATACATGTTATACTAAATCTTTATTTTTACAAAACTATATACCAATCTGCTCAGCTCCTCCTGCTCTATAACTGCCTGCAGATTGGAATGCATGTTTATGGTGGCAGGTTCCCTTTAATGTGTTTACCATAAGACTGCATGTATAGGTCATACACAGGCTAACTTCAACTGATCCCAGTGATTTTAGGGGGTCCGGCCGACTGTCTAATGTTAGATATTATGTTAATACGTTAATATTAGATATTTGGCTGATGCTCACTCAAAATATCAAGGGAACGGATTGATGAATTTCAACATGCCCGATCTGTTGTTGTAAAGTGAGATAAGCCAAAGCCAGAGGTTTCTGGCACCGGCATTAGGATGTTATTTATATATAAAGCCCCTGGTCTTGCGGTAGATCACCAAAGTTATGTAGCGGCGCTGGCCTCTTCATAACTTTGGCGCATCCAGCGCTGCTTCTAAATGTAAGACAGCTTCCTAGCCGTCTTACACTTAGACCATTGTCTATGCCAAAAACATGCTACGCCCACTTTTTTAGACCTGCTGCGAGCGGGGAAAAGTGACAGATTGCAGCGCAACTAACCATTGCGCCACAATCTGCGCCTGAAATACTCCCAACATAGGCGTATTTCAGGTTAATAAATTACCCCCTTTTGCAATGGGTGTAAATTGGGTTTATGGAGTGCAGTCAAGAAGGTGGCAGTAAATAATACCACTGATGTGCCATTCTACACCTGCCTACATATCCCAGGAGGATTCATTGAAAGGAAATGGCAGATAATGTTCTTTCAGAAAATGGAAGAAGCAATGTAGAAAAGGTCAAATACAAAAAATAACTTTTGGAGATGTAATGAGTGAAGGTTTTGAACTGGAAAAAACACACTTTCTTTAAAGGGGTTTTCCCATCTGGACATTTATGACATAGCGAGTGCATCCCAAGAACGGGGGCCCCACCATGAATGGAGAGCAGGCCATGCTTGTTCTCCATTCACGTCTATGGAACTTTTGATAGCCAAGCCATTGCTTGGTTATTTCTGGAAGTCATATAGCAGTGATTTCAACCAACAAACATATAGGTCCCTCAGGAGGTTGCGACGCTATATAAAGTGAAGGACATAAAAGACCAAAGAACAATGTATAGCACCCTGTATGGAGCATGAAGATTTATAAAAATAGAATAGCATGATGATGCTATCATGGATTAATTTGAGTGAGAATGAAAGTACAGGGGCTCTATGAGGCGCTGCTAGTCGAAAGGGTAAGCTTAGGTACCTGCCAGAATTAGAGAAGAATAGAACAAAGTCTCTAAGTAAGAATATATGGGTATCATCGATATACCCGTAATAAACGCAGAAGAATTATAGAAAATCCTCAAAGTAGGGACGCATGCGCACCGAAAGGTATTCGGAGTCAGGCAAAAGGGATGACTGGCGCAGGCGCAGTACCTGGAGAGGCACCAACAATGTTCTAAGTCCTAGCGCAGGCGCGACATACCAATGAGGTGACGTCACCAATGGGAGTTGGAAGACGCAGGAGGGATACGTCATAGGAGTGAGACATCACCTCAACAGCCCAGGGCAAATGACGTCTCTAGAGGGCGCCAGCACTTGTAATTGACTGGTCGGAAAAACTGTCCTTCAGACATATGGCACTTGGTGATTGGATGTAATGATCCCGCCCACAAAAACCGAGGGTTCAAAGCCCAGGGACCGCCCCCACATGTCAAACCTGCACGCCATCCCCTGAAGACGCCGAATTAAACGGCGAAACATGTAGGGATGCAGGCAAAGATTTTTAGTTCAGGATAGAGAGGTAGGGACCCCAGAGTGGGAGAATCCATCTAGATAGCGACAGATAGAATAAATCAGTAAGGGTGAGAGACCTGAGAAACAATCAGGTATCCCACCGAGATACGGTTTATCTGAACAAATGATATAACCGTAATATACTAAGTTACAAATTCCCTCCTGTCCTTCCTGAGGAATTTTAAAACAGTTCCCAAACAGTTCTATGTGTTTTAAGAGTATACAATAAAGAATTATGTTTTATATAATACTAGTCAGAGAGGTATGCAAATGCTACGCTTAGGTCCTAGAGACCTTTGAACCTCATAATATATATAGCAGTGATGGCTCTCCATTCACAGCAGTGCCCCATTCTTGAGATATACTGTTGCTATGCCATAAAAGTCAAGAGAGGACAACCCCTTTAAGGAAACATTTTCAAAACACAATGGTGTTTTCTCTTCTATCCATTCATGGTCAGGCCCCATTCTTCAGATATATAGAACCTGCACCTATTGAACGTCTATGTCATATCTAATTGACCTGCCATCGATTTCCAGATGGGAATACCTCTTTAAGATGGCAGACATTTCTGTTGATTGCCACCTGCCAGTCTTGAGTGCCAATGAACTTATAGAATTTGCAATTAAAAAAATGGCTACCTCAATTCCGCTGTCAGGAACCCATCCATTACATCTCCAAAACGTGGCCTCCATGTACTACAAGACACTAATATGATGCAATTAGGCATGGGAACATACAGGAAAGCAGCCATATGAAGTATCAGCTATTATTGATTTTGTGTAGCTTGTGACTGATCAGGAAGACTCCATGCCAAGTAAAAAACTTGTTAAATTTTCTCATCCGTCATAATTAACCAGTGCCCGCCAATGTGTGGTCTGAGTCCCAGACTAGACCGATCACGTTGGCAAGCTTTTATCCTCTAAAATAAAACTTAGATGAGGAAGATGTATGGCAGACCGCTCCCTCCTTGTAATTACGGAGGGTCATTGTATCAGCTTCCGACAAATGTGCACAATTCAGGCATCTCCATTTGTCATTAACAGCCATTTTCAGTCAGAGATAGAAGGCAAAATGCACCTTGAACAGTAGTAGTTTTAAGCGGCCTGTTAATTACTTTAGTGCCTTGATATCCTCAGTGGCTGCATTTCGATTTACCATTGTAAATGGATTACATTAATGAGGCACAAACATTTTTTTTTTAAGTCTATGATTAACACAGAATCAAACAGTACTTATCAACAGGTTTCTTGGAAGTGAGACCATTCATCTATTGCAATTGTTTGCATTTGCCCATTAGTGCCTGATATCTCAATCCATCAAACATTCACTTAGTATAGACGTTCTGCTTCTAAGTCCAGTGCATTGGCTCACTCCGGGGCCGTGGACACCATTTCCTTTTATGATATCACCTAGTTTATGCTGGATGCACAGTCAGCACTGTTTGGCCACAGCTTTCAATCAACAAAAAGTTGGTTTAATTCCCAGGAGTCCCTGAAACACTGAGTAGAGTCCATGTTACATGATAATTCTCATATACGAATCAATAACCAGAAATTATGTATTTCTATATCTAGTTGTCCAGTACACTGCGTGCAGAATTATTAGGCAAATGAGTATTTTGACCACATCATCCTCTTTATGCATGTTGTCTTACTCCAAGCTGTATAGGCTCGAAAGCCTACTACCAATTAAGCCTATTAGGTGATGTGCATCTCGGTAATGAGAAGGGGTGTGGTCTAATGACATCAACACCCTATATTAGGTGTGCATAATTATTAGGCAACTTCCTTTCCTTTGGCAAAATAGGTCAAAAATAGTGAGATATCTTGCAGAGGGATGCAGCACTCTTAAAATTGCAAAGCTTCTGAAGCGTGATCATCGAACAATCAAGCGTTTCATTCAAAATAGTCAACAGGGTCGCAAGAAGAGTGTGGAAAAACCAAGGCGCAAAATAACTGCCCATGAACTGAGAAAAGTCAAGCGTGCAGCTGCCAAGATGCCACTTGCCACCAGTTTGGCCATATTTCAGAGCTGCAACATCACTGGAGTGCCCAAAAGCACAAGGTGTGCAATACTCAGAGACATGGCCAAGGTAAGAAAGGCTGAAAGACGACCACCACTGAACAAGACACACAAGCTGAAACGTCAAGACTGGGCCAAGAAATATCTCAAGACTGATTTTTCTAAGGTTTTATGGACTGATGAAATGAGAGTGAGTCTTGATGGGCCAGATGGATGGGCCCGTGGCTGGATTGGTAAAGGGCAGAGAGCTCCAGTCCGACTCAGACGCCAGCAAGGTGGAGGTGGAGTACTGGTTTGGGCTGGTATCATCAAAGATGAGCTTGTGGGGCCTTTTCGGGTTGAGGATGGAGTCAAGCTCAATTCCCAGTCCTACTGCCAGTTTCTGGAAGACACCTTCTTCAAGCAGTGGTACAGGAAGAAGTCTGCATCCTTCAAGAAAAACATGATTTTCATGCAGGACAATGCTCCATCACACGCGTACAAGTACTCCACAGCGTGGCTGTGAAGAAAGGGTATAAAAGAAGAAAATCTAATGACATGGCCTCCTTGTTCACCTGATCTGAACCCCATTGAGAACCTGTGGTCCATCATCAAATGTGAGATTTACAAGGAGGGAAAACAGTACACCTCTCTGAACAGTGTCTGGGAGGCTGTGGTTGCTGCTGCATGCAATGTTGATGGTGAACAGATCAAAACACTGACAGAATCCATGGATGGCAGGCTTTTGAGTGTCCTTGCAAAGAAAGGTGGCTATATTGGTCACTGATTTGTTTTTGTTTTGTTTTTGAATGTCAGAAATGTATATTTGTGAATGTTGAGATGTTATATTGGTTTCACTGGTAAAAATAAATAATTGAAATGGGTATATATTTGTTTTTTGTTAAGTTGCCTAATAATTATGCACAGTAATAGTCACCTGCACACACAGATATCCCCCTAAAATAGCTAAAACTAAAAACAAACTAAAAACTACTTCCAAAAATATTCAGCTTTGATATTAATGAGTTTTTTGGGTTCATTGAGAACATGGTTGTTGTTCAATAATAAAATTAATCCTCAAAAATACAACTTGCCTAATAATTCTGCACTCCCTGTATATGAAAAATTTATTAAAAACAGCTAGTTAAGCTAGTGATGGCAAATGTGACATTCTGAAAGCCAGTGGGCTCTATAGTCTACATAAGTCTCAGATGTCCATAGTAAACATGGACTAAGGATCCATTTACAAGGGCAGATTTTCTGCTGGTAATGAGCACCAACTGATGATACTGCATCTCCATGGGCACCCACTTCGTTACATTTAGAATGAAGCAAACGTTGGTACGGCATGTGACTGAATTATTGTTAATACAATCACTTGGTCACATACACGGGATGATGTGCTGTAGACAGAGGATGAAGTTTATGCTTGAGTAAAAGATGTGAACAACAAATAACGGCAATTTGCTCATTTATTACCTGGTCACATCGCATATTTACATGGAGCTAGTATCAGCTGCCCAAGCATCAGCCCATGTAAATCAGCCATTCTTGTATCCAACCCAAGAGCGCCTCAAAAACCAATACCTATAGCTCCATATTCTGCCCCATTCAGAGGATGGAACTCGCCGGTACAACTTTACTGACATTTCAGAAGAACTTTACTGACATTTATGTGAGGTTTGACAAATGGGTGCCATGGGTGGGAGTTGGGAGTTGGTCTGATCCATCAAGGGTGGCCACCAAAAAGTAAGTCCCCATCTTTATCTTGCCTATGTTCGGATCTATTTACATCTCACCAGATCTTTACATTGGAGGTATAGATAAGGAGCTGTGTTAGGTGCAGGTGGTATGCAGACATACACACTATTAGTGCATTTCATTATCAAAATATTATCAAGCGATGAGACAATTACTATCTTTCACCGCCTAGTATTAAGCAGCAAGGGGCACAATAGCAAAACTTAGAATAGGGCTTAACTCCACCTTGATCATTTTCAGCTGGGACTTGAGAAAAGCCTATGATTAGCTTGCCTAAAGCACAGGGCTAATGCACACAGTGATGTGACAGTACAGGGATAATGATAAGATAGTTGGATAATAGGCACACTGATTTAGTAATACTGGCATAATGCACACACCGATGTGATTATAATTGCAGACAGTGATGTAATAATAGTGGGAGAATACACACAGTGATGTCACAGTCTAGGGATAGTTAACACAGTGATGTCACAGTACAGGAATGATGAACACAGTGATGTCACAGTACAGGAATGATGAACACAGTGATGTCACAGTACGGGGATAATGAGCAAAGTGACATCACAGTACAGGGATAATGAACATAGTGATGTCACAGTATAGGGATAATGAACATAGTGATGTCACAGTACAGGGATAATTAACACAGTGATGTGACAGTACAGAGATAATGAACACAATGATGTGACAGTACAGGGATAATGAACACAGTGATGTCACAGTACAGGGATAATGAACACAGTGATGTCACAGTATAGGGATAATGAACACAGTGACATCACAGTACAGGGATAATGAACAAAGGGATGTCACAGTACAGGGATAATGAACAAAGGGATGTCACAGTACAGGGATAATGAACACAGTGATGTCACAGTACAGGGATAATGAACACAGTGATGTCACAGTGCAGGGATAATGAACAAAGGGATGTCACAGTGCAAGGATAATGAACACAGTGATGTCACAGTGCAGGGATACTGAAAACAGTGACATCACAGTACAGTGATAATGAACACAGTGATGTGACAGTACAGTGATAATGAACACAGTGATGTCACAGTACAGGGATAATGCCCACAGTGATGTCACAGTACAGTGATAATGAACACAGTGACATCACAGTGCAGGGATAATGAACACAGTGATGTCACAGTGCAGGGATAATGAACAAAGGGATGTCACAGTGCAGGGATAATGAACACAGTGATGTCACAGTGCAGGGATAATGAACACAGTGATGTCACAGTGCAAGGATAATGAACACAGTGACATCACAGTACAGTGATAATGAACACAGTGATGTCACAGTACCCTGTACCACAGATAATAGATACAGTACCCTGTGCATAGAGTACTCATGTAAATCAATGTAAAATTTTGAATGGGAACACACTCAATTTTCTATGCCATCTTACTTACATTTCACCACTAACTTCAGCTTTTGAGTTGAGATGGGTCCCTTAGTGATTGTGCCCCATAGTGGCTGCTATATCTGCTACCCTAGTAATTACACCATGGTAAGCAGATAAAAGTTCACTGTTGACCAGTTTCTGTAGTGCAGTAGACATTTTTCTGCAGACTTTCAATGAAAATTGTAAGAATGAGTAGAAATCATGAAACAGAATTTTGAACTTTTTATTGCATGTCGGAATATTGTTTATTTCTAATATAAGTCCCTCAATATATTTGTTTACTTGCAAAATTCAGTTATTAAAAAAGGCTGACAGACGCCTGTAATTCATCACCTTACTGAGGTTATGAAGACAAATGATAAAACAAAGGGTAACTTCCAGTGCTTGTCTTTAATGGCTGACAAGGAAATATGAATTCTAAAACAAATAAATCTTTCAAGTGCAGCTTTTTCCCACCTAAAAACATCCAATTAGCTTCTGGGAAGATTAAAATAACTTTAAAACTATGTCAAACTAGTCTGGCCTCTCACCATTCTGTGGATATATGTCTCATTATATTGATGACTGCCTACAATGAAATCTATACACTGGGCACCCATGTATGTATTCTTACCACCTATACTTTCATTATTTGCCAAATTAGTAGAAACTAGTAATATATCTCTATAAAAATCTGTGCCCGCTGTCTTTTTCTAGCAAAGACTTACCTACTGAGGTAAGTTACTGTGCACAGCTGTTCCAGGAGGGTTGCCATCAGTGAGTCTGACCAATCAGGTCCCTGCTTGATGTCTAATCCCAGAGCTAGGCGGGGAATTTAAGTAAGGCACTGATCGTCAGTGCCTATGATTTTTGTTTTCCTGGCTCCTGTTCTGTGTGCTCAGAACTGTTCTACATTTCTGTTGATCCTTTGTGTGTCTTGACCTTGACTGTTACAGGATTCACCCTTTGTCTACTGATTTGTTCTCTACTGATTCTCCTGTTTTGACTCCGTGGCTTATTTCTGGATTAAGCCCTTGTCTATAAATTAGGCTTCTACTGATTCTACTGGCTTTGACTACTCAGTTAGTTTCTGAATTAACTCTTTGTCTTCTATTTTGGCTTCTACTAACTCTAATCGTTTTGACTTATTTTGGCTTGTTTTACTCTCCTACAATTTTTTGGCATTTGATAGGTCTGCTAGATTTAGATAGGTAGCAGATTTAAAGTTTGCTGGCAATGGTCCTGAACAGCGACTCTATATTTGTTTCTTACCATTTTATTTTATTTTTTACACTTTTTTAACATGCATGATGTTATGATCAGATGATGATCTGCAACTCCTATAAGCTACTGCAAAATCATAGATTTATCAATACTATACTACAATGAAGTATACCAAAGGTGGAATGTACCTTGGTGGGTTCTTTTTCTCCTTGCAGAGGCACCAACTTGCATAGGGATTCTTACCCTTTTGCTAGATAGTATTGTCTGTAAGATTCTCTACATCAGCTAGCATATCCCATGAGAGCTACATAAAAAGGTTTTACACCCAGCCAACCAGTACCCTGCTTTGTACTGATGACAAGGGGCAAATACCCAACACATCTGTCTACAGATGGGTGTATTTTCCTTTTTGGAAGAAAATCTGGATAGTTGACAGAGGTAGGACCAAAGTAATTGATAGATTTATTGATTCTAGACTGGCATCTTTATCAAGAACCTAAATCCTGATCAAGGTACAGGTATGACACTGTAATGCATAGTATCAATAAAACTATCAAATGCATTGGTCTTGCCTCTGCAAACTATCTCCTCCAGCATCTGAATTGCCTACTATTTTACTATTTTCTTTGCAATACATTAATATGGCATTGGCCTACAGAGTAGCTTCATATAGAGAAACAGTTTCCATTTCCATGGAATTAACCTGGTACACCTATTTCCAAAAAAACATCACACATTTAACAAGGAAGGGGTGAACCTAAGGGAGACACTATCCTACTCTTTCAGAAATATTTAGAAAGAAGAAGAGGTTATCAAATAATCCCTTGACCCACATAGTGGATGAAATAGATGAATGATCAATGGGAGAGGCGGTCAACTGTAATTTTTGCTATACACCCCTCCTTGATTTGGGACATACTTCCTCTTTTCAAATGCGCAATTGTTTATGCATAATGTCCAATATTAAAAAAGTGACTTGTAGGTTGATGGCACATGCAGTACCACACTACCTAGCAACCCGCCAGTAGCAGATATGCCCATTTAGCCCGTTTAAATTACATATTTAGCTCTGCTATATATGAATATCTGATGTATGGGAAGAAAATTCTGACCTTTTTTTTTGTTGAACTACAATACCTACCTCTGCCACTAATGCCAAAAATACTTTCATAGAGGTAAAAGACGTGACAACAAGTAATGCTTTCTGACATTATCACAATACCATTAGACAACTAATGGTACTGTGTCTGTGACAAGCAGTTTTCAACTTCTGTTATTCTTCTAGCAGCTCTGGCTTTAATCCTTTAATTCCACCTTTTGAGTCAGTCAATTTAATGGATGCTTAAACGAGTACAATGTAAAACGCAAATGCTTAATCAATAAAAATGTAAAACTAATTGACTGCTTAAATTTAAGTCAAGCACAATAATGATAAAAGTGCTGGTGGCAATTAGAAATGATGTATACGCCACAAGAATATTTACAAGCAGGAAAGGGAGAAAATATTTTAATTGCTCCGGACACAGATGTATGGGGATCTTCTGGCAGGTGAATATTCATTTTGAACATTAAAAATAAAAAAATAAAGAAAAATAATAATAAAAAAAAAAATAGAAAACATTTGGCATATGGTTTATCACACTATTCAGGTTGTAATCCGCTTCTTTACTAGCTCATAATTTATCAAAAGGAGTCCACAAAGGAACGCTGACATCTTTGAACTGCAGACTTGTGTAAAGTTATTCCCACTAATTCGGGAAATCTCTCTCTGCTTTTCCCAAGCTATCAGATCCTCAAAGCCTCCACAACCCAATACTGGGCTATTTTCTGAAAAGAAACTCAGAAGTCACCAGATTCAGCTGTACAAAAATTGGCAACTAAACAAAGATGAATCAGGTCTCTAACTTCACATTTTATTTTTTAATTCCTTGCATTAGGCAGTTTTGTGTAGAGTGAATTGTAGGGAAACTCTATGAGGCTCCTGTTATTGTTTTGTCAAAGAAAGCTGTATTTTTTTGCTATATGGAGGTAAAGTTTATAAGGTGTGGTGATATGTACGGTATGAGTGCTGGAAGGTGTGTATATCCCACCCTGATACCGTGAAAACTAAGATCTGAAAAAGCTAATACTATAATTTTTTGTTATAACCATGTTATAACGGAAAATAAGAAAGTGAAGTTCGGGTCCCCATTGACTTTAATGTGGTTTGGCTCCAAGTTCGGATCAAGTTCGGGACCCGAACCAGAACTTTTTTTAAAAGTTTGGCCGAACTCCCCGAACATCTAGGTGTTCGCTCAGCTCTAATCTTAAAGCTACCAACAAAATAGCTAAGAAGATAAATAGTGGTGTAGCAAAGTAATCAGGGGCCTCAAAGCAAAATGTATAATGCTGCCCCTCTCCTCTAGAATCACTTTCATCAGTAAGTTCAGAACATGAAAAGCAGATGAGTAGATGGTTTTCAGTGAATGAGAGTATATACATAACCCTTAGGATACTTTCACACTAGCGTTTTTGCTGGATCCGGCAGGGTTCAGCAAAAACACTTCCGTTACTGGTAATAAAACCGTCTGCATCTGTTATGAACAGATCCTGTTGTATTATCTTTAACAAAGCCAGGATCTGTCATGAACTCCATTGAAAGTCAATGAAGGATGGATTTGTTTTCTATTGTGGCAAATTGTGGCAGAGAAAACGGATCCGCCCCCATTGACTTGCATTGGGGGTCAAACTCTATTGAAAGTAAATGGGGGACGGATCCTTTTTGTCAGATTGTGTCAGAGTTAAACTGATCTGTCCCCATTGACTTGCATTGTGGGTCATGATGGATCCATTTTGTTCCACATCCCAGGACGGAAAGAAAACCGCAGCTTGCTGCGGTTTGTTTTCCGGTATGTAAACGGAACCAAACGGAATGGAATGCATTTTGGAGCATTCCGTTCTATTCAGTTATGTTTTGTTCCCATTGACAATGAATAGATATAGAATATAAAATAAATATTATATATACAGTACAGACCAAAAGTTTGGACACACCTCATTCAAAGAGTTTTCTTTATTTTCATGACTATGAAAATTGTAGATTCACACTGAAGGCATCAAAACTATGAATTAACACATGTGGAATTATATACATAACAAACAAGTGTGAAACAACTGAAAATATGTCATATTCTAGGTTCTTCAAAGTAGCCACCTTTTGCTTTGATTACTGCTTTGCACACTCTTGGCATTCTCTTGATGAGCTTCAAGAGGTAGTCCCCTGAAATGGTTTCACTTTACAGGTGTGTCCTGTCAGGTTTAATAAGTGGGATTTCTTGCCTTATAAATGGGGTTGGGACCATCAATTGCGTTGAGGAGAAGTCAGGTGGATACACAGCTGTTAGAATTTGTATTATGGCAAGAAAAAAGCAGCTAAGTAAAGAAAAACGAGTGGCCATCATTACTTTAAGAAATGAAGGTCAGTCAGTCAGCCCAAAAATTGGGAAAACTTTGAAAGTAAGGGCTATTTGACCATGAAGGAGAGTGATGGGGTGCTGCGCCAGATGACCTGGCCTTCACAGTCACCGGACCTGAACCCAATCGAGATGGTTTGGGGTGAGCTGGACCGCAGAGTGAAGGCAAAAGGGCCAACAAGTGCTAAGCATCTCTGGGAACTCCTTCAAGACTGTTGGAAGACAATTTCAGGTGACTACCTCTTGAAGCTCATCAAGAGAATGCCAAGAGTGTGCAAAGCAGTAATCAAAGCAAAAGGTGGCTACTTTGAAGAACCTAGAATATGACATATTTTCAGTTGTTTCACACTTGTTTGTTATGTATATAATTCCACATGTGTTAATTCATAGTTTTGATGCCTTCATAGTCATGAAAATAAAGAAAACTCTTTGAATGAGAAGGTGTGTCCAAACTTTTGGTCTGTACTGTATATATATTATATATATATATATATATATATATAATATAATATGTATAAATATAATATAATATAAAACAGAAACGCTAGTGTTAAAGTCTAAGAGGACCTTGAGATTATTCATTTTTGTGTTTTTCACTCCCCGCCTTCCTAGAGCCATAACAATTTTATCTTTCCATTCATATAGCCTATGAGGGCTTATATTTTGTGGAACAAGTTGTACTTTCTAATGGCGCCATTTAATATTGCATATGATGTAGTGGGGAGCTGGAAAAAATTCCAAATGTGGTGTAATTGGAAAAAACTTGCAATTCTGCCACAGTTTTATATTTTTTTTTTCTATGGGGTAAAATTGACCTGTTACCTTTGTTCTCCAGGTCAGTATGATTAAAATGATACCAAACTTGTATAGTTTTTCTTTCGTTTTAAGGGCTCATGACATGGCCATTGCCCGGCCTTGGCCCTATTGCGGCACCGCAAATACCTGGTCCGCAATATAAAGGCACCGGCTGTGTGCACCTCGCATCACAGTTGCGGACTTATTCACTTGAAAGGGTCCGCAATCCTGGAGATGTGGTGCGTTTCTGTCCGTGCCTCCGCACCGCAAAAAAGTAGCACATGCACTACTTTTTTGAGGTGCAGTCAGTCGGATACGGATCGTGGAACCCATTCAAGTGAATGGGTCGGCGATCTGCATGCAGTGGCCCCACAGTCGGTGCCCGTGCATTGCAGATGAGTTAATGTGCATGAGGCCTAATACTGAAAAAAAAAAAAAAACTTTAAAAAACTAAATTTTTTCTTTTCATTGCCATATTCTGACCCCTATAACTTTTTTGTAGTTATGCGTACTGAACTGTATGAGGGTTCTTTTTATTTTTTTTTACCTGGATATCAGTGATATCAGTTTGAAACGTGTCATTTTTTTCTTCTGTTATGCTATTCACCGCATGGGATAAATGTTATATTTCAATAGCACAGGCCTTTTTGTACACTGCGTGCAGAATTATTAGGCAAATGAGTATTTTGACCACATCATCCTCTTTATGCATGTTGTCTTACTCCAAGCTGTATAGGCTCGAAAGCCTACTACCAATTAAGCATATTAGGTGATGTGCATCTCTGTAATGAGAAGGGGTGTGGTCTAATGACATCAACACCCTATATTAGGTGTGCATAATTATTAGGCAACTTCCTTTCCTTTGGCAAAATGGGTCAAAAGAAGGACTTGACAGGCTCAGAAAAGTCAAAAATAGTGAGATATCTTGCAGAGGGATGCAGCACTCTTAAAATTGCAAAGCTTCTGAAGCGTGATCATCGAACAATCAAGCGTTTCATTCAAAATAGTCAACAGGGTCGCAAGAAGCGTGTGGAAAAACCAAGGCGCAAAATAACTGAGAACAGTCAAGCGTGCAGCTGCCAAGATGCCACTTGCCACCAGTTTGGCCATATTTCAGAGCTGCAACATCACTGGAGTGCCCAAAAGCACAAGGTGTGCAATACTCAGAGACATGGCCAAGGTAAGAAAGGCTGAAAGACGACCACCACTGAACAAGACACACAAGCTGAAACGTCAAGACTGGGCCAAGAAATATCTCAAGACTGATTTTTCTAAGGTTTTATGGACTGATGAAATGAGAGTGAGTCTTGATGGGCCAGATGGATGGGCCCGTGGCTGGATTGGTAAAGGGCAGAGAGCTCCAGTCCGACTCAGACGCCAGCAAGGTGGAGGTGGAGTACTGGTTTGGGCTGGTATCATCAAAGATGAGCTTGTGGGGCCTTTTCGGGTTGAGGATGGAGTCAAGCTCAACTCCCAGTCCTACTGCCAGTTTCTGGAAGACACCTTCTTCAAGCAGTGGTACAGGAAGAAGTCTGCATCCTTCAAGAAAAACATGATTTTCATGCAGGACAATGCTCCATCACACGCGTCCAAGTACTCCACAGCGTGGCTGGCAAGAAAGGGTATAAAAGAAGAAAATCTAATGACATGGCCTCCTTGTTCACCTGATCTGAACCCCATTGAGAACCTGTGGTCCATCATCAAATGTGAGATTTACAAGGAGGGAAAACAGTACACCTTTTTGAACAGTGTCTGGGAGGCTGTGGTTGCTGCTGCACGCAATGTTGATGGTGAACAGATCAAAACACTGACAGAATCCATGGATGGCAGGCTTTTGAGTGTCCTTGCAAAGAAAGGTGGCTATATTGGTCACTGATTTGTTTTTGTTTTGTTTTTGAATGTCAGAAATGTATATTTGTGAATGTTGAGATGTTATATTGGTTTCACTGGTAAAAATAAATAATTGAAATGGGTATATATTTGTTTTTTGTTAAGTTGCCTAATAATTATGCACAGTAATAGTCACCTGCACACACAGATATCCCCCTAAAATAGCTAAAACTAAAAACAAACTAAAAACTACTTCCAAAAATATTCAGCTTTGATATTAATGAGTTTTTTGGGTTCATTGAGAACATGGTTGTTGTTCAATAATAAAATTAATCCTCAAAAATACAACTTGCCTAATAATTCTGCACTCCCTGTATGTGGAGATGCCCATGATGTGCATTTTTTTAAATTGGTTATATATTTTGATTTTGGGGAAAGGGGGATGATTTAAACTTTTATATTTCATCTTCTGAGATTTTTTTTTTTTTACTATTTTTTGTTGCCCTGGGTGACTATAACTGGCAATCATGAGATTTAGAGATGTCGCAAACATAAAATTTTCTGTTCGCGAACGCCGAACGCGAATTTCTGGAAATGTTCGCGAACGGGCGAACCGGGCGAACCGCCATAGACTTCAATAGGCAGGTGAATTTTAAAACCCACAGGGACTCTTTCTAGCCACAGTAGTGATGGAAAAGTTGTTTCAACGGGACTAACACCTGGACTGTGGCATGCCGGAGGGGGATCCATGGCAAAACTCCCATGGAAAATTATGTAGTTGACGCAGAGTTGGATTTTAATCCATAAAGGGCATAAATCACCTAACAATCCAATTTTTTTTTGAACAACGTGGTTTAAAACATCCAGTGTGTGTATACTATCAGGTATGATGTTGTATCGATCAGGTAGTGTAAGGGTTCCTTCCGCTTCACAGACATTGACAAACCAAACTCCCCTTTTAATGCACCGCAAACAACCGCAAACAGTCCATTTGCCCAACCGCAAACTCCCCATTTGTTCATGGTTGGATACCAAGCTAGCCATGTCCCGTTGATGTCATTGAAGGTTTCTTCCTCCACCCAGCCACGTACAACACCAAGGGTCCCCGAAAGGTGAATTGAATTGATTTTTCGAACGGGAAGATGGTTAAAAAAAATGCTGGCTCCCTCCTCTTTGTTTGAATCCACGCCACGGTCACTGCGTCTGCGCCGTGCAATTTACTGTCACACCCGATATGAGTGCTATTTTCTGTAGTTCTCTCTTCTCATCAGTTTAAACCTTGTTACGTCCCCAATCTGGGGTCAATTTATTAAATAGATTTTTCGAACGGGGAGATGGTTAAAAAAAATGCTGGCTCCCTCCCCTTTGTTTGAATCCACGCCACGGTCACTGCGTCTGCGCCGTGCAATTTACTGCCCCACCGGATATGAGTGGTATTTTCTGTAGTACTATTCTCATCAGTTTAATCCCTGTTACGTCCCCAATCTGGGGTCAAATTATTAAATAGATTTTTTGAACGGGGAGATGGTTAAAAAAAATGCTGGCTCCCTCCCCTTTGTTTGAATCCACGCCACGGTCACTGTGTCTGCGCCGTGCAATTTACTGCCCCACCGGATATGAGTGGTATTTTCTGTAGTACTATTCTCATCAGTTTAATCCCTGTTACGTCCCCAATCTGGGGTCAAATTATTAAATAGATTTTTCGAACGGGGAGATGGTTAAAAAAAATGCTGGCTCCCTCCCCTTTGTTTGAATCCACGCCACGGTCACTGCGTCTGCGCCGTGCAATTTACTGTCACACCCGATATGAGTGCTATTTTCTGTAGTTCTCTCTTCTCATCAGTTTAATCCCTGTTACGTCCCCAATCTGGGGTCAATTTATTAAATAGATTTTTCGAACGGGGAGATGGTTAAAAAAAATGCTGGCTCCCTCCCTTTTGTTTGAATCCACGCCACGGTCACTGTGTCTGCACCGTGCAATTTACTGCCCCACCGGATATGAGTGGTATTTTCTGTAGTACTATTCTCATCAGTTTTATCCCTGTTACGTCCCCAATCTGGGGTCAAATTATTAAATAGATTTTTCGAACGGGGAGACGGTTAAAAAAAATTGCTGGCTCCCTCCCCTTTGTTTGAATCCACGCCACGGTCACTGTGTCTGCGCCGTGCAATTTACTGCCCCACCGGATATGAGTGGTATTTTCTGTAGTTCTCTCTTCTCATCAGTTTAATCCCTGTTACGTCCCCAATCTGGGTTCAATTTATTAAATAGATTTTTCGAACGGGGAGATGGTTAAAAAAATGCTGGCTCCCTCCTCTTTGTTTGATTCCACGCCACGGTCACTGCGTCTGCGCCGTGCAATTTACTCTCACACCCGATATGAGTGCTATTTTCGTAGTACTATTCTCATCAGTTTAATCCCTGTTACGTCCCATATCAGGGTGGGATTGCCTTTTGTGAAAAAATTTTTAGGCCGGGTACCTTCGACTGCCTTCACAGTGACAGACCAAACTCTGATACACCAAAATGAATTGATTTTAGGAACCGGGAGATGGAAAAAGCAGCTTGGTCGGTCCTCTTACTCAGTCCCAAGTTGGGGCACTGCGCGTTCACGGTGTCTTAACTAGTACTATTCCTATCAGTTTAATCCCTGTTACGTCCCCTATCCGGGGACGTATGTCGAATTGAGTAACCATTGTCGAATTAACGAACCATTACGACATCCTGGAATAATTTAGTTCTGAGCTTTGTACTTGCTTTGTATTGGAATTGATGGGGATTTTTTAAATTGTCTGCATTATTTCTATATTAAACTATTAAGAGACTTTATTATGATTTTTTTATTTTATGTATTAAAAACCCACCCATACAACTTAAAAAAAATATATTAAAAAATGTATGTTTTTTCTATGAAAAATTATCCAGCCAATCGCTTTTGGTCTGATCATAATGAAGCAACGGCCTTATAATCTGGGGTGTGGCAACATTGCCAACACACTCATAGAGGTGATGATCGCTTCATTGTGATATGCAAGCCCCTTCACCACAGCAAGGTAACGATCACGAAGGGGAATTGACACTTGTATGTGCCTTTTTTTTTGTTTTGTTTTTGCAGCCACAGTGCAGCACCAGAGGCCAGAAAAATTAGGCATGTACACATGCCTGAAAAATAATGTTATTGTTGCAGCCGCTGTTGTAGCAGCGGCCGGAAAAATTTATGTTTTCAAGGCAGAAAGGTGACTAAAACATTGCGGCTTGAACCCTAGTTGGTGGCAGAGAATTCACGAAAGTCATCCGGTATGCAGACATTAAATACAGCAGCGTGCGGACCATTTTGAGGCCAAGGCCATCAGGCCCTTTGTTAGTCAAACGTATCCCCCACTGTCAGTCCCTTCGGGATCCATGCCTCATTCATCTTAATGAAGGTGAGGTAATCAACACTTTTTTGACCGAGGCAAATTCTTTTGTCAGTGACAATGCCTCCTGCTGCACTGAAGGCCCTTTCTGACAGGACACTTGAAGCGGGGCAGGCCAGAACTTCTATCGCAAACTGGGATAGCTCAGGCCACAGGTCAAGCCTGCACACCCAGTAGTCAAGGGGTTCATCGCTCCTCAGAGTGTCAATATCTGCAGTTAAGGCGAGGTAGTCTGCTACCTGTCGGTCGAGTCGTTCTCTAAGGCTGGGTTCAGACCTGAGCGTCTTTGATATGCGCGTTTAACGCGCGTTTTTGACGCGCGTTTTTTATGCGCGTTTTTTGCAATAGTAAACGCGCGTTTGACGCGCGTTTGTGTGATTGACTGCAATGTCCTATGGCCACAAACGCGCGTCAAAACGCCCCAAAGAAGCTCAAGTACTTGTTTGAGCGTAGGGCGTTTTACAGCGCGTTTTTCAGCGCTGTAAAACGCTCAAGTGAGAACCAGGGCCATAGGGAAGCATTGGTTTTCATGTGTTGAGCGTTTTACAGCGTGTTTGAACGCGCTGTAAAACGCTCAAGTGTGAACCCAGCCTAAGGCTGGATCCCGAAGGGCTGTGGCGATGTGTAGGACTGAAAAAGCTCTGCATGTCCTCCATCAACAACACATCTGTAAAGCGTCCTGTCCTTGCCGCCGTGGTCGTGGTAGGAGGAGGATTACTTTCACCTCTTCCCCTGTTAGATTCCCGTTGTGCTGTGACATCCCCTTATAAGCTGTGTAAAGCATATTTTTTAGTTTTGTTTTGAACTGCTGCATCCTTTCTGACTTTCGGTAAGTTGGTAACATTTCCGCCACTTTCTGCTTATACTGGGGGTCTAGTAGCGTGGCCACCCAGTACAGGTCGTTCTCCTTCATCCTTTTTATACGAGGGTCCCTTAACAGACATGACAGCATGAAAGACCCCATTTGCACAAGGTTGGATGCCGAGCTACTCATTTCCCGTTCCTCGTCCTCAATGATGTCATTGACGGTCTGTTCTTCACCCCAGCCACGTACAACACCACGGGTCCCAGATAGGTGACAACAACGAGCACCCTGGGATGCCTGCTGTGGTTGGTCTTCCTCCTCCTCAAAGCCACATCCTCCTCTGACTCCTCTTCCTCAGACTCCTCTTCCAGCGTTGCCGCAGGTCCAGCAAGCGATGATGACAAGGCTGTTTCTGGTGGTGATGGTGACCACAACTCTTCCTCTTCACGCTCATCTACACCCTGATCCAGCACTATTCGCAGGGCACACTCCAGGAAGAAAACAAATGGGATGAGGTCGCTGATGGTGCCTTCGGTGCGACTGACTAGGTTTGTCACCTCCTCAAAAGGACACATGAGCCTACAGGCATTGCGCATGAGCGTCCAGTAATGCGGCAAAAAAATTCCCAGCTCCGCAGAGGCTGTCCTAGCACCCCGGTCATACAAATACTCGTTGACAGCTTTTTCTTGTTGGAGCAGGCGGTCGAACATTAGGAGTGTTGAATTCCAACGTGTCGGGCTGTCGCAAATCAAGCGCCTCACTGGCATGTTGTTTCGGCGCTCAATGTCTGACAAGTGCGCCATGGCCGTGTAGGAACGCCTGAAATGGCCACACACCTTCCTGGCCTGGTTGAGGACGTCCTGTAAGCCTGGGTACTTAGACACAAAGCGTTGTACGATGAGATTCAACACGTGTGCCATGCACGGCACATGTGACAACTTGCCCAAATTCAATGCCGCCAACAAATTGCTTCCATTGTCACACACCACTTTGCCAAACTCCAGTTGGTGCGGGGTCAGCCACTGATCCACCTGTATGTTCAGGGCGGACAGGAGTGCTGGTCCGGTGTGGAACTCTGCTTTCAGGCAAGTCAACCCCAAGACAGCGTGACACTGTTGTATCCGGGATGTGGAATAGCCCCTGGGGAGCTGGGGGGATTCAGTTGATGTGCATCCAGACGCAGCAGCAGAAGAGGACTCAGCCGAGGAGGTTATGGAAGAGGATGGAGTAGGAGGAGTAGAGGAGGTGGCAGTAGGCCTGCCTGCAAGTCATGGCGGTGTCACCAACTCCGCTGCAGAGACACGCATTCCATGCTTGGCAGCCGTCAGCAGGTTGACCCAATGCGCAGTGTAGGTGATATACCTGCCCTGACCGTGCTTTGAAGACCAGGTATCAGTGGTCAGATGGACCCTTGCCCCAACACTGTATGCCAGAGATGCCTTTTCAATCACTGAGTAGAGATTTGGGATTGCCTTTTTTGAAAAAAAAAATTTGTTCGGGTACCTTCCACTGTGGTGTCCCAATAGCGACAAATTTTTTGAAGGCCTCAGACTCCACCAGCCGGTATGGTAAAAGCTGGCGGGCTAAGAGTTCCGTCAAGCCAGCTGTCAGACGCCGGGCAAGGGGGTGACTCTGGGACATTGGCTTCCTACGCTCAAACATTTCCTTTACAGACACCTGACTGTGGGCAGATGAGATGGAACTGCTGAAGGTGAGAGGCGGAGTGGCGGGTGGTTGAGAGGGGGCAAGGAGGACAGCAGTGGTTGACGTGGCTGAAGATGCTGGACCAGGAGGAGGATGGTGGCTTTGAGGTTGTGTGCTGCTTCTACTCGTCATCATGTGTTGATCCAATAGGCGTTTGTGATGTGCGATCATGTGCCTTCGCAAAGCAGTTGTACCTAGGTGGGTGTTGGATTTCCCACAACTCTTTCTTTTGGCACAGGTTGCAAATGGCATCGCTGTTGTCAGAGGCAGACACACAAAAAAAAATGCCACACTGCTGAGCTTTGCAATGACGGCATTCTGGTGGTGGCAGCAGCATGTGTTGATTGGCGTGCTGTCTGGCTGACCCCGGGTGCCGATACATGCTGTCTGACTGTGCCACTAGCTTCTTGCGACGACCTCCCCCTGCTTCCAACTCGTCTCCTCCTTCTCTCTGTCTCCCCTTCTGAACTTTCCCCCTCTTCTTCTTCTCTTCGAGCAGGCACCCACGTGGCATCCACGGACACATCGTCATCATCAACCACTTCACTTGTATCTGACACCTCAGCAAAGGAAGCAGCAGCGGGTACAACATCATCATCATCATCACACTGTACGTCCATGTGTGTAATGCTGCCTGACTGAGACATATCCCTGTTATCTCCATCCTCTAGTAATAATGGTTGCGCATCACTAATTTCATCCAAATGATGTGTAAATAACTCCTCTGAGGGATCAAGTGAAGCGGCTGTGGTGGCTGTGGTGGTAGTGGTGGTGGTGGCGGCAGGCAGGAGAGTGGTAATTTGAGAGCAGGTGACCAAAGCTGAGCTGGAGGAGGATGGTGCGTCAAGGTTCTTAGCGGAAGCTGTTGAAGATTGGGTGTCCTGTGTAAGCCAGTCACCTATTTTCTCAGAATTTTTTGGGTTCAGGGTACGTGGTCTCTGAACACTGGGCATTATTCCAGAGCCAGTGGAAATCACAGCACCACGAACACGACGGCCCCTGCAGCGTGGCCTGCCTCTGCCTGTCATTTTTTATTAGATAAGTGTTACTATGTGTGCAAGGTACTGTGCCACCCTATATAAGTGGTGGGCAGTGGGCACAGTGCAGTCTGTGTGGGCCTGACACACACTGGCTTGCAACTGTGATTATATCTCAGAAAAATATTAAATTGAATTTTTTTTTATCTGCGAGGTATTTGTGAGTGAATGACACCCTGTAACGGTATAAGTGGAGGCCTAGCCACTAGCCAGCGGACACAATACAGTCTGTGTGGGCCTGACACAAACGGGCTTGCAAATGGGATTAGATCACAGAAAAATATTAAATAGAATTTTTTTTATCTGCGAGGTATTTTCTGTCACACCCTGTATGAATGGTGTGCACACAGTACTGTCTGTGACTGAGCCTGCAGCCTCTCACACACGGGCAGACAACTGCAATATATGTATATATAAAATAAAATAAAAAAAGCAGACTGATGTACCAGCCATGAAAAGGGCTTTTTGGAGTGCTGTCAGGACACTGTCCTTACAGCAAATGAGTCTGTGGACACAGAACACAGCCCTAGCTAACGCTTTCCCTATTGAATCAGCAGCAGCAAGCAGCACTGTCCCTCCTCTCACTGAGAATGCAGATTCCGAATGAATCTAAAATGGATGCTGTCCGGGAGGTGGGAGGGTCTGCTGCTGATTGGCTGGAATGTGTCTGCTGACTGTGAGGTACAGGGTCAAAGTTTACTCAATGATGATGTATTGGGGGCAGACCGAACATCGTATATGTTCGCCCGCCGCGGCGAACGCGAACAAGCTATGTTCGCCGGGAACTATTCGATTCACACCGAATGCGAATTTCCTCGCGCTTTGTAGTAACGAATTGCGCTTTTCCTAAAATAGCGCTTGCACGTGTGAGGACAGTCTGGGAAGGCGTGTGAGGAGAAAGGAAGTCTGGGAAGGCGGGATCATCCATACTGACATGCATGCAGCAGCAAGCCAGCCCTGTGATGTCACAGCCCTATAAATAACACAGCCATCTTAGATTCTGCCATTTACCAGTGTACTTAGTGCAGGGAGAGATGTGTCTGCAGGCACTAGGGACAGTGATAGAAAAATTGTCATTGTGCTAAAAAAAATGATATGCAGGGAAAAATTATTCAAGGAAAGGATAGGGAGGAATCATTCCACTGCATTTCTGTTGAACAGGGTACATTCGGGGAGGTGACAGCTTGGGTAATAGGAACAATCCTATTACACCTTGCAGCACTGACTGGGGATCCAAATTTCGATTATACAGCTCTGTAATTATAGCAAACCGTACTTATTAGGGTGCAAGTGCTGTTTGATTCAGGCATTAATAGGGTTCATTACAAGGAAATATTTCCACGTTTTATTTGCCCTAGTGCGTGCGGTGCAGTTATATGTTCTAAAGCATTTTTTGGCTTTTATTAGTGGGAAAAAAAGGGCTTATTAGCTGTTGTGTGGTGAAGTGCGAAAATTACAGCCCTTTTTGTTGTGTATTAGTGGCAAAAGAAAAATATATTTGCCGCTCAGCGGTGCAGTTATCTGTTTTAAAGCCCTTTTTTGCTTGTATTAGTGGAAAAAGTAAAAATATATTTGCCGCTCAGTGGAGCAGTGAGATATTTTACAGCCCAGTCTGCAGTGTATTAGTGGCAAAATACAAATATAGTCACCGTTCATAGTTGTACTTATCTGTTGAAAAGCCTTTTGTGTAAAAAAAAAAAATTATTGGGCCAAATTGCCGTTCAGCAGTGCAGTGAGATATTTTACAGCCCAGTTTGCCGTGTATTACTGGCAAAATACAAATATATTTGCCATTCATAGTTGTACTTATGTGTAGAAAAGCCTTTTGTGTAAAAATAGAAAAAAACTTGGGCCTAATTGCCGTTCAGCGGTGCAGTGAGATATTTTACAGCCCACTTTGCCATGTATTAGTGGCGAAATACAAATATATTTGCCGTTCATAGTTGCACTTGTCTGTTGAAAAGCCATTTGTGTAAAAATTGAAAAACATTTGGGCCTAATTGGCGTTTAGCTGTGCAGTTATATGCGGTGAAGCACTTTTCGAGGTATGGACCGAATTCCGTAGTGGTAAATTTTTTTTGGTAAAACAGGCTTTTTTTGGGAAAATGTATGGGTGAATGTACACCTCCTTTTGTGGTATGGGCTGAATTATGTAGTGGTAAAATGTGTTATGTGAAATGGGCTTTTTTGGGGGAAAATTGATGGGTGACTGTACACATCCTTTTGCTGTATGGGCTGAATTACACAGTGTTGACATTTAAAATTTCAAAGTGAACTCCGCTGCTCTGTATCTTTTGTGAAGTCAATGTCTCCAGCAATGCCCCTCTCGAGATTTACACCAAATACATTATTTTCATGTAGAGATCCAAGAATTTTGTTGGAGACATGTAGTGTATACAAGCCATATGCGACCCCTCTCATCACTCTCACGCTGTTCTGCACCTGTTTGCCTGGGCGAACGAAGTCACACAGGGGAGGAACTTCCCCGTGTCCTTCAGCAAGAAATCGAATCCTGGCTTTCTCTGCAACAACTCAAAATCGGAACCATGGTGACCAACTGGAAGAACATGGTGTCGGCGCTGCATCAAGGATGGCTGAGCCATGCGCCCTGCATGGCACACGTGTTTAATCTGGTTGTCAAGCAGTTCCTGAAGTCTTCCACCCATCTGCAAGACATCCTAAAAATGGGCTGGAAAAGTTGCATGCAATTCAGCCACAAGTACACCGCAAAGCACACCCTCCTTGAGCTGCAGCGGCAGGATGACATCCCCCAACATGGGCTGATATGCAACGTTTCCAACCATTGGAATTCTACCCTCCATATGCTGGACCGATTGGCCATAAACGATTTCCTGATGATCCAAGCGGACAGGAGTAGTCCCCTGTGTAACTTCGATGTCAGCCAGTGGCAGCTCATGCGTGACACCTCCCGTTTGCTCAGGCCCTTTGAGGAGGCCACATTATTTGTCAGTCACCAGGACTACGGGATGAACAATGTCATTCCACTGCTTAATGTCCTGGAACAGATGCTGGTAAATATGGCTGGTCAGGGGACTGGAGACGTGGCGCCTAGAAAGATCTGTCAATATCTCTATTTACAGTCAGTGAACAGGAACATAATTTATCGCTAGGATATGCAAACACCAACCGATGGGGTGTTAGCCGCTAGAAGTAGGTCATTGGCACGAAGAAGCAGTCATTTTCACAGCTCAAGGTATCCTCCCGGAATCTTGACCTCTGCACGTCAATGGTCTGCGAAGGTTGTCTAAAAGAAGAATCTCTCAGTGCACCCCCTTGTAAGAAACTCTTGATCCGGCACAGGCTGCTTTGCTCCTTCAAAAACAATGGACTCTTTACAGCGTGACACCGATATATAATTTCTCATACACCAAACTGAAAGAGTATTCCAAACACCTGTCTGCCCACATAGCTGCCGAGAAGCAGAAGGGTCTTGCCACTGAAGTGGGCTCAGAGCTGAACCTAAAAGCCAAATTTTCCTGTTTACCCGGACTCAAAGGAAAGGACAGAGATCCACTGGCTGTGCTCATACAGATTTCATCCAAGCCTCCACTCACCAAGGCAAGCACAGAGGACTGGATTGTGTGGACAGGTTGGTTCTGCAGGACATACAAAGAGGACGAACTATTGGAGGTGTTACCTAAAATATTTACTTGTCTACCGCTTTTCCTGTATAACAGCTCTGAGGCACTCACGGCTATCGTAGGGCCGTGGTTTCAAAGAAACTTTGACTGTTGTTTCAGTAATCTGGTGATCAGTTCTCAGGATCTTACATGGCTAGAAGCGATGTGGACCGGGCATGACGTGTCTGGATCAGTGTCAGCCACAGAGCTTGTTTTCTCTGTGCCCGTCAAACCTCGCATGGACATTTCTTATGACATCCACGCAGAGGACTTCAAGATTTTATGGAATGATACTCTTAAATCAAAGGACGAGGTTACATTGGAGGAAGTGGACAATTTATTCCAATGTCTTTACTCGCATTTCTTCAGACACTTTAGAATCCACTTATCAGCAACCCAGCTTGTCATGGACTGAGCTGGAGTCGGCTTGTTTGCTGGACTGTCCTCCAGTTATCAGCTACAACCCCATACATTTCTTGATCCGTATGCATTTCCCCAAAAATTCGGGGAACCGGCGAATTGAATTAACCCAGTGATGTCACACTATAGGGATAATGCACACAGTGATGTCGCACTATAGGGATACTAAACACAGTGACTTTACAGACAGGGAGAATAGACACAGTGATCTCACAATATTGGGAATAATGTACAGAGTGATGTCACAGTACAGGAATAATGTGCACAGTGGAGGCAACACAGTGGCTTAGTGTTTCTAATCTGACCAAGGACAACATTTGCATGGAGTTTGTATGTTCTCCCTGTGTTTGTGTGGGTTTCCTCCCACACTCCAAAGACATACTGATAGGGAATTTAGATTGTGAGCCCCACTGGAGACAGTGTGATACTAATGTCTGTAAAGCGCTGCAGAATATGTCAGCGCTATATAAGTGTGTAAAATAAATTTTAAAAAATAATACTAGGAGAATGTACACAGTGATGCCACAGTACAGGGAAAACATACAAAGTGATGTCACAATATAGGGTTAAAAGGGTTTTCTGACAATCTGCTACTGATGACCTATCCTGAGAGATCATCAGTATCTGATCGCTGAGGGTCCAACACCTGGGACCCACACAGATCAGCTATTTGAGAAGGCATCGGCGCTGCTCTGAGTGCCACAGCCTTCTCGCAGATTACCACATTGTATCGCGTCTGTGCTTGGTATTGCGCTCAGCCTCATTCACATCTATAGAGCTGAGCTTTGCCTAGGCAACGTGACACATGAACTTGGCATCACTGGCCTAGGAAAAATTGTGAGAAGGCTTCGGCAACTCGGCATGTCAGAAGTTTTGATGAGCACAGATCCCAAGACTGAGAACGACAAAATGAAGGGGCAGCTAGCACTCGTTAGATTAGGATGGATTTGAAGAATTTCATTTAAGCAATCAGTTGGGTTCCCAGCACCTGGAAACCAGCCCCCCTTCCCCACATGAAACCTTGCTCTCTATGGGGTAGATTTTAAAGGAAAAGTGGCTTAGTTGCCCATAGCAACCAATCAGATTCCACCTTTCCTTTTTCATAGCTCATCTGGAAAATGAAAGGTGGAATCTGATTGGTTGCTATGGGCAACCAAACCAGTTTTACTTTATACCAGTTTGATAAATCTCCACCTATGTCTCTATGACATATCAACAGTTTCTTGAAAGTTGCAGTACACAATATGAGGCACGGGCCTTAATTTCCCCTATACTTTCATTTTTACAGATAGATTTAATCCCAAGGATTGCTTCCGCTTATACAAGGAATGATTTAATTAACCCCTTAAGGACCGGGCTCATTTTCACCTTAAGGACCAGGCCATTTTTTGGAAATCTGACCAGTGTCACTTTAAGTGCTAATAACTTTAAAACGCTTTGACTTATCCAGGCCATTCTGAGATTGTTTTTTCGTCACATATTGTACTTCATGACACTGGTAAAATGAAGTAAAAAAAAATATTTTTTTTGCACAAAAAAATACCTAATTTACCCAAAATTTGGAAAAATTTGCAAATTTCAAAGTTTCAGTTTCTCTACTTCTGTAATACATAGTAATACCCCAAAAAATTGTGATGACTTTACATTCCCCATATGTCTACTTCATGTTTGAATTGTTTTGGGAATGATATTTTATTTTTTGGGGAAGTTATAAGGCTTAGAAGTTTAGAAGTAAATCTTGAAATTTTTCAGAAATTTACAAAAACTCAATTTTTAGGGACCAGTTCAGGTCTGAAGTCACTTTGCGAGGCTTACATAATAGAAACCACCCAAAAATGACCCCATCTAAGAAACTACACCCCTCAAGGTATTCAAAACTGATTTTGCATACATTGTTAACCCTTTAGGTGTTGCACAAGAGTTATTGGCAAATGGGGAGGAAATTTGAGAATTTCATTTTTTTGTCTAATTTTTCATTTTAACCCATTTTTTCCACTAACAAAGCAAGGGTTAACAGCCAAACAAGACTGTATCTTTATTGCCCTGACTCTGCTGTTCACATAAACACCCCATATGTGGCCGTAAACTACTGTACGGCCACACAGTGGGGCGTAGAGTGAAAGGTGCGCCGTTTGGTTTTTGGAAGGCAGGTTTTGCTGGACTGTTTTTTTGACACCATGTCCCATTTGAAGCCCCCCTGATGCACCCCTAGAGTAGAAACTCCCTAAAAGTGACCCCATCTAAGAAACTACACCCCTCAAGGTATTCAAAACTGATTTTACAAACTTTGTTAACCCTTTAGGTGTTGCACAAGATTTAATGGAAAATAGAGACACAATTTCAAAATTTCACATTTTTGGCAGATTTTCCATTTTAATATTTTTTTTCCAGTTACAAAGCAAGGGTTAACAGCCAAACCAAACTCAATATTTATGGCCCTGATTCTGTAGTTTACAGAAACACCCCATATGTGGTCGTAAACCGCTGTATGGGCACACGGCAGGGCACAGAAGGAAAGGAATGCCATACGGTTTTTGGAAGGCAGATTTTGCTGGACTGTTTTTTTTTACACCATGTCCCATTTGAAGCCCCCCTGATGCTCCCCCAGAGTAGAAACTCCAAAACAGTGACCCCATTTTAGAAACTAAGGGTTAGGGTGGCAGTTTTGTTGGTACTAGTTTAGGGTACATATGATTTTTGGTTGCTCTATATTACACTTTTTGTGCGGCAAGGTAACAAGAAATAGCTTTTTTGGCACGTTTTTTTTTTTTGTTATTTACAACATTCATCTGACAGGTTAGATCATGTGGTAATTTTATAGAGCAGGTTGTCCCGGACGCGGCGATACCTAATATGTATACAATTTTTTTTGTTTATGTAAGTTTTATACAATAACTTCATTTTTAATACCAAAAAAATGTTTTAGTGTCTCCATAGTCTAAGAGCCATAGTTTTTTCAGTTTTTGGGCGATTATCTTGAGTAGGGTCTCATTTTTTGAGGGATGAGATGACGGTTTGATTGGCACTATTTTGGGGTGCATATGACTTTTTGATCGCTTGCTATTACACTTTTTGTGACGTAAGATGGCAAAAAATGGCTTTTTTTACACCGTTTTTTTTTTATTTTTTTTACGGTGGTCATCTGAGGGGTTAGGTCATGTGATATTTTTATAGAGCCGGTCGATACGGACGCGGCGATACCTAATATGTATACTTTATTTTTATTTATGTAAGTTTTACACAATGATTTCATTTTTGAAACAAAAAAAATCATGTTTTAGTGTTTCCATAGTCTAAGAGCCATAGTTTTTTCAGTTTTTGGGCGATTATCTTGAGTAGGGTCTCATTTTTTGCGGGATGAGATGACGGTTTGATTAGTACTATTTTGGCGTACATGCGACTTTTTTGATCACTTTTATTACCTTTTTTGGGAAGTAAGGTGGGCAAAATTTCAATTTTCTCATAGTTTTTATTTTTTTATTTTTATGGCGTTCACCATGCGGAGAAAGTAACATGACCGTTTTATAGATCAGGTCGTTACGGACGCGACGATACCTAATATGTGTACTTTATTTTATTTTTTTAATTTTTATTCAGTGATAAATATTTTGTTTTTTTATCTTAACTTTTTTCACTTTTTTTTACATTTTTTTGACCCAGACCCACTTGGTTCTTGAAGATCCAGTGGGTCTGATGTCTGTATAATACAGTACAGAACCATATATAGGGCTCTGCACTTTATTTTACTTACACATTGTCTGAACAGATCTCTGCCTTTAGCACAGATCTGTTCAGCACCATGGACAGCAGGACGCCTGAGCAGGCGTCCTGTTGCCATGGGGACCTTCCCCGTCTGCCACAACTTCGCAGACGGGGAAGGGTAAGCACAGGGCTGAGGGGGGCTGTCGGGGGGCTCTCTCCCTCTCCATCGGGGGGCTGCAAAGGCACAGCAGCCCCCCGATGGAGAGGGAGGGAGCTCCCTGACCGATGACAGTTAACTTTTTCCATACAGCGGTCCGTACGGACCGCGGTATGGAAAGGGTTAAACGGCTGACATCTGCACAGATGTCAGCCGTTTATACCAGGGTGCCAGCAATGTGCTGGCACCCTGGTATAACCACTAGAAGCCAACGATCGTTCATGGGGAGGCGGGCGGGGGATCGCGATCCCGCCTGCCGCACCGCCCGCCTCCCGCAACGCCCCCACCGCATGCGACACCCCCCCCGCACCACCCGCCGGCATCAAATCGTGCAGGGGTGCAGGGGGGGGGTGAAAAATATTGATTTTATGCACTCTCAAGTTTCTGATCCCCGCGGTCAGGGCCCGCGGGGATCAGAAACTGCAAAAAGCGCAGCAAACCGCAGGTCTGAATTGACCTGCGGTTTGCTGCGATCGCCGATACGGGGGGGTCAAATGACCCCCCCTGCATTGTTACAGGATGCCGGCTGAATGATTTCAGCCGGCATCCCGTTCCGATTAACCCCCGCGGCGCCGGAATTCCGATTTTAAGTCAGGACGTACCGGTACGTCCTGTGTCCTTAAGGACTCGGGAAATAGGGCGTACCGGTACGTCCTATGTCCTTAAGGGGTTAATAAGGATATTATAAGCAATTTCTAGGCTGTAACCAGAAACTGTAGTTCTTAAAGTAATTCTTCTGCATTACACGAGGGGAAAACCACCCTGCTTTGATAAATATATTCAGTAAATCCGACAGACTCTGACACGTTGACTGACGTGTATTATCAATAGTACAAATAAGCTTGTATAATAATTCAATGATGCTGCACTTAGCTGGAACAGAGGCTATGATTTCCTTCAATGAGCGGCTTAACATCAATTATACACAGCTCATTCTCCTAACATCAGGTTTAGGAGTTTTAATAGCAGGTAATGAGCGTACATTGTTCTCAATGCAGCTAATCAGAAGGTTTCAAAGTTGTATCTTCTAATGGCACCATTTAATATTGCATAGGATGTAGGGGCAAGCTGAAAAAAATTCTAAATGTGGTGGAATTGGTAAAAAAAAAAATATTCCACTATAGTTTTATGGATTTTTTGTATACAGTGTTTTCAGTGTCGGACCGGGGTGCCTAGGGCCCACAAGTAAATTTTTTTTTGGGGGGCCCACCGTACGGATACATTCAAATATTCAAATATACATTCAAATATTACCTGCTCACACAGCAGCAAGATGCTATCAGCTGATAAATTATGGGGGTCCCTGCAGCAACTCTGAGAAGGTAATCCTGGGGAAAAGAGGATACTGGCTAGCTTTGCTCTATACCTAGAAGACATCTCATCTCTGATCGTGTCTATAATAATAAACTGGGGAGTTTCTTTAATAATCTATCAAGTTTTTTTTATATTATAGTTTCTTGTGTTTCTTGTGTTTTAGCATTTTTTTTTAAATATTTTTAATTTTTCTTTTATTTATATTTAAGTCTACAGAGTTGTGTGAGGGAACTTTGCTATGACAGCACTCTGATGCCTTCAGAAGGCCCCAGGCTGTCCTAGCAACTGAACAGCACCTCCAATCTCATAGCGAGGAAACACTTGGGTCACCACGAGTGATGTGGTCTCGGTAAAAGACTGCTTAAATGCCGTGGGTTGCAATTGACCATGGCATCTGAGAGTTTAAAAGTCTGTAATTGGAGTTACCAATAGGTTTCCGCTGTGTGAAACAGCAGGCACTCAGCAGCTAAAGTGCCCGCTTAGCACCTGAGCAGGTGCCATTTTTAAAGACCCAACATCCAATGTACTTGTATGGCAGATGTTGGGAAGGGGTTCATTTTAAAAGCATGAAAAATCCGACAGTGCAGAGTGTTTATAAACAGGATGTTTGTTACCACTGGCTCTTATCCATTTATCCATAGCCATATATGTCACTTTGCCGTTACTAATGCTCTCTTGGCATAGAAAGGGGTTGGATACAGTCCTAGATCCTAGCTGTGTTACACATGATTTTCAGGGCAATTGGGGCACTTTCTGTTCTGACCAAATTTGAATTAGATCTGAAAGAAATTTGGTGGAAATTTGGTCGTCTCTAATTGCTGTCTACTTGATTTTTATTAAAGTACACACAATAGCAAAAATATAAATTGCTAAAATCATTGAATTTACTCAAAATTGTAAGACTAGATGAATGGTAATAATAGAAATAGTATGAGAGAGTAGTCCCATTAGTACCACCAAAACAATCCCCATCATAATTTCTTGTTAAATTCGTTTTAACCAATTTTTAGTTACAGGTATGAGTTGATTCACAGTGTGGTTGTGATGTGATTGTTGTGGTGCAACCAAGAACCACATGCCAATAACCAGCAAAAAAATGACAAAAAGCTAATTAAAACCAATGTAATGATGGAACCGCATGTAGTTTTTGGTGTAAATATACCCTGTTTCTTGGAAAGCTAGTCTGATAATCAATATGCCTGCAAATACAGTACTAATTCACACTGGTAATTTACATTTATAGGGGACTGATACTGTGGTGAGGACATTGAGGGCTCTTTGATACTGTTGTGTGTGATCTGTGTCTGACACTATTTTGAGGAAATTATGGTTTGCATTGTTGTAGTGTGGCTAGCATTGTGGTGGGGCACTGTAGTTGGCACTTTTGTGGGACTTGAGTATGTTTTATTACGGCCTTGTAGTAGTAAAATCTTACAATGTGGCTCTACGACAAAAAAAGAGGAGTGCACCCCTATAATACAGTCCTGATCAAAAGTTTAAGACCACTTGAAAAATGGCAAAAAATCATATTTTACATTGTTGGATCTTAACAAGGTTCCAAGTAGAGCTTCAACATGCAACCTGAAGAAATGAGAGTGATACAAAACATTTTTTGAGCATTCAATTAATTGAAAATAACGATTAAACTAAAACAGGCTGTTTTTCCGCTGATCCAAATTTTAGGACCACATGCCTTTAAAAGGCCAAATCTGTGCAAAGATGTGGATTCATTGTCATTTTCTGTCAGGTAGTCACACGTTGTGATGGCAAAGGCAAAAAAAACTCTCCCTTTTTGAACGTGGTTGGGTTGTTGAACTACATAAGCAGGGTCTCTCACAGCGCGCCATCGCTGCTGAGGTGGGACGCAGTAAGACAGTCAGTTGGAATTTCTTAAATGATCCTGAGGGTAATGGAACAAAAAAGTCAAGTGGAAGACCCAAAAAAATTTCATCAGCACTGAGCCAGAGGATCCAATTGGCTGTCCGTCAAGACACTGGACGATCCTCGACCAAAATTAAGGCCCTTACTGGTGCTGACTGCAGCCCCATAGCCATCAGACGGCATCTGAGACTGAAGGGCTTCAAAAACAAAAAACGTCTTCAAAGACCTCGTCTCCTTGAACGCCACAGAACTGCTCGTTTGGACTTCGCAAGCGAGCACCAAAAAAGGTGACATTCAAAGGTGGAAAAAAGTTTTATTCTTTGATGAGAAAAAATTTAACCTTGATGGTCCTGAGGGTTTCCAACGTTACTGGCATGACAAGCAGATCCCACCTGATATGTTTTCTACGCGCCACAGTGGAGGGGGCGCCATAATGGTCTGGGGTGGTTTTTCTTTCAGTGGAACAATGGAGCTTCAGGAAGTGCAGGGGCGTCAAACGGCCGCTAGCTATGTCCAGATGTTGCAGAGAGCATTCCTCATGACTGAGGACCCTCGTCTGTGTGGTAACGACTGGGCTTTTCAACAGGACAACGCTACAGTACACAATGCCCGCAGGACAAGGGACTTCTTCCAGGAGAATAACATCACTCTTTTGGCCCATCCTGCGTGTTCCCCTGATCTAAATCCAATTGAGAACCTTTAGGGATGGATGGCAAGGGAAGTTTACAAAAATGGACAACAGTTCCAGACAGTAGATGGCCTTCGTGCGGCCATCTTCACCACTTGGAGAAATGTTCCCACTCACCTCATGGAAACGCTTGCATCAAGCATGCCGAAACAAATTTTTTAAGTGATAAACAATAACGGCAGAGCTACTCATTACTGAGTTCATGTTTGGAAGTTGGATTTCTGTTTTGGGGGGGTTTCGTTTTTTTTTGGTGGTGTGGTCCTAAACTTTTGATCATCTGAAAAACAGCCTGTTTCAATTTATTCGTTGTTTTCATTAAATTGAATGCTCAAAAAATGTTTTGTCTCACTCCTATTTCTTCTTGTTGCATGTTGAAGCTCTACTTGGAACCTTGTTAAGATCCAGCCATGCTAAATATGATTTTTTGCCATTTTTCAAGTGGTCTTAAACTTTTGATCAGGACTGTAGAACAACACTCCTTTCCAGCTCAAATTCCCTACAAAACATTTGTCTTGTGGGTTAAAATGCTAACTTACTGCAAATAAATTATGTCCATATTCTGTAGGTTAATTGGCTTATACCTGCTGTAGACTTTTCTGTTGTAGGCATTCTAGATGTCTGCTTTAACGCAATGGCTCAAACTGTGTCCAGATAGCAGATAACACTTCATAATTAAACTCTGCCTAAATTATGTCTCTAATTCACAGCAGTCAGTGCCCAATTATCTCAGTTTACATACTATATGACATAAATTATGATTCCTCATTTTAAATTCCCATTAATTTGTATGTTTCAACAAGGGCTCTAATACTAAGCCTTTGAGCACTAGGAATTAAAAGAAACACGTCTCCGTTTTCAAAATGTATTTACTAATTTTATAAACCATATCTTAAAATATTTATAAAATATTGTAAGAGATATGTGGAAATTTAAAACATATTTAGCCTAGTTCCATCTTTTAGAAGTTAAAAAGTCACCATTGTGATGCAGTCCAAGGCAAGGTTGCAGTTGCCAAGAAAAAACATACAATGTTGAAGCTTGACCTGACTGTGCAAATTGGCCATTTACTGGGTCAATGATGGGGCATGAACGCTCGTATGAATACTTGTTTACTGATCATTTCCCAGTGTAAACTTGGCCTTAACCACTTGACACACCTGATTGCATCTTTTATGTGATTTAGTTAATTATAATGGCGCACCCTGGAGTTTAATCTTCATAATAATCACAGCCACCTACTGAGGTGGTCACACATGCTTATTTCCATCCTTCAACTGCCACCAGGCTTATCTACTGTTAGAAGCTAAGACAGATGCAGGGAGCTATCTGCAGCTTAAAGGACACAACCCCTGACAAAGGACATGTCCCCTGAGCAGCCAGTCCCAAGACAATCTAGGAGAGCAATTTGATCAAGGAAAGGGGGGAGCTCTGGATCCATGTGCATCATCACACTACTACAGTAGTAGTACACTACAAAAAGTTTACAAATGTGCTTTTATGAGAAATATTATTATTTAAAGTGTTTTGGTGCATAATGTGTTAACAGGCCATTCATTACTGGCACTAGGTGGAGCTTTTGCAACCCTCCCCATAGGAACTGACTAGAGCTCAATGTTAGCAGACAGTGTCTATAAAGTGATGATAGGCAATGCAAAGACACAGCCCTGGAGTGTGAATCAGCCAGAGAGAAACAACAAGAAAAGAGAAAAGTATATATTTAAAGAGCATTCCATTGTTGTGAGTAGGTATTCTTTATGTAGAAGCTCTGTGGAGATAAACTGTCTGAAAGTACTTTACACTATAACAATTTGTTCAGGAGATTTAAACTCTATGTACTCCCTTCGAGGTAATTTTTGTATTATTGTATTGTACTTATTTTGAGCTAAAACTATTTTTTCAATTGGTCTTTATTATAAATATGGAATCATTTTTTGTGTACATAGCTGAGATGCCCTACTAGCAGCCTGTGGATTTTCTGTCTTTTCTGTCAGTCGGAAATGTTTATGACCTCCTGGTAGTTTAGAGATAAGGGTTATTAGATGACTGGCACAAAGTGAAAGTAATAGTCACACAGTTGACAGTTAACCCTTTGTGACATAATGGCTCGATATTTTTAATAAAGGCCAATTGAAAATATGATTTTTAGCCAAAAATCTGCAAATCATAAACAAAAATTGCCTCCAAAGGTGTACATAGCCTTTAAGTCTTACAGTGCCTGGACATACATTAAAAACAGCCTGTAAGAAGAATACTACATTCAACTGAGCACATTGTTGAAAGCATAACTATGAATGCAGCAACCTGTACAAAGGTGCAGAAGTTAGTTTGATGTTGGGGTCCACCCCATGGTTTCCTCAAGTGAAGTGTTGCACCTTTTTTTCTGGATGCTTGTGCCTAACACAGCTAGAAAAGTGCAGTGTGAGGCAAATCACTTTGAAAAGACATCTTGACCTATTACCTAACAACCATGTAACCTATAAGAACTGTGGAAATTGCACATTGTGTAACAACTGCCAGTTCATGTATGCAGAGAACTGTACCAGATGTGCTTGAACTTGATTCTTCAGTAATGAACTATTCTACTGCAAAACTGTGTCACCATTGTCTCCATTGCTTTAGAAGACCCTGACTTGCACCTAACCCCTAGTGGCATCTTCCCTTTTCCCCCCACAGTGCCCTTTCTGTTCCTTCTCTCCCGAGAACAGAGTTCTAGACCCTTTATGTCCCCCCTACACCTCTCACACAACATGGTCACTTCATGCCTCCCCCTAGCAAACAGAGACACTGACAATATCAAAACTCTTTACTATCCCATTACCTGTGTCACTTTCAGACTTTGGACTGACTGACTGCAGTGTTTACATCAGACTTAGGCTACTTTCACACTAGCGTTCGGGGCTCCGCTTGTGAGCTCCATTTGAAGGGGCTCACAAGCGGCCCCGAACGCATCCGTCCAGCCCTAATGCATTCTGAGTGGACGCGGATCCGCTCAGAATGCATCAGTCTGGCGGCGTTCAGCCTCCGCTCCGCTTAGCAGGCGGACACCTGAACGCTGCTCGGGTGTCCGCCTGGCCGTGCGGAGGCAAGCGGATCCGTCCAGACTTACAATGTAAGGCTACTTTCACACTAGCGTTCAGAGCGGGTCCGTCTGATGTTTCATCAGACGGATCCGCTCCTATAATGCAGACGTTTGCATCCGTTTAGAACGGATCCGTCTGCATTATAACTTAGAAAAATTTCTAAGTGTGAAAGTAGCCTGAGCGGATCCGTCCAGACTTTACATTGAAAGTCAATGGGGGACGGATCCGTTTGAAGATTGAGCCATATAGTGTCATCTTCAAACGGATCCGTCCCCATTGACTTACATTGTAAGTCTGGACGGATCCGCTCGCCTCCGCACGCGTTCAGGTGTCCGCCTGCGGAGCGGAGGCTGAACGCCGCCAGACTGATGCATTCTGAGCGGATCCGCGTCCACTCAGAATGCATTAGGGCTGGACGGATGCGTTCGGGGCCGCTTGTGAGCCCCTTCAAACGGAGCTCACAAGCGGAGCCCCGTACGCTAGTGTGAAAGTAGCCTAAGTCAATGGGGACGGATCCGTTTGAAGATGACATTATATGGCTCAATCTTCAAACGGATCCGTCCCCCATTGACTTTCAATGTAAAGTCTGGACGGATCCGTTCAGGCTACTTTCACACTTAGAAATTTTTCTAAGTTATAATGCAGACGGATCAGTTCTGAACGGATTCAAACGTCTGCTTTATAGGAGCGGATTCGTCTGATGAAACATGTGAAAGTAGCCTTATAGAGTGACTGTTGGCAGCATTTACATTAGACTATGGATGACTGCTGCGTTTACACCAGACTATGGACTGACTGAATGCAGCATTTACACCAGACTATGCACTGAGAGCAGCATTTACTCCAGATTATGGACTAACTCACTGCATTGTTTACACTAGACTATGGCGTCCCTGACCACAAAGCATTTACATTAGACTAGTGATCGCGACATTTACACCAGACTATGGACTGGCCACCAAGTTGGACACAGAGCAACTGTGGCAGGTGGATGTTAGAGGAGTGTGGCAGCATCAGACAGTCATGTAGCTTAGAGCCACCCTCATTCCCCCAGCTACGTCAAAAATTTGTGATGAGCAAAGTATTGAAAAATTCAATTCGGCTGCTTCGCCAAATTTTACAAAAAAATTTGCTTTGTGACTAATTACTTCATCACAAAGCGCATTTCTTTGTAAGTAGTGGGTGCAATGACAAGGAATAGCGATTGCACTGCTCCCCGTCATTGTACCCCTCAGATGTGGCATTCATAGTTGATCATGGCATTTAAAAGCAATATTACATTGTAAAATAAAATAAAAAAATATATAAAATCATACTTACCTCATCCATTTGATCATGAAGAGCTGGCAGCCGCCATCTTGATTGAAAATCTAGTGCAAAATCTTGTGTGGCCTGTGATGACGTCATCACGTTTTCCGGCGTCACAACGCATGGGATTTCGTGCAAGATCTTCAATCAAGATGGCGGCACACAACTCGCCACGCTCAAACGGATTTATTTTTTACCGCCATTCAGGGAAAATTGTTTCGCTCCCACAAAGCATGAGGAAGTTCGGCTTCGAAGCAGGTACAGGTACACTCCCCCAACTGGTTACCACCCCTTTGTACCCTTACTGCAGACTGCTAGCAATTCATTCATAACGTCCATCAGGAACAATAAAGGAATGGCACAACACAGAGTCATAAGAATAGATGCTCCAGAATTGTTATTTTACGGGGAATGCATGAAGCTATTAAAACAGGCATGTTTAGTGGTGAAAGGAGTGGTGTAAGATCCTATTTAGTCTGACCCTAGTAGCTTGACAATAACATTATCAGTTAAGATGCTTAGAAATGGGGCGACCTTGACTTATTGGATTTCTTCTTTGTGCATTTGCTCATGTATCTTCAACTCCTAACTTGTCTGTCTAGTTTACTACTAGTAGATTACGGCAGATTACTAGTTTACTTTGCTTAGGGTCTAGTTTACTCTCATTTGTTTTGCATAGAGATGACTCAGACGTTCCCTCTAGTTTCTCGATCACAATACATTTCTGTGATTGCCATATTTATCTGGTGCATGTTTTAATCAGTGCACGGTGAGGTACATAAATCTAATGACTATTAAGTGAATCTATTATATTTCTGTTAAAAATGACTTCCTCGTGGTTGTGTATTGTACTCTAAGATAAAGCTAATGACCTGGCATAAAGACAGCTAAAATAGACAGCATATTGAATTATAATATTATCTGGAAGCCATTCCAAATTCATCTTCAACTGTAGAAAGAAGATGCATCTCTAAGAAGCAATGAAAAATGCAATATATGACAAAATGCTCCTAAACTGAAAATAACCACCACCCAGCTCTGTTTGGGGATCTATACTATATATATATATATATATATATATATATATATATACCTTTTTCAGTATGTCTATGCTTTTACATCTTTTATTATAGTCAATTGGGGAGTATATTATGGTTATAATATAATGCATTTATCTTCTTCCCATGTAACCTTATTTTTTTCGTATGCATCCTTGTCTCTGGAGTCCAATGTGTGTCTTTTATTATTTGCTTTATAGACATTATTCTTCTTTTCTTCCTATTATTTCCTTGTTCTCTGAGGAATTTGCTTTTCATTTATTATTTAGTGGATAACTGCCATTGCTGTACAGTTTTCAATGCAGCAAGATTTCTTTATGGGTCATTCAGTATAACTTATTCAACAAGAAATATACATTTGCTAGATATGATGCCATAGAATATAGAGAGACCATCACAATCTCTCAAGATCCTATCATACAAATATCATACAAATATACATAAAAAAAAAGACCAGCTTAATCTTCACCTGCCTCCGTTTCAGACCTGGTGCTGCAGTGACTACTAATGTGTTACATGTAGTCTTTATTATGGGGAGAAGTGGCCCAGCACTGGTTGGTTCTACTGGTTGAGGACAACCTATTTAACATTCCCATCCCCTGAGGAACTGCATTATTAGCAAATAAAAAGATGGCCCCGGGTGGCAAAACCAAAACCACCAAAATAGGGAACCAATTTTAATCATTTCTATGCTACCTGTCTATGAGGCTATGTTCACATGACAGTGAAAAATGGCGTTATTTTTTTTTTTATGGCCGTCACACGGCCATTTGCAGAGTCTTTTTTTAATAACCAGTGAATAGTTGCCATAAAAATAGGCCATTTTGAAATCAATGGGACCGTTTTAAAAAGCTGCTTAGACAGGAGTGCACCCATCTAATAGCTGTTCAAAACAGGTACACTAGTAGGGGAAAAAATAAAAAAGTTACTTACCTTACAGGTCCTTCTGAATCAAGTTAAGAACTGTCCCTGCACATGTGTGTATTTTTTTTTCCAGCATAAAAAGAAATGCTGCACATTATTAATGCTCAGGTCACTATGGGTGACGTTATTACTGGTGGTAGCCACTATGAGGGACATTATTACTGCTTTGGGACACTATGGGGGCCATTATTATTGATTGGGGCCACTCTGGAGGACATTACAAATGTTGGGGGCCACTATAGGGGACATTATTTAAACTGCAGGGGTTGGGATTTAAATAAAATAAAAAAACTATGAAAATCATCCACTTTTAATGGCCGTTTTTAACAGATGCAAAACGGCTGTTAAAAACAGCCAGACTGCTAGAAAATGGATTGAAAAATCGTTGAAAAATGGCCATGAAAAACGAACAGTGTGACTGTGTGAATGTAGCCTGCGCCCACTATATATGTGACTAACCATTCTGTTTGTTGTACTGTATAAAATGTGTCTACTAATGATCTAAAGAGGTTATTGAAAAACAACCATGACCACCTGAAAATCATGCTTGACTACTGGTCCCTTAGACGGCACGATACGGCAGGCGATCATTACATGCAGGCAATTGTCGGAAGGGAAGTGTTCCTGCAGTTGCCTCCACCGTATTGGGAGGAACAATCGCTAATGCCATCACTTGTCCCCATGCAGTCTCATTGTTTGCCGGCATCAGATCGTGTTTACACAGCACGTTCTGCCGTCGGCAAACAACGATTTTTGTGTCCTCATAAATAAACTTATCTAATTGGCAGCACTTTTACACCGACAGATAACTGCTAGGAAGTTTCCCTATGAACACTCCCTAGCGATTATCTGGCGGATTCTCGGCCCGTGTAAAGGGCCCTTAGCAAGACTCATCGAAGAGTTCCATACAATAAGATAGTAAATCGAGGACATTTCAAATTGCTAAATTCATTACTGGTTGAGAAATATTCGAAGGATGTTTGTGCCAGTAAAAACCAGCCACATGGCAGTGAATTATCTGCTACAGTTTGAACTGTCAATTTTCCTGGTTCTTTAGCATTCTGATTAACTTTAAATATTACCTGTGGTAAAAAATATTCCGCCAGCGGCTACTCAACTGTATATCTCATTCAGTCAGCAGCAAGCAGGTGATGTGCGGTCAATTAGGTGCAGTCATCACAACTTTAAAAGGGCCAGGTCTGTCTCAGAAACATATTTTCCCATTGACTTCTATTGGGAAATGAGATGCTGTGGTTCCTAACTGCATTATGACCATGTCACAACCGCACCATGTGGTCGCACCCTTACACTTGTGTGAATCTGAAGAAATAGACGACATACTTCCAGCAGAATAATTGTAGCTATAACAGCCACTACTGACCCATGTTTCAGAAAACACAAAGCGACAAAGACTATTGTCTGAATCATTTAAACACAAATTGATAAGAAAGCAGCAGCAAGCAGCGCCGGCAAACAAGTCAGATAGAAGAGGCACAAAAGATACTTCAAATACTGTCAAAACAAATCTTTCCACTTGCTTTGTCGAGTAAAGAATTTGGGGTGAATAACCTGATCTGCTGAAATCCCTTACACATAGCAAAGATATTTATTATGACAGATTAAATGCTCAGCTTCTAAAATGACTTGAGTGGCTAATATTTAGAAAGCAATAAACTTGGGAATTATGGTAATTAGTACAACATCACCAATTAATTTATTTTCTTTCATTTAAAAACCATCGGAACAATGGAGAAGCATACTAAGTAGTCTTCATCTCTTCCATTGGAATTAGCTCTAATGCATCACTGCTGAGAATGTAACAAGCCCTGGTTAGGTTGCCGACACACGTTCAGGTCATTTGATGCAGTTTTTTAAAGCTAAAATCATGTATGGATTCTAAAATACACTACTGTTTTTTTTTTTTATTCACCATGTGGCAGCACATGTGGCAGCACCCATGGACATTGCGGGTTATATGGTGCATGCTACAATGGATTTGCTGTCTTGCGGATTGCCATCTGATTAACTTATCGCTTTGATCATACTTGATAGCACTTAGGTGCTTTGTGTAGCCAACAAGTTTTAGTAATGTTCTGTCACAAAACCATAAGGCTTCTTTTACATGTCAGTGAATCAGGAACGCATGCTGTCCATGGTATCCACATGTTTACATTTTTGGATGAAGTAGAGAAAGTTTAAAGGCCAGTTACTCTATTACTCCTCTTTTTTTAATTCACCTCTGGTTTTTGCTATAAAAAATAAATCTAAAGACCTGAAAATGTAAACCCATCCTCAGCCTATAGCAGTGGCGTACATAGAAGTAAGGGCCCCATAGCAAGGATCAAACCAGGCACCCCACACAGGACAGAAGGGTTTCTGCCTAAACCCCTTTCAATGACCCTTGGGCCATTTTTTCAACTGCCTCATTTGCTAAAAGTTGTTCCTTTAGAGGGTAGGGTCCTGACCAAGTTTTCACCTCCAGTAGAAGAGGAGATGATCCTACTGGGCCCCCTCTTGCCCTGGGCCCCATAGCAGTCACATGGTCTGCCACTATGGTAGTTACTCCCCTGGCCTATAGGTTAACATTCATATAGTGGGGGCTGTAGGAAGCTACTGCTTATAGTGTGATATGGTTTATGTTTGGCATCCTCAGTTTTTATTGATTCAGTCTCCTGATATTCAGTACTGATAAAACATAGTGAGAGTGAACCAAAAATGACCGTGCAACTGCTGCTGACGGACAAATACAATAGCTTTATGATGTAGCCATACCTTTTGTAGGAGATCTTGAAAGTGGCCACCATGTGCTTCACGATCTGCATTAATACATTCTTTGTTGTTGGCAAAGATTTGTGATAGTTGAAATAGAGCGATGTTGAAGATTTAATTTGTAGCAGCTTACTTTAGCTCAGTGTTTCTCAACTCCAGTCCTCATGACCCACCAGCATTTCACATTAGTATTGACCAGGTGATAATGTTATTGTCAATGCATCATGACTTACGACAGGTATTTATTCTGTGGGATATTCTCAAATCATGGCTGGTAGGTGGGTTCTGAGAACTGGAGTTGAGAAACACTGTTTTAGCTCAATGGTAGCATGAGGGATGACTTTGAACTACACCTTAAAGAGATTATTTGGAAGTGTCAGATTGAGTGAGCATAGTGCTCATGTGTCATTGGAGATGTTCAATCTCTACTTGAGACAGTAACATTATCATTGAAAATGTCATCCTCAGTTAATGGATCACTTTATAATAATGTTCCACTTTCAAGATACACACACGACTTTTCTGACCATCCCATAGTGTTTCATGTATTTTATGCAATATCTAAAGACTACTGGCACAGTTTTACTAAGTTTAATGAAAAGGTTTCCCCACACACACTATAAACATCTTCCATAGTGCTAATAACATCTATTTATCTAAAAATCATGAAGAATCGCCATTTTAATGCCATTTGGTCTTTGGATGACCTTAAATACAACTATTTGTGGTTCCAGCTAATTGGAAAACTGATGGCATTAGGCTAGTCGCCCAAATCATATTTAAAATAGGTGTACAATTAATATTTTCCTCAATCTGTATATATGAGCAGGTATTTTAGATCAACCTATAATCACCACGCAGCAAAAAAAAATAAAATTTCGTCTGCTACTGGGCAAAAATCATTTTTCCTATACTAAATCTAGTGTGCAGATTACAAATCCGAAGTCAGAATTGTTGTAACAAGTCATGAAATTTTGCTATGCATAAGTATGCCTAAATGAATTAAGCACTTGGAAAGCATTGAATAATTTTGAACAGAACAAGTTTTACTCCAACAATTACCTGATCTACATCAAAGTTTGCATAGTAAACAGTGTATGAAAATGGAATAGAATAACAAAATTTCAAAAAGTCTCGTTTTTTTGTTTAAAAGTCTTACTTGAGCAAGGCCCAGTACTGGTAAAAGTGCTTCAGGCATCTGCTTTTGCGTTTGTGAACGGTCATATTTTCCCGTTGCAAAAACCAACAGTAGTCCCCCATCATGTTGGGATTCCAGCGGCCTTGATACCTGTTCTCCATTGTAGAAATATCTTTATGGAACCGCTCTCCGTGTTCATCATTTACGTGTCCCAAATTGGGTGGGAAAAAGTCAAGATGGAAATGTAAGAAATGACATTCGGCAGCCACGTTGTTCATATGCTGTAAGCATGTTGTCTACTAATTCAGCATAGTTTGCAGCTCGTCTGTTCCCAAGGAAGTTCTGCACTACTAGCACAAATGCATCCCAAGCTGCAAGACGCACTCTCTTTGTCAGATTCTTGCGCTGATCATAAGTAGTGTATTTGCCACATATGTAGCAGAAATTGTCTGTATCGTTAACACGTTTATCCATCTTAAGTTTCAAATCTGATAGAACTATAACTGATCACTTTATCAAAATCTGTCCAGCTTGCCTTATACAGGGAGTGCAGAATTATTAGGCAAGTTGTATTTTTGAGGATTAATTTTATTATTGAACAACAACCATGTTCTCAATGAACCCAAAAAACTCATTAATATCAAAGCTGAATATTTTTGGAAGTAGTTTTTAGTTTGTTTTTAGTTTTAGCTATTTTAGGGGGATATCTGTGTGTGCAGGTGACTATTACTGTGCATAATTATTAGGCAACTTAACAAAAAACAAATATATACCCATTTCAATTATTTATTTTTACCAGTGAAACCAATATAACATCTCAACATTCACAAATATACATTTCTGACATTCAAAAACAAAACAAAAACAAATCAGTGACCAATATAGCCACCTTTCTTTGCAAGGACACTCAAAAGCCTGCCATCCATGCATTCTGTCAGTGTTTTGATCTGTTCACCATCAACATTGCGTGCAGCAGCAACCACAGCCTCCCATACACTGTTCAGAGAGGTGTACTGTTTTCCCTCCTTGTAAATCTCACATTTGATGATAGACCACAGGTTCTCAGTGGGGTTCAGATCAGGTGAACAAGGAGGCCATGTCATTAGATTTTCTTCTTTTATACCCTTTCTTGCCAGCCACGCTGTGGAGTACTTGGACGCGTGTGATGGAGCATTGTCCTGCATGAAAATCATGTTTTTCTTGAAGGATGCAGACTTCTTCCTGTACCACTGCTTGAAGAAGGTATCTTCCAGAAACTGGCAGTAGGACTGGGAGTTGAGCTTGACTCCATCCTCAACCCGAAAAGGCCCCACAAGCTCATCTTTGATGATACCAGCCCAAACCAGTACTCCACCTCCACCTTGCTGGCGTCTGAGTCGGACTGGAGCTCTCTGCCCTTTACCAATCCAGCCACGGGCCCATCCATCTGGCCCATCAAGACTCACTCTCATTTCATCAGTCCATAAAACCTTAGAAAAATCAGTCTTGAGATATTTCTTGGCCCAGTCTTGACGTTTCAGCTTGTGTGTCTTGTTCAGTGGTGGTCGTCTTTCAGCCTTTCTTACCTTGGCCATGTCTCTGAGTATTGCACACCTTGTGCTTTTGGGCACTCCAGTGATGTTGCAGCTCTGAAATATGGCCAAACTGGTGGCAAGTGGCATCTTGGCAGCTGCACGCTTGACTTTTCTCAGTTCATGGGCAGTTATTTTGCGCCTTGGTTTTTCCACACGCTTCTTGCGACCCTGTTGACTATTTTGAATGAAACGCTTGATTGTTCGATGATCACGCTTCAGAAGCTTTGCAATTTTAAGAGTGCTGCATCCCTCTGCAAGATATCTCACTATTTTTGACTTTTCTGAGCCTGTCAAGTCCTTCTTTTGACCCATTTTGCAAAAGGAAAGGAAGTTGCCTAATAATTATGCACACCTAATATAGGGTGTTGATGTCATTAGACCACACCTCTTCTCATTACAGAGATGCACATCCCTTAATATGCTTAATTGGTAGTAGGCTTTCGAGCCTATACAGCTTGGAGTAAGACAACATGCATAAAGAGGATGATGTGGTCAAAATACTCATTTGCCTAATAATTCTGCACTCAGTGTATACTTACTGCTGACATCAGCCTGAGTGCGTCCGAACAGGTCTGGACATGTCCATTGGAATAATGCATTAATATTATAACTGAATAGGCTTTGCATGTATAACTTAACCCTTTAAGGACCTCCGCCGTACATGAACGGCGGTAGTCCGGTCCCCGAATTTGACCACGGCATCTGCGCAGTCCGTAAGCGGAAGTCGCGCACTACCGCTCCGGTAACAGCGTTCCCTGGCTGAGATCGGGGAACCTGTTAAATTGATCTAATAGGCTGAAGCCTCATTAGATGACCATACCAATACAGGCCACTAAGAGGCAGCATTGTATTGGTATAGTGCAAATGAAGTGTTCAATGGTGTCTATATAGACATCAGTAAACGCAATAGGCAATCAAATTATTGCCAGTTATTGTCACCCAAGGTGACTTAAAAAAAGTAAAAAATAAGTAAAAAAAAGTTTTTGCAAATATAAAAAAAATAATAAAATAAAAGTTCAAATCACCCCCATTCCTTAAAATAAAAATACTTAAACAATAAAAAAATTAAAATCATGGGCATCACCGCATGCGAAAATGCCTATACTATTAAAATATAACAATATTAATGGCATACGGCAAATGGTGTAATTTGACATTTTTTGTCACTTCAACTACCCAATATTTTTTTTTATAAAAAGTGATCAAAAAGTCACACACACTTCAAATTGGTATCACTGAAAAGAACAGATCGTCCCGCAAAAAATGGCCTCACACAGTCTTGTACACATAACTACAAAAAAGTTATAGGGGTCAGAATATGGTTATAAAAAATAAAAATTTAATCCTAAAAGGTTTAAAAAATTTTTTTTCAGTATTAAAATGCCAAAAAAATTATATGTGTGGTATCGTTATAACCATACTGACCTGGAGAATGAAGATAACAGGTCAATATTACTGCACGGTGTACAGTGTAAAAAATAAAATAAAAACCTTTATCAGAATTTCATTTTTTTCCCAATTCTACCCTATTGGGAATTTTTTTCCCGCTTCCTAGTACATGGTATGCAACCGTAAATGGTGCCATTAGAAAGTACAACTTCTCCCGCAAATAAGCCCTCATAAGGCTACGCGAATGGAAAAATAAAAAAGTTAGGACTATGGGAAGGCGGGGGAGTGAAAAATGAAAACGCAAAAAAGGAAAATCCTGGGGTCCTTAAGGGGTTAAAATCTAGATGTGTCAGGCAAATTCCGAGTTCATATTTGGAATCAGCGCGCTCATTTTAGTATAAATCACATGTTTTTCTCTCAGTAGCAAAATCATTGTTGTGGAATCAGATTATGACTTATGACTTTTTTAGTGTAGAAAAAATTTGTGACTTTACAATGAATTTGTAACTTTTCTAATTGCAATCTGCATTTCACTCTGCTCTCACCAAGTCTACAAAAAGGGGGCATAGTGAGAGCAGAGTGAGGGCATTGCGATGGTGGGGCAATTGGCCCTGGCTAATGCATCATTATTTACAGCAGAAATCCTGCAGCTACCGTAGATTTCATTCTCACTCTTCTGGGAAATTAGTAAAAAGCCTGGTATGTAAAAAATAATAATATTGATGTTGCTTATCACAGTATATTATAGAATTATTTAAAAACCATACCATGTATGGTTGAGTAAAATGGCAAATACACTTCAAATATCTTTGTTATGCTGGTTCCAGCTACCTTGAAGTTGTTATGGGAAAAAAAATCTATAATTTCTATAAAGTCATACAACTATATTTGATTACATTCTCTTTTTTTACTGCATCATAGGTAGAAACTGAAGCACTGAGAAAGGTATTTAGAGAGCTACTTGACATTATAGATCTAGAAATTAATCAGATAGAACAATGACACAATTTTTTCATCTATATTTTCTTTATTGCAGTCAGATATCTTTGCATTAATACTTTCCCAGTTGTAGTTGGTTTTCTATACAGCAGCTATGTGCAGGTTATTTAGATATGGCTTCTTTACTTTGTCAGATCATGGTCATTACATGATTCAAGCCATTTAGGGATAACTCTTGCATTCCATCAATATCTCAGAAGAATCTATTGTAAAATATTTCCCAGCTAAACAATAGTAGAAAATCCAGAATGTTAAAACAAACATTATATGTAAATTGCATTTAAATCGGAACCAGTTGTGTATATGGGTATACTGATATAACAAAACAGACAGTATATTCCATTCACAGAGGAGTGCTTAACAGGTCTCATGACCTACTTTATTTAATTTAATTTTTTACAGTGTATGGGGCTGCATAACAGTAGAGCAGTCAGAGTGATCATGCTAACTCTACTACATTTAACTCTGCAAGCACATTTCTGAACATCTTTGCAAAGTTAGCAGTTGTATGGAGATCGTTCAACTGCAAAAGCAAGCGACAGGCTGTCAGTGACAGCTGGGCTCCTCAAAGATAAGACAGAGATATTTTTCACTGCCTTCTTTATTGCTGTAGGGCTCAGTGAGTACCACATTATGTGATCTTTGGAGGCCAGGTAACTGCACAATATGCTGGGTCTTAGCAGACCCACTGCCTCTGCAGTGAGGCGCAACAGAATTGTTAAACCTTTGGGTGCTGTATTCCCCCTATGTCAGTCCTAGTTACAGGAGAAATCAGCAATAAGAAAAAAAAATTAAATGTTATAATGCCCCCTATAGGTCTTGTATGGCCTTATAGGGAGCAAAACATCTAAAACTAGAAAAGCTACAATTTCTGGGGAAATTGTGTGAAGTGTTCTTGCCTCCACCAGTAGTCTACAACTGGAGTGGGCGGAGTAACTGGGTGAAGTGGCTTGAGTAACTGTTGTGTGGTTGGAGAAGCTGGAGTAACTGTGGAAATGTTGGACTACTGGGCAGAGTAACTTCATGGAGTGGGCAGAGTAACTGTGTGGAGTGTTTGGAGTGAGTAAAGATAGTAAACATTACACTAAGGCTACTTTCACACTTGCGGCAGGACGGATCCGACATGCTGTTCACCATGTCGGATCCGTCCTGCGGCTATTTCGCCGTGCCGCCGGATCGCCGCTCCGTCCCCATTGACTATAATGGGGACGGGGGCGGAGCTCCGGCGCAGCACGGCGGTGCACGGCGAAAGCCACCGGACTAAAAAGCCTGACATGCAGTAATTTTAGTCCGGCGGCTTTCGGCGTGCACCGCCGTGCTGCGCCGGAGCTCCGCCCCCGTCCCCATTATAGTCAATGGGGACGGAGCAGAGGTCCGGCGGCACGGCGAAATAGCCGCAGGACGGATCCAACATGGTGAACAGCATGTCGGATCCGTCCTGCCGAAAGTGTGAAAGTACCCTAACCAATTGATTGATCAAATTTAAAAAGTGCACATTTATAAAAAAAAACATTAGCAGCCGATTTGTGTAGGTAGCCTTGAAAATGAGGGAGTGGTGGCAGTTTAGAAATCATGTCCTGATTTTTCAGCTCACACTCTAGCTTTTGTCAATCTGCTGGCTGCTCACACACCTGGGTTCCTATGGCAACTCAGTCTACAGCAAGGGCAGAGAAGAGCGGTTAAAAACAAACTGCTCCAACTTGCTCACTTCATTGGCGGTTGCCATGTTCAAACGGTTGTAGTTTAAAAATTATAAATCCTACAGTAAAGAGCTTTATATTGTGAGAATCACAAGACCCAGACCTACATTTTGATGCATAGTATGTCACTGAAATATTAAAAATGAAGGCACAATCGCAGTTTAGAAAATGCCCTTCAAATTTGAGGTGACTAGAGTGGAGTTTCAATGAATGTCAATGGGCGGCGTGAGTTGCAAACAAATGGTCATATTGTGAAAACTATCAGGACTATGGCTTAGCCGTGGACATTTTTAGTGGCAGCAGGGATAGCTGAACGTTTTGATATAAGATTTGTGTAGGTGGGCTTGAAAATGAGGGAGTGGTGGCACTTTAGAAATCATGTCCTGATTTTTCAGCTCACACTCTAGCTTTTGTCAGCTCCCACTCTAGGTTTGAACATTTCGCAGTTCATTCCTATTGGACCAATTTCGCCACAAAAACGCTGATATTTCGTGAACAATTCAGCGAAACGTTCCACAAAGTAATAGCACACCAATCGGGAACAATCTGCACATTTCGGTATATTGCTGTCTATGTAGTATAAAAACTGTGGGAGGAGTTAGGGTGGTAAATTTGGCTATAATAAAAATATATATGTGAGATAACAGTGAGTGGTCTTGCCATGCAAGAACACTTAATAAAGCATAAACATAATATAAAAAAAAATAGGTAAACTTTATCATTACTAACCCACACTGTAGCTATTTGCTCTGCTCCCAGCTGCTCTTTACTATATATACCTCATATTAGAAAAGGGACTTAATACATAACCAAAAGAAAAAAGTTTTGTCTCATGTTTGTACAAAAAAGATGGAAAATGTGTTAGGCCATGAAGAGGTGGGTGTGTTAGCCTGGTCTCGAACTAGCAGGAGTTTCATCCCAAAAGTTGTGGAGTACAATTGTTGAGGCAGCTGTATGATATTTATACTTATGCTCTTGATAAAGGGGACTTAGTTGTAATCCCCGAAACGCGTCGAGCTTTTTATTGGAATAAACAAGCATCCTTGGTTTGAAGTCCTCAAGTTTCCTTTCATCACGAGGACGGGGTGTGTATCCATCTTACAGGCGACCTCGGTGAGGGAGGTAAGGAGGACAGGTGTCTTGAGTTTATCCTGTTAATCCTCCTCCCTGGTGAAGTAAGTCCCTTGACTCAACTTATTTGTCATTTTAATAATATTATTCCATCATGGTTATGGCATGTTTTCTATATAGCTCTAACACAGCACCAATGGACCTGCCATTCGAGCTGTTGTAGACAATCTGTATACTGTTATATATACATATATTTCTATACTGCCACCCTTGAAATACCGGTCACGTGTAACTGGCGCCCCACTATACTGTTATGTGTTCTCTTGCGTATGGCACACTGTCAATGTTCCTGCGCTTTGTTTCTTTTTAAGTGGGTAGCTGCCTCGCACTGTGGCCAGCCCATCACAAGCTGGTAATTTGACGCTAGTTTCGAGTTCTCCTCTGGCGCTTCACCCCTCCTATTCTCCTCTCCTTGTCCCAATCCCCCTCTCCACAAATCCACTCCAATTTTTTCTTTTATCTTTTACGTATATGATACAACAGCTATGGTTGGTCTGTAAGACAGAATGGAAGTTCTCTAAAGTTTTTGGCCAAGCTGCTTGTTTAATGAATATTTTAACTTTTTATGGATATCATATAACTAATTTTATGTCCCTTGTAAAATGGGAAGGAATCATGTTTATTTGGTTTTCCTTTTCATTGTCACTCTCCATAGCGAAGCACCTTGTTAAAATATTCAGAAGGTACCAATTTCTGCCACTTTTAAGGTGACATAAATTTCAGGTCATTGTGAATGGCAAAAAGGCTCAGTGGCTCTTTAAAAATGCAGGAACTCTAACGTTTTCATGTCTTTTTTTGTGATATCTTAACACCACTTTTTGGGCTCATCTAGTTTGGTTATGAAAGTTTATGTTGGGATATAAAACCAAATATATAAGGCTATAATACAAAAGAATTTGCTTTCAATTACGTCAGTGGTATCCATTGCTAATTTTTATGGTTAGCTATGAAGTGTGCAGATCCAGTGGCATTTCTGCATCATTGTGTAAATGTAGTTTAAACCTCCAGAACGTTAAACAAAGAGGAAACAAAGCAGTAATCTATCATATAAGATTTCTTAAAGGTTACAAAAGCAATATTAGCCACACATGTAATTGGCAATTTAGCCTGAACATGCATAGGCTAACATTATTTTCATTTTCACTCTAGTGTAAATTCCAGTTTTAAAGGCCAGTCATGTTGTAGTTGCTGTAGTTTAGGCACTGAGGATGCATAAAGAATATATAAACTTGACTTTCCCATAACCTGCTTTAAAAGTGCAGTATATAAAGCAAACCAGCTGTTACCTAGGCTCCATTCTGGTTTGTATGATTGTATTTTCCAGCTTTATTCCTTATTTATAATTTAAAATGAAACTTGGTAAAAATCTAAAAATGCATTTAACCCCCTTCCCTCCAGCCAAGGTTTTACATTAGAAATGCTCCCTCTGCTGGATCAGTGCTGTATAGCAGGGATTATTACCTATGCAGAAGTCTGGGCATGTATAATAGTGTTGAGCGCGAATATTCGAAAAGCTAATTTTTTTCGCGAATATTTAGAATATAATGCTATATATTCGTAATGACGAATATTCAGTTTATTTTTTTTTAACAGTAGTTTTCAGGTGATCATCCCTCCCTTCTTATAGCTTGTGGGCCAATGAGAAGGCTTTGTCACAGCTTAGCAACATCCCTAGCATAAATAGAAAAGTTGCCTACCCCATGCCGATATTTTGCGCGCATTATGCAAATAATACATTGCCGTTTTTCGCAATCAAGAATATAATCTCGAATTCATGAATTCAAGAATATATGATGAATATTCGCAAAATATTCGCAAAATATTGCAAATTCGATTATTGCCCCTGCCGCTCATCATTAATGTATAACATTGTCGCTCTGTGCATATACTCTAGAAGCATCTGAGCGGAAGAACGCTGGCATGTCTTCAAGTAGATAAGACTTTAATGGGTTGGAGACTAACTCAGAATTAGAATTTCCAGTTTATGTATATGTAATAGATGATAATTAAATGGATTGTCCCATGCATCACCCTCAATCAAACCTATTATGGATCAGAGAACTCCTTCATATCATAGTTTTCACTCTGTAGAGCTTCTTGAGTGGGCAGCCCAATGATTTCTGTTGGTATCATCTTAGAGTACAATCACATGGTACGATTGTGATGTAGTCATAATGTGGTTAGGAACCCCAGCATATCATTTCCCAATAGAAGTTAATGAGAAAATTGGTTTCTGAGACAGACCTGACATTTTCAAAGTTGTTATGACTGCACCTAATTTACATGCGGTTGACCACACCTAAAAACATGTCCTGCTGCTTGTGGATGCTGACCACATGGGGCATACAGTTGATTAGCCACTTGTGGTATATGTTGAACATATTTTACCTTGTGTCACTATTTGAAATTAATCAAAGTGCTGAAGAACCTCAAAAATCCACAACAGTTCAAACAAAGGTCCATAAATGATCATGGACAAAAAAACTTTCCCTAACTGCAGGTAGAGCTTCGTTTTAAAGAGGTTGTGCAGTGGTTTTATATTGATGACCTATCTTCAGGATAGCATAAAACAAAAGGTGACGGCAGCATCTCCAGTGTATTCCTTTATTTGACAAGCCTTTACAGAATGCGTGCAGTAAAAAACAGACAGCTACGTTTCGGCTGGTTTTTACTGCATGCATTCTGTAAAGGTTTGTCCAATAAAGGAATACACTGGAGATGCTGCCGTCACCTTTTGTTTTATGCTATTCGGTGGACCGCTGAGGATCTGTGGTTGTTGGTCGGCTGATGCATTCTAGTGAGGTTATGAAGGTCTGAGTGTGCTGCTCTGCATTGCTGTTTGTACTATCCTCAGGATAGGTCATCAATATCAGATCGGCAGTAGTCCAACTCCCAACACCCTGGCCAATCAGTTAATTGAAGATGAGGCAGTGATCGTGGTCGTCCCTTTCACCATCGGTGTGGGTGCTGGGATTCGGACCACTACCAATCTGATACCAATTACCTATCCTGAGGATAGATAATCAATATAAAACCACTTCACAATCCCTTTAAAGTTGCAAAGATATGATGTACAGTATGGAAGAACATGTGCTGTATGGCAGATACTGCTATAATAACCGAGACATAAAACACACTTAAATATTAGAAACCACTTCTTGTACACATTATGCTCTTGTTTTACTAAAATGCCATCAGTGCTTTAATACAAGGAAGCGTCTGTCTCCAGACATGATTCTCTGGACGTCTCTAGTTACTCTCATTTTGGTGTAGCCTCGAGTGTATAACTAAGATAGCCATTAGTGTTTTACACAATTAGCAGAGCAATAAATGCTTGTAAAAGTAACATTTCACTTATTACGCACCACCTTACAAGTAAACCTTTTACTTTCTCTAGAGTCCCAATTACATAACAGAAATCATTTTGTATATTGCCATTGAACAATTTGCCTACATGGCAGCTTTGAGCAGTCAACCTCTAAAGCAATTATTACACGTCATTATTATTGCTGCATTAATCATACATCTAGAGTTGTAAATACTGTGTAAAATGCCAATGTACACTAGTTATATGTTCATGTCTGAAATTAGGTGTATGTCAGCTGAACTCTTTGATTCCAGAGGGATTGGTTGACCACCTAATATTTATGGTGACCTCCCAACTCTACCTCGATCGCAGATCGGAGATGAGGTGAGATAAGGATTGAGCAGTTTTATTGCACTTGCCTGATCCTTTTGACTTGCAGCAGCTTTCTCCTCTCTCTTGTTCACAACAGGCATATAGGGGTGAGGGGGGTTTGGAGAGAAAGCAGTCGGTGTTACCCTATGTGTGGCTGCAGGTAATCAATCGGTGTGGGTGCTGGGTATTGACACCCACTGGTCTGATATTGATGATCTATCCTGAAGATAGGTCATCAATATCTGTATCCCAGACAGACCCTTTAAGGTCCCCCTATTAGTGATGAGCGGCAGGGGTCATATTCGAATTTGCGATATTTCGCGAATATTTAGTAGAATATTCGTTGAATATTCGCAACTTTGAATATTCGTTATATTCTATGATTTTTTTACTCAAAAAATCGGCAAGGTAATGATTGTGTAATATGCGAATTTTCGTAATGCGAATGTTCGTAATGCTAATTTTTATTGCTAATTTTTCAACTTACAACTATTAGACAAAGAAGATTATAGCACTATATTAGCTAAATTGCTCTATATTGTTTTTTTTTTTTAGAATATTCGCTATATTGCTATAACTTAGTTTTTTTGAATATTCGTAATATTTTAAAACAAGAATATATAGCAATATAGCGAATATTCGAAAAAAAACAATATAGAGCAATTTAGCTAATATAGTGCTATAATCTTCTTTGTCTAATAGTTGTAAATTTTTTCTCATCTGAAGTTCAGATTGGAAAAAAATTACAACTATTAAAAAAAAAAGATTATAGCACTATATTAGCTAAATTGCTCTATATTCGTTTTTTTTCGAATATTCGCTATATTGCTATAACTTAATTTTTTTGAATATTCATAGTATTCTAAAACAAGAATATATAGCAATATAGCGAATATTCGAGAAAAACCGAATATAGAGCAATTTAGCTAATATAGTGCTATAATCTTTTTTTTTTATAATTGTAATTTTTTTCCAATCTGAACTTCAGATCAGAAAAAAATTACAACTATTAGACAAAGAAGATTATAGCACTATATTAGCTAAATTGCTCTATATCAGTTTTTTTTCAAATATTCGCTATATTGCTAAATATTCGTGATCAACACTACCCCCTATACACTAGTGTATTGTCAGTTGAACCCGTCACTTTTGTCAGGACCCGCTGACAATCTAATGTATAAGGCTTCTTTCAAACAGGCGGCAGAGCAATCCAGCAGAGAACAGCTTGCTGGAGGTCTCTGCATCTGGGATAGCCGGATAGTGGCTCTTGCCCGCTGGACCCCTTAGACTATAACAGGATCTGACAGGAATCCGGTATCTCCCTGGCATTTATGCTGGGATTTAATCAGATAAATATCACTGTATGCAACATTTTTTTTGTCTGGCTGAATTCATAAATGCTGGGGAGCAGCTGAATCCCCTCCAATTCCCGTTATAGTCAATGGGCTCTCATGGTGAATGTAAGTATCCAGCTAGGCCAAATCCAAAGAACTTCAGCAGGCTGTTCCTCTGCTGGAACAGCCTGTGAGATTGCTCTACTGCCTGTCTGAAACTAGCCTTAGGGAAACTTCTGACTCTTTTGCCTGCTAGAAGATGTTGAGGGAGAGAAAGTTTGAGAAAATTTAATCTTTTTGCCTGATCATTTAGTTTCCCTTCAGAGGTGTTTGTCAATGGCTTTCACCTCTTTCACTATTGAAGACACATACATGCTCACACACATAGATACACATACAGGTGAGATAGCTGTCGGTCAAACGATCAATGACAAATGAAGGAGTATGGGCACCTTAAGGGTTTGGGCTGTATAAAAGGAATACTCTGGTGAAGATTAGACATGCAATAAGATTTTAAAGATAGGAATAAATAAGCTGAGACCCCCAATGTTATCTTGAATGAAGGCACCTTAGAACCTAACGGATGTTTAATATGCTCTTTAATTAGAGCTTGACATCCCCATGATCACCATCTCTATCTACGAGAGAGAGCACAAGAGTGCTGACGGTGGGTTTCATTGCTGTGGCAGTACTTAAGATGTCGATACCAGTACTCAGCACTGTTTCAGAGTTAAGTAAAAAAACAAACAAAAACAGGTAATGGCTGAGCTACCTGACAAATATACAGAATCTAGAAGAAAAAAGAAAACCTCTTTGTCAAACTACATGTAATGAGATGGTAATCTTCTAGGAGACAGGGAAAATGCTGAGCAACAAAAGTGTGGATTTTCTTGTCACATTCCTGAGTGAAGGAAGAAGCGTACTGTACAAATAAAGAGCAGAACATGCCCCGACCAAATCTGCAATCTCGGGATAAAATGAGAATAATGCCATTGTCTGGTAAAATCAATGTGTTATCTTCATGAAAGAACTTGTCAATGCATTAAACTGACAGCGAATTATAACTCCAAATGACTAGGTGCTTCTATGGAGCTATTGTGTGTGCTCCGGACCTTTAAGGGTTACCATTGTATCATTAGTCAAACACAGCATAACATACAGTAACCATGCAGCATAACATTCATTATGCTCCATTTTACATGACAAACTATCCCTCACACAATACTTCTGTCATTGATTTACTGTGTAAGCAGAAAGAATAAAGATACAGAGGCAATTTACTGTTGAATTTGTACTACTTTTGTGGTGTAGAAAAAAATGACAAATCATAATGCGTGCCACATTTGCTCTAAAATTTGTAACTTCTCGCTCCTCCCTTAAAATTGCACAAAAACTGTTGATTATTAGAAATGAGCGAATCGAAGTTGACGAAGTGGAATTCGATGAGATTTTCATGAAAAATTAGATTTGCACCGAATTCAAATTTCCTCACGCTTTGTGGTATCGAATCACTGCTGCACGTGTTAGGACATGGAGCAAAGAACTCTGGCAATGAGGGATCACCCACAATGCCATTCATGCAGCCAATCAGCAGCCAGCCAGCCCTGTGATGTCACAGCCTTATAAATAGCCTCAGCCATCTTGGATTCAGCCATTTCCCAGTGTACTTAGTGCAGGGAGAGACATCAAAAGGTGCTAGGGATAGTGGTAGAAAAGACTTTAAAACTTTTATTTTACTGTATAGAAGTTCAGGGAAAGGATAGAGAGGAATCATTCCACAGTATTGAAGCAGAACAGGGTTCAGTAGGGGAGGTTACAGCCTGGGTAATGGGAACAATCTTATTACATCTTGCTGCACTGACTGCGGATCCAAATTGCCATTATACAGCTCTGTAATACCAGCAAACTATTCTTGTTATTGGGGTGCAAGTGCTGTGTGATACAGCCATTAACAGGGTTTATTACAAGAAAATATTATTACGTCTTATTTTCCCTTGTAAGGTGCAGTCAGGGCCGGATTAACGTAGGGGCTGATGGAGCTGCAGCTCCAGGCCCCTACCATAAAATAGGCCCATCTGCCAGCCAAAAGGCCGTCGGGAGGGTTAAAAGTCCTCTGTTGTACACAGCGCAGCGTCACACAGCACACAGTCAATGCAGAGACACTCACCTCACTGGCAGCAGGGAGCCTGAGGGCGGGACTCGGGAGGAGCGTAATATGATCCTAGAGTGGAAGCTGCTTCTGCCAGCCCCTCCCCTCCCCGCCCACCAACCAATCAGAGCTGAGGCAAGGCAAGCACTTCACAGGTCCTGTAAGGGAACTGCACAGTGTAAAGTGTAGTTCCCAGGTTAGAACAGTGCATCTGCCAGGACCTGTGATGACATCATCTTCAGCATCACAGGTCCTGCAGAATCTAGCAAAGGAACTGCACCAAAAATGGTGTAGTTCCTAGGTTTCAAAGGTACATCTGCCAGGACCTGTGATGACATCATCACAGGTCCTTCAACCCCTAACAGCAAGTATTTGAAGTTCACAATCAGCTCTGCATTGATCCATACAGACTGGAATGGAGTGGTAAGAGGAGGTCCTCCACTTTTCATCATTTACCCCCCCTCCATGCCCTGTTTTTACTCATTGCACACTCATGTATAATACTTCAGACAGGTACAGTGACCACAACCTCATGTACTTCACACACACAGTGACTATAATGTATAACTGACCACATATTTCTATAAACACTGCATCTACAGTATTATACCTTGTATGCCTCACATATATATATATATATATATATATATATATATATGCACACACACACACACACACACACACACACTCTGCATATATTAAACAGTATTATAGATGCAATATGTACAGATATATAATATATATTGCAGTGTACTGATATGTGAGGTACAAGGTCTAATATATGCAGTGTGTATAGATATATTGTATATACAGCAGTGTACTGATATGTTAGGTACGAGGTATAATAGATGGTGTGTACAGGTATATTGTATATACAGCATTGGATTGATATGTGAGGTACGAGCTGTAATTTATACCTCATATATCAGTACACTGCTGTATATACTATATACCTGAACACACTGCATATATTATACCACGTTCCTCACATATCAGTACATTGCTGTATACACTATACATCTGTACACACTGTATCTATTATGCCTCTTTTGTGTGCCAGGCCTGTTTTGTAATCCCAATCCGGCCCTGATGGCATAAATTATAAAACAGCAGCGAACATAGTTCATGGAACAAAGAGAGAGGCCTGGAATGGGTAGTGGGAGGGGCTATAAAAGGGGAATGGGGGCCCAATTTAGATTCTTGCTATGGGGCCCAGTGATTTCTATGTACGCCTTTGACAGGAGCAGAGAGATAAGAGAAGTGACAGATGACACAGAGTTTAGATTACAGGTTGAATTAACCCTTTAGGATCAAATTGGCTTCTCAGGAGATAAATATGTTAAAGGCATCTCATTCAGTAGCTATATAACTAAGGGTGGGTTCACATCTCCTTTATGGATTCCGTGAAGTGGGGACTGTGGGGACTATTTTATTATCAGCCAGTGACTGTGTTACTGTAATACTGTTATCAATTCAGCACATAGTTTTCCCTGTGCGTGCATTCACATTTCACTTCACTTGGTTCGTTGTACTAGTGTCAGTGTCAGACTGTTGTCCCTGTGGGTAACAATGCACAACAGACAACAATGCACACCACAGTGACAGCTCCTGACTCCTGTCCTGAGTCCTCCTGTCCGGCGTCAGCCTCAGCTTCCCTTCACTATCACTATAATCAATCACTCTTCCTGATCCGGACTCACTCATTAGAGAGCTGAAGAGCCGACTGAGTCAGCAGCAGCAAGTGAATCGAATGGATAGCATCTGCGCATGCGCACCGGCACCTAGAGTCTTCAGTTCACTTGCGAGTCAGCTCAGCAGTCAGTGACTCACCAAGTGAACCGAAGATCCGATTCATGAATCGGTTCATTTGAATGAGCTGATTCAAATGAACCGATTCATCTGAAAGATCCGAACTTCCTATCACTACTGAGGTCATATCCGGCGGGCCGCGGCATTACAGGAACAGCACCAGCTGCTCTGACGTCCTGCCGCCGGATATACGTCACAGGATATCCGGCGGCAGGACGTCAGAGCAGCTGGTGCGGTTCCTGTAATGCCGGCCCGCCGGATATGACCTCAGTGCGCCCGCGGTTATCCCTCCTGCACGCTGCGCTGTGTACAACCTACTCAGCAGTTTCGACCAGCACACGGCCCACAGCGCTCAGCCACACCAGCCCGTGAGACAGCAGGAGCTTCTGGAGCAGGGCAGGTATCAGATAAACTCATCCAGTTGGAAGGGAGGGCAATCATAGTGCTGTTCTGATTTATGGACACAGCTCTCAGAATGCTTAGCCAGCCTTCTATCTGGCTGTTTCTGAGCCTGTGGACTGTGACTCTCAAGAAGCACAGCCAGATAGAAGGCTGGCTAAGCATGCTGAGAGCTGTGTCCATAAATCATAACAGCACTATGGAAATTACTGACTGGCTAAGCATGCTGAGAGCTCAGTCTAAATAACATAACACATTAAAGAAATTACTGTTTCTAGCTGCTAGTCCACAGCTAGTCCACAGCTAGTCCACAGCAGCTAGAAACAGTAATTTCTTTAAAGGGATTCTGTCACCAGGTTTGACCCCTGTCAGCTAAAAATATGCTGATGTTCAGGGCGTCTTCACGATTCCTAATGTGGGCCTATAAATGTCATCTGTGGGCTTATTTAGCTAAAAAACAGCTTTTACTAACCTGTCAGTCAAACAAATAAGGTGCCCAAGGGGATGTTAATGGGTGCAAGATGCCCGCCGCACCCACCGCCGTTCGTGCCCAGCGCCGCCTTTCCGGACTTCTGCACCGCCTCCTAATCCTCTGTGCCGCCTCTCGCTCTCCCTCACTCCCCCCTCCTTCTGCTGTAAGATCTCGCGCTTGCGCACAGGGCTCTGCCTGATGCGCCCGTGCAGACTTCTCCATTTGGCTTCTTACAGCGAAGTGCGCATGCGCCGGCACTTCGCTCAACCCCTGTATGCGCAAGATCTTACAGCAGGAGGAGGGGGGAGGGAGGGAGAGCGAGAGGCGGCACAGAGGATTAGGAGGCGGCGCAGAAGTCCGGAAAGGCGGCACTGGGCATGAACGGCGGCGGGTGCGGCCGACACCTTGCATTCATTAACATCCCCTTGGGCACCTTATTTGTTTGACTGACAGGTTAGTAAAAGCTGTTTTTTAGCTAAATAAGCCCACAGATGACATTTATAAGCCCACATTAGGAATCGTGAAGACGCTCTGAACATCAGCATATTTTTAGCTGACAGGGGTCAAACCTGGTGACAGAATCCCTTTAATGTGTTATGTTATTTAGACACAGCTCTCCGCATGCTTAGCCAGCCTTCTTTCTGACTGGCTAAGCATGCTGAGTGCTGTGTCCATAAATCATAACACAGCTCTATGAAAATTACTGTTTCTAGCTGCTGTTGTCCACAGTCCACAGCAGCTAGAAAACAGTAATCTTCATAGTCATGTTAAATGATCACTATAGTGTCAGGAAAACAAAGCGGTTTTCCTGACACTATAGTGCCCTGAGGGTGCCCCACCCTCAGGGTCCCCCTCCCGTGGTCCCCCTCCATGTTGCCAAGATAGAAGCCAAATGAAGGGGTAGTTGCAGGAACAAAATACTTTAATGGTATCGATAAAATATATATGTAATTAAGACAATGAGTGCAGTTCCATAAAAAGGCCCAGCAAAATCCTCAGCACCAGGCCCATGATGCTCTTAATCCGGCCCTGGGTGCAGTTATATGTTCTAAAGCATTTTTTGGTGTGTATTAGTGGAAAAAAGAGCTTATTAGCCGTTGTGCGGTGGAGTGAGAAAATTACAGCCCTTTTTGGCTTGTATTAGTGACCAAAAAAATATATTATTTGCCGTTCAGCAGTGCAGTTATATGTTCTAAAGCCTTTTGTAAAGTGTATAAGTGGAAAAAATAAGGGTCTATTTGCCATGTAGCGGTGCAGTTATATGTTTTAAAGCCTTTTGTAGAGTGTATTAGTGGCACAAAAAAAAGTATTTGTCGTTACTTGGTGAAGTGAGAAAATTACAGCCCATTTTGTCATGTATTAGTGGAAGAAAATATATTTATTTGCAGTTCAGCGGTGCAGTTATATGTTCTAAAGCCCTTTTTGGCATTTACTATTGGCACAAAAAAAGTATTTGCGGTTGTGTGGTAAAGTGAGAAAATTACAGCTAGAGAAGAGCGAATTTTTCAAATATTCGATTCGGCTGGTTCGTCGAATTTATTCGCGGTGAATCACATTTAAAATGGCTATTTCCGGGCTGCAGAGAGCCTTTATATGGATGTAGAACACTGTGCCTTGCAGTAGCACGCATAGGGAGTGTGCTGGGTTAGTGAAATAATACTGTCAGTGAGAATGACATGCAAATGACAGGCATAGCTATTAGAATCACTGCACACTTCACTTATTTGGGCAGTCACTGGGCCTAAACTGACCAAATAACTCAAGTATTAACTCAGTCTTACAGGTCCATGTTAGCACCAAGAAGGCTAAAGAGTGGCAAAATGACAGAGTCTGGAGGTGGCGGCAGCATGAGGAGGTCACAGAGTGGCACAGTGACAGAGTGTGTAGTTTGCAGCAGTATGAGAAGGCCACAGAGTGACACAATGAAAGAGTCTGGAGTTGGCGACAGCATAAAGAGGCTACAGAGTGGCTCAATGAAAGATTCTGGAGTTGCGACAGCATGAGGGGGCTACAGAGTGGCACAATGACAGAGTCTGTAGGTGGTGGCAGCATGAGGAGGCCACAGTGTGGCACAATGACATAGTCTGGATAAAAGACTGAGGGCAAAGATTGTTGAGAAAGATGCAGATTAAAAGTTATCTGTAGAGCTGTATGACGGTAACCTGCAGATTAATGAAACCCTCAAAAGCAAGTTGGGTTTGTCGGTTCCAAAACCTAAATTAGATCGTGGGGTGGGTGATCAGTCCAAGACCTTCAAGCAGCAGCAGCATGATACCACACAGTGGCAAGGTGACATAGTGTGGAGATGGCAGCATGAGGAGGCCACATAGTGGCATGGTGACATAGTGTTGAGATGGCAGCAACAGCAGCGTTCATGGCGTTCATCCCGTAGTCCTGGCGACTGACAAATAACGTGGCCTCCTCAAAGGGCCTGAGCAAATGGCAGGTGTCACGCATGAGCTGCCATTGGCTGACATCGAAGTTACAAAGGGGATTACTTCTATCCGCTTGGATCATCAAAAAATCGTTGATGGCCTTTCTCTGTTCGTACAGTCGGTCCAACATTTGTAGGGTGGAATTACAACAGGTGTAAACGTCGCATATCAGCCTATGTTGTGGGATGCCGTTCTGCCGCTGCAGCTCAAGGAGGGTGTGCATTGCGGTGTATGAGTGGCTGAAATGCATGAAAAGTTTCTTGGCCATTTTTAGGATGTCTTGCAGATGGGTGGAAGACTTCAGGAACCGCTTGGCAACCAGATTGAAACACGTGTGCCATGCAGGGCGCATGGCTCAGCCTTCCTTCATTCAGTGCTGACAACATGTTCTTCCTGTTGTTGGTCCCCATGGTTCCTATTTTCAGTTGTCGCGGAAATAAACAGCAGTCGATTTCTTTTTGAAGGACACAGAACAATTCCTCCCCTGTATGACTACGTTCACCCAGGCAAACCAGGTGCAGAACCGCGTGACACCGCCATGCCCTGCACATGTGGAATGCTGGAGCGGCACTGTGACTTGTCCCTGCAGTGGAGGCTGAGGACATGGTGGAGGATGAGGAGGCAACGGCGGACATTGTCGCAGGACAAATGGTGTGACAACATGGAGGCCGAAGCAGCGTCACCTGGTCAAGTTGCTAGTGTGGCTGTGCAGGAACCACATTCACCCAGTGGGCCGAAAGGACATGTATTTTACCTGACCGTAGTTACAGCTCCACACATTGGCGCTACTGTGCACTTTGGCAGACACAGACAGGCTCAAGGACTGGCCCACCTTCTGTTCTACATATGTGTGCAGGGCGGTACTGCCTTTTGTGAAAATAAATGATGGCTTGGGACTCTCCACCTCGGCTCGGCACAAGACATCAGTTCTATAAAAGGTGCAGAGTTCACCACTTGGAAAGGGAGGGACTGCAGCACCAGCAACTTGGCCAGAAGCACGTTCAGCTTCTGCGCCGTTGGATGCGTGCATGCATACTGCTGTCTCTTGGCAATCGCTTCAGTGATTGATTGCTGGTGGAATGACTGATGAGGAGTAGAAGGAGGAGGAGCAGAAGCTTCAGGACCAGCAGACGATGGGACAGACAGACAGCTCCCTTCTGCTGAGCCGGTGGAGCCTTGACTGCCTGCAATGGGGTACGTGCCACTAGGTGATGCAGCAGTGGCTGCAGCAGCCTGGACCACCACATCAGAGCCACGATTGTCCCAGGCCACTTTACGGTGTCGCTGCATATGTTGTCGCAGGGCAGTGGTGCCAATATTGGCCCCTTGGCCACGCCTTACCTTCTGCCCACAGTTTCGACATATGGCCATGTTCACCTTCTCCAGAGTCTTGATAAAAAAACTGCCACACCGCCGAGTAGCTGATTTTCCCCCCAACACTTTTCACTGACTGACTGCTAGTGCTGCTGCTTGCGTGAACTCGTGCACCACTCCTTTCTGGGCAGTTGGCTGCTGCGAAGCGGGTGGTCTACCCTGGCCCATTTGGCTGCCGACCTCCCACTGCTGCCACCCTGCTGACTCCTAGCCATGCTACCACATTGCTGGCTCAGCCGCTGCCTCATGGGCAACGGCCACCCTCTTCTCCCGATGATGATGAAGCCCCTTCTTCTCCCGGCTCCCAAGTGCGATCGGCTTTATCTTAATCGAGTAGTATCTGCAAGTCACTGGTGTCCTCCTCAACGCTTTCTGGGTCAGGAGCCTGACCGCTTGCAACACCACCTCCCACGCCACTCTCCTCATCACTACATGCCTGCCTAGAGGAGGACGCGGCACATGTCTCCTCCAAATATTGGCTGGGCATTAGCTGCTGAATGTCCTCGAGTAGCTCGTCCTCGCTGAATAGTAGAGCTGAGCCCACAGCAGATAGTACTTGTGTGGCTGAGGGAACAGCAAAGGATAGAGGCAGTTTGAGGACAGGTGAGGGCACAGTGCCTGATCCCGGGCCATGCCAACTAAGGGTTGTGTCTGACGAACCCACCGACTGTTGGCTGGGGGTGTCCGATGTCACTTTGGGATGAATTGGATGACCGAGTTAACCAATCAATAATCGCTGGGTTGCTGGTCAAGACATGACCAGTAGATGACACCGGGAGCTCAGGCCTCTCGCTGCGAATCCTGCTGCAACAGCCCCTTAATCTGCTGCAACCTCTGCCTGTGCCAGAAACATTTATGCCTCTTCCACTCCTCTGTGCATGTCCTGGCACTTTTCTGTCTGACATACTTTTAGCTGAACTAAAATAATTAAAAGCAAATTAAAACAACCCTAAAAGCCCAGAATATATTTCTCTTTTTTGGACAGAATTAGGCCGCTAACCACTTTTAGCACAAATACAAGTAATTGTGAACTGCCTTTATATTTCTCGTTTTGGACTGAAATAGGCGACTGAATTATTATAGCGGAAATAAAACAAACATGACATGCGTATATATTTCTCGTATTTGACTGAAAAAGGCCAATAAATGATTTTAGCGTAATTAACAGGAAAATTTAACTGCATATATTTTTCGCTTTTGTTTCTTACATATGCCAATAAATGCTTTTAGCGCAAATAACACCAAAATGTGAACTGCATATATTTTTCTCTTATTGTACTGAACTGGCAATAAATGGTTTGAACGCAAATAACACCAAATGTCAACTGTGTGTATGAAATAACTGCAGAAGTGACCTGAGTAAATAGATTTCTTGTTGAACTGAAATAGGCCACTCTACGCTTTCACCAGAAATTACTGCAACAGTGCAGTGGGTATATATTTTACTTGTATTACTGATATAAGGCCACTAGACGCTTTCACCATAAATAACTGCAACAGTGCAGTGGGTATATATTTTTCTTGTATTACTAAAATACTGCCCTATACGCTTTCAACAGAAATAACGGCAACAGTGCAGTGGGTATATATTTTTCTTGTACTACCGAAATATGGCCTTATACTCTTTCACCAGAAATTACTGCAACATTGCAGTGGGTATATATTTTTCTTGTATTACTGAAATACGGCTTTATACTCTTTCACCAGAAATTACTGCAACAGTGCAGTGGGTATATATTTTTCTTGTATTACTGAAATAGTCCACTATACGCTTTCACCAGAAATTACTGCAACAGTGCAGTGGGTATACATTTCTCTTTTTTCACTGAAATACTGCCCTATACGCTTTTAACAGAAATAACTGCAACAGTGCAGTGGGTATATATATTTTTTCTATTACTGAAATACGTCCTCATACACTTTCACCAGAAATTACTGAACAGTGCAGTGTGTATATATTTTTCTTGTATTACTGATATAAGGCCACTATACGCTTTCACCAGAAATAACTGCAACAGTGCAGTGGGTATATATTTTTCTTGTATTACTGAAATACTGCCCTATACGCTTTCAGCAGAAATAACTGCAACAGTGCAGTGGGTATATATTTTTCTTGTATTACTGAAATAAGACCACGATATCCTTTCACTAGAAAAAAAAATGCAAAAGTGCAGTGGAAATATATTTCTCTTTTTTTTTTACTGAAATACTGCTCTATATGCTTTCACCAGAAATTATTGCAACAGTGCAGTGGGTATATATTTTTCTTGTATTACTGAAATAAGGCCAGTATACACTTTCACCAGTATTTAATGCAACAGTGCAGTGGGTATATATTTTTCTTGTATTACTGAAATACGGCCTTACACTCTTTCACCAGAAATTACTGCAACAGTGCAGTGGGTATATATTTTTCTTTTTTAACTGAAATACGTCACTATATGCTTTCAACAGTAATTACTGCAAAAGTGCAGTGGGTATATATTTTTATTTTATTACTGAAATAAGGCCACTATATGCTTTCTCCAGAAATAACTGCAGAAGTGACCTGAGAAAAAATATTTCTTGTTGGACTGAAATACACCACTATACGCTTTCATCAGAAATAACAGCAACAGTGCAGTGCGTATCTATTTTTCTTTGTTTACTAAAATACGTCCCTATACCGTTTCAACAGAAATAACTGCAGAAGTGACCTGAAAATGTATTTTTCGTGGTAGACTGAAATAGGCTTTCACCAGCAGTGCGATATATTAAAAAAATTTTTTTATGAAATAAGCCATTATACTCTTTCACCAGAAATGAATGCAACCGTGCAGTGCATTTAAATGTTTTGTTTATTACTGAAATACCGCCTTATACTCTTTCACCAGAAATGACTGCAATTGATTTTAGCATAAATTACAACAAAAGTGACCTGCGTACATATGTATTGTATTGTATTGAAATAGGCCACTAAATGATATCAGCCCAGTTAACAGCAAAAGTGACCTGTATACAGGGAGTGCAGAATTATTAGGCAAATGAGTATTTTGACCACATCATCCTCTTTATGCATGTTGTCTTACTCCAAGCTGTATAGGCTCGAAAGCCTACTACCAATTAAGCATATTAGGTGATGTGCATCTCTGTAATGAGAAGGGGTGTGGTCTAATGACATCAACACCCTATATTAGGTGTGCATAATTATTAGGCAACTTCCTTTCCTTTGGCAAAATGGGTCAAAAGAAGGACTTGACAGGCTCAGAAAAGTCAAAAATAGTGAGATATCTTGCAGAGGGATGCAGCACTCTTAAAATTGCAAAGCTTCTGAAGCGTGATCATCGAACAGTCAAGCGTTTCATTCAAAATAGTCAACAGGGTCGCAAGAAGCTTGTGGAAAAACCAAGGCGCAAAATAACTGCCCATGAACTGAGAAAAGTCAAGCGTGCAGCTGCCAAGATGCCACTTGCCACCAGTTTGGCCATATTTCAGAGCTGCAACATCACTGGAGTGCCCAAAAGCACAAGGTGTGAAATACTCTGAGACATGGCCAAGGAAAGAAAGGCTGAAAGACGACCACCACTGAACAAGACACACAAGCTGAAACGTCAAGACTGGGCCAAGAAATATCTCAAGACTGATTTTTCTAAGGTTTTATGGACTGGTGAAATGAGAGTGAGTCTTGATGGGCCAGATGGATGGGCCCGTGGCTGGATTGGTAAAGGGCAGAGAGCTCCAGTCCGACTCAGACGCCAGCAAGGTGGAGGTGGAGTACTGGTTTGGGCTGGTATCATCAAAGATGAGCTTGTGGGGCCTTTTCGGGTTGAGGATGGAGTCAAGCTCAACTCCCAGTCCTACTGCCAGTTTCTGGAAGACACCTTCTTCAAGCAGTGGTACAGGAAGAAGTCTGCATCCTTCAAGAAAAACATGATTTTCATGCAGGACAATGCTCCATCACACGCGTCCAAGTACTCCACAGCACGGCTGGCAAGAAAGGGTATAAAAGAAGAAAATCTAATGACATGGCCTCCTTGTTCACCTGATCTGAACCCCATTGAGAACCTGTGGTCCATCATCAAATGTGAGATTTACAAGGAGGGAAAACAGTACACCTCTCTGAACAGTGTCTGGGAGGCTGTGGTTGCTGCTGCACGCAATGTTGCAATGTTGATGGTGAACAGATCAAAACACTGACAGAATCCATGGATGGCAGGCTTTTGAGTGTCCTTGCAAAGAAAGGTGGCTATATTGGTCACTGATTTGTTTTTGTTTTGTTTTTGAATGTCAGAAATGTATATTTGTGAATGTTGAGATGTTATATTGGTTTCACTGGTAAAAATAAATAATTGAAATGGGTATATATTTGTTTTTTGTTAAGTTGCCTAATAATTATGCACAGTAATAGTCACCTGCACACACAGATATCCCCCTAAAATAGCTAAAACTAAAAACAAACTAAAAACTACTTCCAAAAATATTCAGCTTTGATATTAATGAGTTTTTTGGGTTCATTGAGAACATGGTTGTTGTTCAATAATAAAATTAATCCTCAAAAATACAACTTGCCTAATAATTCTGCACTCCCTGTATATATTTATCTTTTTCCCCAGATATAAGCCACTAAAGGCTTTTCAACATAGCACTTGAACAACAATAACTAATTGCTGGAATAACAGAGAGGGATTATGAGACTATCTGGATCCCCATGTAATGTTTCCCTGCACTTGTAAGGCCTCCTGCACACGACCGTTTTTTTTTTGCAGTCCGCAAAAACAGGTTCCGTTTTTCTGTGATCCGTGACCGTTTTTTCGTCCGTGGGTCATCCTTGATTTTTGGAGGATCCACGGACATGAAAAAAAAAGTCGTTTTGGTGTCCGCCTGGCCGTGCGGAGCCAAACGGATCCGTCCTGACTTACAATGCAAGTCAATGGGGACGGATCCGTTTGACGTTGACTAGAGTTGAGAGAACACCTGGATGTTCGGGTTCGGCAAGTTCGGCCGAACTTCCCGGAAATGTTCGGGTTCGGGATCCGAACCCGACCCGAACTTCGTCCCGAACCCCATTGAAGTCAATGGGGACCCGAACTTTTCGGCACTAAAAAGGCTGTAAAACAGCCCAGGAAAGGGCTAGAGGGCTGCAAAAGGCAGCAAAATGTAGTTAAATCCCCTGCAAACAAATGTGGATAGGGAAATCAATTAAAATAAAAATAAAATAAATAAAAATTAACCAATATCAATTGGAGAGAGGTCCCATAGCAAAGAATCAGGCTTCATGTCAGCAGAGAATCAGTCTTCATGTCATAGCAGAGAATCAGGCTTCACGTCACCCAAAACTGGAACAGTCCATTGTCATATATTTTTAGGCCCCGGCACCCAGACAGAGGAGAGAGGTCCCATAACAGAGATTCAGGCTTCATGTCAGCAGAGAATCAGTCTTCATGTCATAGCAGAGAATCAGGCTTCACGTCACCCACCACTGGAACAGTCCATTGTCACATATTTAGGCCCAGGCACCCAGGCAGAGGAGAGAGGTCCCATAACAGAGATTCAGGCTTCATGTCAGCAGAGAAAATTGGAAATTGTATTTCAACCCAGAACAAAAACTGTGCTTTGACGGGCACTAAATAACTTGACCAGCTAAAGCAGTAATGACAGATTTGGATGAATATAAATGTGAGGCCTATTTTTTAGGCGCTGGGTGACAGGCTCAAATTGCCCCTGATGTAGTATATGGCCAAAAAATAACCACACTATTGATGGTTAAATGCACTTGATGACAGCTTGACCCTGATGTAGGATATAGCAAAAAATAACCACACTATTGATGGTTAAATGTACTTGGTGGCAGGTTGTGCTGGCGCACCACAAGCCACAAAATGGCCGCCGATCACCTCAGAAAAAAGTGACTGAAAAACGCTCTGGGCAGCCTAAAAACAGTGAGCAATTGAATAGCAGCAGTTCAATGATCCACAGCTGTAGATCGATCACTGTATGAAGTCTTTTGGAGGAGTTAATCACTGCCTAATCTCGCCCTAACGTCGCAGCTGCAACCTCTCCCTACACTTGTATCAGCAGAGTGACGTGCAGCGCTACGTGACCCAAGCTTATATAGAGGCTGGGTCACATGCTGCACTGGCCAATCACAGCCATGCCAATAGTAGGCATGGCTGTGATGGCCTCTTGAGGCAAGTAGTATGATGCTTGTTGATTGGCTGCTTTGCAGCCTTTCAAAAAGCGCCAAGAAAGCGCCGAACACCGAACTCGAACCCGGACTTTTACGAAAGTTCGGGTTCGCTCATCCCTAACGTTGACACAATATGGTGCAATTGCAAACGGATCCGTCCCCCATTGACTTTCAATGTAAAGTCAGGAGTTAATATACCATAGGATCGGAGTTTTCTCCAATCCGATGGTATATTTTAACTTGAAGCGTCCCCATCACCATGGGAACGCCTCTATGTTAGAATATACCATCGGATTTGAGTTACATCGTGAAACTCATATCCGACAGTATATTCTGACACAGAGGCGTTCCCATGGTGATGGGGACGCTTCAAGTTAGAATATACTACGAACTGTGTACATGACTACCCCCTGCTGCCTGGCAGACCCTGATCTCTTACAGGGGGCTGTGATCAGCACAATTAACCCCTCAAGTCCGAAGTTACGCTGCAGCGCTGACAGGCGAGTAGCAGCAGGATGAGAACGCCGAAAGCGCGCACAGATGGCCCGCACTTTCTGCAGCAGCTCTGACATATTGGGGTAATTTTTCAGTAACCTCTGCACCACCAAATTCAGCACATGCGCCAGGAAAGGGATGTGCGTCATACAGGCTAGGCCCAGAGCTGCTACGAAATTTTGCCCATTATCACACACCACCAGGCGGGCTTGAGGCTCACTGGCACCACCCACTCATCGGTCTGTTGTTCTATACCCATCCATAGCTCCTGCGTGGTATGGGGTTTGTCCCCAAATAGATAAGTTTTAAAACTGCCTGCTGTCGTTTACCCCTGGCTGTGCTGTAGTTGGTGGTGAAGGTGTTACGCTGACCGGATGAGGAGGCGGTAGAGAATGAGGAAGCGGAGTAAAAGGAGGAAGCAACAGGAGGCAAAGAGAAGCGCCCTGCAATCCTTGGTGGTGGAAGGACAAACTGCTATCCGCCTCAGGCCCAGCCGCCACTGCATTTACCCAGTGTGCTGTTAGGGAGATATAACGTCCCTGATCGTGCTTACTGGTCCACGTATCCATAGTTAGGTGGACCTTTCCACAGATGGCGGCCCAGGTGGCGGCGTTGCTGGCACATCCTCTGTTTGCGGGGTGGCATGTGCCACTGTCACTCCAGAGGGGGATGAAGAGGCCGAGACTGCAGCAGAAGAGGAAGCCCTGTCTTGGTTTTTGAGGTGTCTACTCCACTGCCTGGTCATGCAGGTTGTGCTCAGGTTGAGAAGGTTTATGCCTCGCTTCAGGCTCTGATTGCACAGCATGCAAACCTCTCATGTCTTGTCGTCAGCACATTGTCTGAAGAACTGCCACGCCAGGGAACTCCTTGGAGCTGGCTTTGGTGTGCTCGTCCCTTGCTGCGGTGGGTAGTAGCAGGCGTACTGTATAGGGGATGGCCGCTCCGCTTTTGCACCCTGCTCCCTCTTCTGCTGTGCTGGTGGCTTTGTGTGACCACCGACTCTTCCTTCGAACTACACAGGTCACTCGCATGACCTTGATTCCATGTGGGGTCAAGGACCTCATCATCCTCCACATCATCTTCCACCTAGTCTTCACCCCTGCCCTCTTTGTCGGTCTGCACACTTTTGAAAGCCACAGCAGTTGGCACCTGTGTTTCGTCATCACCCGAGACGTGCTGCGGTGGTCCTCCCATGTACTCATCCTGAAACATAAGTGGTTGGGCATCGGTGCACTGAATCTATTCCACTTCTGGGGCAGGGCTATGTGGATGACCCTGGGAAACCCTGCTAGCAGAGTCATCAAAAAGCAGAAGAGACTGCTGCATGACTTGGGGCTCAGACTACGTGGCTGATTTGCAAGGGGGTGAGGTGAAAGACTGATGGACATGGGCTGCAGGTGCCAACTCGGATCTTTCAGCAGGAGACTGGGTGAGTGACAATGTGAAGGAACTGGGGGCACTGTCAGCCACCCAATCTACCATCGCCTATACTTGTTCTGACCTCGCCATTCGTAGAGCCACATTCGGCCCTACCAAATAACGCTGAAGCTTCTGTCGCCTACTCGCACCTGAGGAAGGTGTTTCACTTGTGCGTGTAGCTGCCACAGATTGACCACGTCCTCTCACTGCAACAGAGACTCCACCAGCAGTACCACGACCGGGGCCGCGTCCCTTATTTGACGCTTTCCTCATTCTTTGTGTTCACCAACCAAACTAACAGATGATTTATGTTAGGCGACAATGTAACCGCCAATAGTCAACAATTAAGTTTACTGACAGTAAGGCAGTGCCGGTGTCATAAAGAGAAAATTTTTCGTAAGGTCACACAACACACACACAGTGTGACAGGCGAATTTTATGCAATTACTTCACGGTCACAAAAAATGTTAATTTGTCAACCAACAATGTAAACAGCAGTATTGACTGATTGTATTTCACTGTGACAAATGCAGCAAAGGCTGCAAATCTAGTGTTTTGCACAAAATGGGTGTTTTTAAAAAAACATAATATAACTGCAGTTTTTTAAAGCTTGTATTTGACTGTCACAAATGCAGCAAAGGCCCCAAATGTAGGGTCTTGCACAAAATAAGTGTTTTCTTAAACCCAGAATATAACTGCAGTATTTAAAGCTTGTATTTGACTGTCACTAATGCAGCAAAGGCCCCAAATCTAGTGTCTTGCACAAAATGGGTGTTTTTTTTAACCTAGAATATAACTGCAGTATTTAAAGCTTGTATTTGACTGTCAGAAATGCAGCAAAGGCCCCAAATGTAGTGTCTTGCACAAAATGGGTGTTTTTTTAAAACCAGAATATAACAGCGGTATTTAACGCTTGTATTGGACTGTCACAAATGCAGTGCAGGGTGAAAATGTACTTTTTAGCAAAAAATAATAATAATTTATCCCCACAGAATCTAACAGATGGATTTACTTGGATTGTACTTTACAGAAAAAAATGTGAATATGTCACCCCCTGGGTCCCTGAACTCACAGAACGATTCCCTATATTATTTTACCTTCCCCTGGCACATATGCAGTGCAGGTGCACTTAAAAAATGGGTATATGTTGCCCACTGAACTAAAAGAACAGGGTTAAATAATTGTCCCTGGCAGATATGCTGTGCTGGTGCACTGAACTTGCACAAAATGGGCGCCGACACCCACCTAACTAACAGACGGATAAAAGTTATTTTTCTATGTCACTGGGCTCAGGGCAGGGTAAAAAAATGTTGCACTGCACCCACAAAACAAAATCGCTGTCGATCGCAGAGTAAAACGCTTGTTGATTGGCTGCTCTGCAGCCTTACAAAAAGCGTCATTAAATCGCCGAACACCGAACTCGAACCCGAACTTTTACTGAAAAGTTCGGGTTCGGGGTCCAAAAATCCTAAAGTTCGGTACGAACCTGAACTTTACAGTTTGGGTTCGCTCATCCCTAATCTTTGATTATTTTATATAACAAAATGGTTATTTTCATTGCACATGGGTGCAGGATTACTATTAGGAAATCTCCATAGATTTGTGCGCAGTTTTCTGTGCGTTTCAGCAACAAAACTGCCACAAAACTCCAAATGTTACTTGTGATCTTTGTTGTCGATTTGATGCATAGTAAAGGGTGAAATCTGTGCCAAAAAAAAGATCACACAAACAATTGACATACTTTAGATATCAAAATCCACAAGGTGGGTCAATTTCTACACCTAAGAAAAATGCATTGTGCATATACCTTGCTGGTACAGTAATAATCCAGGCTAATAATGTCACTGATGTGTGGGTAACAGTTTGGAGTCTCACCAATCCCCTGGTTGTTCCGATTTAGTATGATTTATTTTTCTTTACTCTGGCAAAAGTTGATTCTAAATACTAATGGTCTTATCATGGCCGTGTTCCAGATCTGTTCATGCATCAGAAGATTCTTCAATTAATATACAAAATTGAAAGCAAATACTATCCACGTCAACTGCTTACTTAAAGCATTAAAATGCAAAATAAAAAATAAATACCTGTTGGAAACATTCTGGCATTTTATGGATTAACCTCAGAAATAAGCAACAGTCACAAAAATATGAAAATGGATTGAACCCGAAAGACTCAAGGTCACTTTTCTAAATAAATGTTTTAGCGGCACTAAAGCATAGGTATGGACGGTGGAGCCAAAATCACTTTTTCTTTTCCTAGAGACAAAGCTTGAGTGCCCCACATATTGGAGGTTGCTTAGAATATGCAATGAAAGAGAAAAGAATGTTGAAAGCTGTCGATACACAGAAACCACTTGTAATAAGTTGTAAGTCCTTGACAAGCATTTAGTAGCCTGAGGTCTTGGTAGAAATATTAGCAACCATTATGGAGTAATCACTTAAAGTAGGCATTTGGAGAACAAGCACAGAAAAATAACATTAAGCTTCTACAGATATCTTATGCATTGCTAGTGACAATGGAAAGTGGTTTAAGATGCATTATATAAAATATAGCAACCTTGAGAAAACCTGAATTGCTTTGTATCATGTGTAGGGTTCTGCAGCATACACACGTGTGAAGGCAAACTCATCACTAGGGTTTATCTATGTGAATCAGAAAATTCTGAATTTCCAAGCGTTTTTTTTTTATTGTGCGATGCTCCATTTGATGCTGTATTATTGAGATAGCCTATACAAAAGCATTCTTCTAGGTGAGACTACCTTGATAATATAGTGGCATAAGGGGCACTGTATGTGGCACATGGACTGAGGGCACACTGTATACTATGGAGCCATAGGGACTCCATGTGTGACTGCACCTGCTCCTTGCACACAGATCTAGTAAGATGTTTTGTTCCCTTCTTTTAGAGCAGCCTGATGGCTCAGTGGTTAGCACTGATGCCTTCCCGAACTGGGTTCAAATCTGACTAGGGGCAACATCTGCATGAAATTTGTATGGGTTCTCTGGGTTTCCTCCCACAATAAAAAAATAAGCAAATTGTCTTCCTATGAAATTGACCCTAGTATGTGTTGGAGTTGAGCATCTATATATGGCAGCCACTGACTTCTCAGAGATTCGTCCAAGCCATACAACTATCGCTGCCTGCTTCCTAAGCTAAGAGCTGACATGCTGGACTCTTAACTTATTGGAGCAGGCAGAAGCAGGAGCCAGCTCAGCTCAGCTAATCCTGGCATAGCACATGGGTACAGGGAACCTTTGTGCTATGCCAAGAGTTAATAAACCTCCAGGGGTCTTGGGCAAGAGCAGCAATATGCGCTCCTGCCCGTACTCACTGCTGTGCGGCCCCATTCATAAAATGTCATGTCCATACTCCGTACACTGCTGAGCAGCGGTGTACAGAGAAGTGAATTTTAAGTGCACAGGGAATGGTGCACTTTAGGGGGGTAAAACTGTAATAAAAATACAAAAAGCCTTAATAAAGTATATTAGAAAAAGTGTTACTAGTGTTGATCGAGCATGCTCGGCCGAACACCAGTTTGGCTCGAGCATCTCGATGCTCGGCACATGCGGTATTCGGCCGAATACCGCATGTGCTTGAGAGCAATGCTCGAGTTTCCTCCTGGGCAGCCAATAAACGTGCAGATAAATACTGCCCTTCACTGTAATGCCGTTGCCATGTTGGTTACTGGCATTACAGTGATTGGCTGGCTGGAACGCGTCATCAGTTGATATATGGCACCCGAAGAGACGTGTTCGGCTCGGTGTTAGTCAGGGAGAGCTGATCTGAAAAAGGGAAAGATAGTGTAGGGAGTGAATTTTTTATTTTTATTAAGTTGAAAAACTTGTCAGAGAGCCAAAAGTCATTTTAAGGACTATTGTTGTGTGTGGCAGCAGCAATATATATTTTTAACGCAACCTGTGGTAAATTGCTAAAACTTTACAGACCCAAAAGTCCTTTTAAGGACTATTGTGTGTGGCAGCAATATCAATTTTTATCGCATCCTGCGCTAAATAGCGTGCAATAGTTAGGCCACTGCAGACAGCGACATTATCTGCGCTACATCTCCTGTGTAACGTGTTTGCATCCCAAAAATATCTGTGACATCCAGTGTACCTTTTCCGTAGATGGTGGGTGCTGCAGACAGTGACATTAGCTGTGCTACATCTCCTGTCCTGTGCACATCCCAAATACCTGTGACATTCCCTGTAATTATTTATTAGCCGCCGGTCACATCAGCGACATTATCTGTGGTATTTCTCCTGTGTAACGTTTCCACATCCAAAATACCAGTGACATTGAGCATCCACAGTTACAAGAAGATGATAGTGGGGAACGGCAATTAGTGTTTCACAAGGTGGATGATGATGATGAGACACAGTTGCCAATAAGTCAACGGCAATTAGTGTCTCAAAAGGTTGATGATGAGGATGAGACACAGTTGTCAATAACTGAGGTTGTTGTTAGGTCAACAAGTCAGGAGGATGAGCAGAGTGAGGAAGTGGAAGAGGAGGTGGTGGACGATGAAGTCACTGACCCAACCTGGGAAGGTGACAAGCCGAGCAAGGACAGCAGTACAGAGGGGGAGGGACCGCAGAACCACAACAGGCTGGAAGAGGCAGTGGGGTGGCAAAAGGGAGAAGGCGGACCACAACAAACAGGCCCGCAACTGTTCCCTGGAGCACATCCTTGCAGAAATCTCCTTTGCCAATGGATAGGTGTTCCGCAGTCTGGCGTTTTTTTTAGGAAAGTGCTGACGACAAAAAAAAATTATAATTTGCAACCTGTGCCATACAAAAATGAGCAGGGGCTCACCACTACCAGCATGATCCGCCACATGGCATCAAAGCACCATAATAGGTGGGCCGAATGCCTGGGTCCACAATCTGTATCTGCGGGTCACATCATTGCCTCCTCTTTCCCTGTGTTACGTGCTGGTTAATCCCCTGTCAAAGGCGCAGGCCCGGATGCCTCCCGCCTTGCACTTGGACTTTTGCAAGCACCATCAGCGACCACATCCACTTCCGTGTCTTAGCGCATCATACAAATGTTCTTAACAAAGGCATTTGAACGCAAGCGCAAATACACAGCCACCCACCCACAGGCCATAACACTAAATGCGCAACTTTCCAAATTACTGGCCCCGGAAATGTTGCCATTTAGGCTTGTGGACATTGAGGCCTTCCATAGCCTGATGCCGGCGAACATCCCTCGTTACGCAGTCCCCAGCAGCCACTATTTTTCAAGGTGTGCCGTGTACCGTAACATCACCCGTGCCCTGACCAATGCAGTTACTGGGAAGGTCCACTTAACCACTGACACATGGATAAATGCTTCCTGCCAGGGACGCTACATTTGCCTGACGGCACACTGGGTGAACGTTGTGGAGGCCAGGAGCGAGTCGTACCCTGGGATGGCACAGGTGCTACCGACACCAAGCATTGCGGGCCCTAATTCCATCAGGGTTTCCGCCACCACCTACATTAGTGGCTCCAACCCCCCCTTCTTCTCCTCCGCCTCCTTCTCCACTTCTACCTCAGAATTATCCTCTTGCTGCACCAGTCAGCCATCAGTCGGTAGCTGGAAGCACTGTAGCACTGCAGTGGGGAAGCGTCAACAGGCAGTGCTTAAGCAGATCTGCTTAGGTGACAAACAGCACACCGCCGCAGAGCTGTGGCAGGGGATAAGGGACCAGACTAAGCTTGGTCTCTCGCCACTCAACCTTGAACCAGGCATGGTTGTATCTGATAATGGCAGTAACTTGGTGGCGGCATTGGAGCTCGGCAAAACTCACACACATCCCATGCCTAGCCTGCGTCTTATACTTAGTGGTTCAGCGGTTTCTCAAAACCTACCCCAATTTGCCTGAGCTACTTGTGAATGTGCGCCGCGTGTGTGCCCATTTCCGCAAATTTCATTGACAGCTTCCGCCACTCTGTCAATGCTGCAGCAGTGCTTACAATTGCCAGCTCACCAACTGTTGTGCGACGTGAGCACACGCTGGAACTCCACTTTCCACATGTTGGTCAGGCTTTGTAAGCAGCAGAGGGCAGTAGTGGAATACCAGCTGCAACATGGTCGTCGCCTTTCCAGTCAGCTTCCGCTCTTCACAAGCGAGGAGTGGGCATAGATGTCTGACCTCTGTAAATTTTTAAGAAAATTTGAGGAATCAACACAGATTGTTAGCGGCGATAACGCTATTATCAGCGTTACAATCCCACTTCTGTGTTTACTCAAACGCTCGCTGCTCACAATTAAGAACGACACTTTGCATGTGGAAGAGGTGGAAATGGGGGAAGACATTACACAGGGTGATAGCCAGACCACACTCAGTTCGTCTTCTCAGCGCAAATTGGATGATGAGGAGGAGGAGGAGGAGAAGGAGGAGGAGACGGTTGCCTCCGCTACAGAGGGTAGTACCCATGGAAGTTTAATTCCATCTGTTCAGCGTGGATGGGCAGAAGAGGAGGAAGAGGCTGAGGAGATTGAGAGTCATCCTCCTGATAAAGACAGCAAAGTCTTGCCTGTTGGGACTCTGGCACACATGGCTGACTTTATCTTAGGCTGCCTTTCCCGTTACCCACGAGATTTACGCATTTTGGACAACACCGATTACTGGTTGTTCACCCTTCTCGACCCCCGCTACAAAGAGAACTTCTCATCTCTCATTCCTATGGTGGAGAGGACAAGCAAAATTGTGCAATATCAGTAGGTCCTTGTGGAAAAATTGCTCCAAACATTTCCAGATGACAATGCTGGCGGCAGAGTATGTAGTTCCTTGGGCAACCTAGGAGGGGAGATGAGGGGAACACACAGCAGTTCCAACAGATGCAGGGCAACACTCTCCAAAGCCTGGGACAGTTTCATGACACCCCGCCAGCACCCTCACCCTGACGCGTGGCCTAGTGTCACAAGGAGGGAAAAATTTTGGAAGATGGTGAAGGAGTACGTAGCAGACTGTGTCAGCGTCCTCAATGATCCCTCTGTGCCTTACAGCTACTGGGTGTCCAAGCTGGACACGTGGCACGAACTGGCGCTCTACTCCTTAGAGGTGCTGGCCTGCCCTGCCGCCAGCGTTTTGTCAGAGCGGGTATTTAGTGCTGCTGGGGGCATAATAACTGATAAGCACATCCGCCTGTCAACTGAAAATGCTGACAGGTTGACGCCTATCAAAATGAACAAGGCCTGTATTGCCCCTGAATTGTCTATTCCACCAGAGGAAAGCACTTTAAATGTGTTTTTTATATTGTACTGAATACACTGTATTCCCATGCACCTCTTCCACCACAAAAAAAGAGTATATGGTTCAATCTTCCTTTTCTCATCCTCGTCCTTCTCTTCCATCATATCAACATGCTTATTAGTCTGCCCTCGCTCCTAATGTTGTAGAGGGTCAGCTCACTTGCAGGACCTCGTATACAATGTTTTAGAGGGTCAGCTCACCAGCAGGCCCTCATGTACAATCTTTAAGAGGGCCAGCTCACCTGTAGGCCCTAGCATGTAATGTTTTAGAGGGTCAGCTTACCAGCAGACCCTCACCTACAATCTTTTAGACGGTCAGCTCACCTGCAGGCACTCACATATAATGTTTTAGAGGGTCAGCTCACCAGCAGGCTCTCACTTACAATCTTTTAGAGGGCCAGCTCACCTGCAGGCCCTCGCATGTAATGTTCTAAAGTGTCTGCTCACCAGCAGGCCCTCACCTACAATCTTTTAGGGGGTCAGCTCACCTGCAGGCCCTTGCATATAATGTTTTAGAGCTTCAGCTCACCAGCAGGCCCTCACCTACAAGCATTTACAGGCTCAGCTCACCTGAAGGCCCTTGCATGTAATGTTTTAGAGGGTCAGCTCACCAGTAGGCCATCACCTACAATCTTTTAGAGGGTCAGCTCACCAGAAGACACTTGCATATAATGTTTTTGAGGGTCAGCTCACCAGCAGGCCATCACCCGTAATGTTTTACAGGGTCAGCTCACCAGCAGGCGCTTGCTCATAATTTTTTTAATCGTTAGCTAAGCAGCAGGCACTCGCCCATAATTGTTTTGATGCCAAGAAAAGCAGCAGCCACTCGCCCCTAATGTTTTAGAGAGTCAGCTCTGCAGCAGACCCTTACCCCTAATGTTTTAGATGGTCAGTTCAGCAGCAGGCCCTCGCCCGTAATGTTTTAGAGGGTCACCAGCAGGCCATCAATCATAATTTTTCAAGGGAGTATGATGCCGGTTCCTTGTAATTTTTAGAAGCCCTTTTACTTAGTGCATAGGCTTTATGGGTGTAGGAGTCCCACTACCTGAACAATTGTACCACAATGTGAATGATGCCATCCATTATGTGATGTACAGGTTGTATCAGAGTGCCTCTTCCTTGTAATTTTTGGCAGCACTTGCACTTTATATGCAAGTAAATATACAGGAAAGAATGTTTCCTAGCAATTTTTCCTCTAAAATCGATTTTATCTTCGGTTTTGTGTGTATTATTATCAGTATTATCATTAACTCTAAAAGCAGCGTACTACTCGGACAACATCGTTCCCAGCAGAAACCTGGGAGTCCAAGATGCATCCAGACATCCTCCCCATGCTGTTACCGAACCATTTCGGTGGTGTTTCCATAAATTGTTGACCTTTTCCTATGGACCAGACAACCCTCCCCTCTTCAGAGCAGGGGGTGCCTGGTTTAATGCTCGGGTTCTCCCATTGACTTCCATTGTGCTCGAGACCCGAGCACCCGAACACCCAAACACTTTGGTGCTCGATCAACACTAACTATGGCATTACGAACATCTTAATAAAAGGTTATTCAAAAGTTTACTTACTCTTTAAATTAGGCTTGCAATCCTCTTTTTGGCTGGTCAGTCTAGCTTCCTGGCTCTCTGTCCTCTGTCCAGTGCAAGACCTAGACGGACGCTTGGGTGTGGCTCCATGCTCATACAGCAGCATTGAGCTGTCTGAGCATGCGCTGCAGCCACAGATTGTCTAACTAAGGCTGGCTGTCACCCCCAGACCATCACTAGAGCCAGTAGACATCTTGCTCTGTGACTCACTGACTACTGAGCGAATCCAGCAGTGAGTGCATAGCTTGTGTCATCCAGTCACAGAGCTAAATGTCACTCTCGTGACTGACTGAATGTGAGAGAAGCAACTCACTGTAAGTTCTGGAAAGTAAAGAATGGTGTGTCTGTCTGAAGATGTAAGGCAGGTAACGAGAAAAACATTTCATCTTCTCATGAAGGTACAAGCACAGCCTTCTCAATCCACAAGTATCCTGCTCTCAGTCAGGCACTATAGATCCTGTATCCAGTCAGGTCTCCTGCATGACAGGTAAGTCTAAAGATAGAGTCTAGTCTAGTAGACTGAGTGCAAGAGGAGCATCCTGCGAGCAGCTCACTCACTGAAAGAGAAAGGTTTAGTAGCCTGAATAGTCCCCTCCGGCATCTCATTTTATCCAGGAGCAAGTGAGTGGTAGTCACTCCGCTCCCTCTTTTCTTTTCTCTTGCCAGCACAATTACAGCAAGAGGGGGCATGAATTAGCAGGTTGGTGGGTGTGGCTGAATGGGGAAAGGTGTGGCCTAGGATATTCTCCAATTTGAGGATATGCAAGTGGCCACCATAACTTACACACCTAGCCAAAGTTTTCATGCACACATTGAGAAATACTCAATTATAAACATATACTTGTACTTATGCATATACATACACACATACAATCTTGAATACATATGCACACACACTAACAGACTTATATACACATACATCTGCACCCAGTTTCAATATTTGCTATGCTAAACCCATCAACATGCATTAGTTAACAGGAAACTTTAATCTAAAAGTGACTTCCATCTCTGCCTAAGAAAAATCTCCATTACGGCAGCACTAATTAAAGCGAATGTGCTTTATCAAGTAGAGCTTCATCTCACTTTCATTATACTTACTCATCACCACTCATCAGTTGGCAGTAATAAAGAATAGGTGTAGAAGGATTATTTTCCCACTGGTGTCTGAAGGACGATTTTTTTTGCCTAAAGGAAGACACTGTCTTAAACAAGTATCGGCGAGCAGGTCTTTAAAATCCCATTATAAACCCCAAAATGTATTGTTTAGAAAGCACCAAGCTTTACTCTAATGCTAACATTGTGAACGAATGAGATCATGATAGCACGATACATCTGAGAGCAAGAAGGAGCACACTTTCATCTGATGTGCACTTATCAACGTTGGAACCATGCTAGATATTTTACTGCATGTCTACGTGAGGCAGATCAGAATGGCTCCATCCCAATATCCTGTGTTGGAGTATATAAAATAATGCAGTTACTATTAATAAATTAAAGGCCCTGAACCTGGGCATCAGTGTTCCTTTAAAATATTGCTAACAGAGTTTTACAATTTGCCATTATCAAACATGGATCCATCAGAAAGGAGGCAGGTTATTTTGACATATTTGTGCTGTCCTGCAGTTTTTGTTTAATTTTTTGATGGCTCTTTTGCCGCCTTTTTAAAACATAAAAACACCAGTTGTAGATATTGCACAGATGTATGGGGAAAATCCTCAGCCGTGCGATGCCCGATGATGTTATGGCTGCTCGGCCAGGACAACAGGATTAGGGAGCAGGTCACCTCCTACAGCGTCCCTAACCTGACCCTAACTCCTAGCTGCACGGGCCGACCTTTAAGGTAGGAGGACCCGTGCGCAGGAACCTCGGATCCCTGTCTCACCCTCCGGCAGGTCCCTGGATTAGGAGTCAAGATAAGACAACCTGTTCCTTCTGAATACGGAGGAACAGGGGTCTCAATGGCCAAGCTGCAAGGAACAAGGGAACTAGAACAGACTTACGGATATGGCAGGCAAACTAAATAGTTCCACCTACCTGCCACAGCCTTGCTGACTGGATCCCTGTGCACACAGGAATCCAGATCCACAAGCTGCACAAAACAACATAGGAAAGGAAAACATCACATAGACATCACACACAACATAACATAAAGTAAATGTGACATAATGCTTATGATCACAAGGGTGGCTCTCACTGGCAGGTATAATACAACAGGAGGCTGCTCCAGCTAAGCATGGCTGAAGCAACCTTCAGACCTGGGAAAACAGTGAGGCTATATAGGCCAAGAAGCCACACCCAACAGTCGGACACACCCAGTGACTCACAGACACACTGGGAAGGGAGTTAACCCTTCCAGCACCAGGGAAGGGAAACATAAATTAAAAGGGAAAGTGTCCAACTCAGTAACACACTGTGGCTGTTGCTGCAGGCAACGACATGGGTGGCAACCATGTCCTGGGAGTCACCCTGAAGGCCGGGACACTGCCACCACATGTACACACTACAACCAAACGTTGCCATGGGCAACCACAGTGAAGGGAAGATGTCAGTGCACACCAAACATAAAACAGAGTGCACACAGACATGCAAAAGTGCATACATACACGCACACAACTCCAAGGAAACCGCACACATAGCTGTTGTCCGCGGCAACCGCACTTGAGGAAAACAACATTATGCCTCCAGCTGCGGTTGACACTACAACCCAAACCGCGGGCAACTGTATGCGGCTCCCAAGGAGTCACGGCCATAAACATGGTCGTGACAGTATGTGGAAAATTATAAAAGCAGGACAAACAGGTTTTTTTCTAGCGCCATTGTTTCACCTTTGAGGTGCATTTTTTGGGTCAATTACATTTTTCTCTGGGTTTTCAATTTTTCCCCTCATTACCTGGCTTTTTTCTCCCATAGAAAGATTTTTTGCATAGCATTTTTTTACTAATGCTTTTCTCCATACAGCTTTATCAAGGAAGTGACATCACAGGAGGAATCTGATGAAAGCAGCCACAATAATTTTTTTTTTAATATTCTGTTTCTCTATGCAGCACCCGGGAGATTCACAAGCTATTTTCGGAATTCTCAAATCAGTAAAATGAGGGTGCACCGTGCAAGCACAGATGTCTCATCATATAGCTGTGAATGGAGGATGACTATACACACAATGTGTGCTGTCCTTCACTTCTAGAGAGTCTATTCTGAATATTTTTTCTTTTAAACCATGAAAATTTTTACAATATTCTGTTTCTACATCAGCACCATAGAGATTTGGCAGCTATGTTCTGAAGTATCATAGTATTGAATAGAGACCGTACTGTGTAAGTGTGTCCACCTCTTCATTCAGTGATATTGAACTGCCAGAAATAGCAGATCCAGTGCTCGGTTATTTTCGAACCTACTATAGTGATGAATGGAGGATAACTGCACATGCGCGGTGTTCTGTCTTTCACTTTGGGGACCTAACGGTATGCCATGAATGTCCTAGATGGGAATACCCATGATCCTATCCCATGGCCACTGGCTACTGTGGATGTTATCTTAATTATGTATGTATATATATATCTATATATATGTATATATCTATATCAATATATATATGTATTAAGGCATTTGCCTGGATTTGTGGGAGGGGCTGAGGTCCGCCTCCAGCCTATTTAGGGCACCCCCCTTACCTGGCTCCTGCACCGTCTGAGGTCTGAGCTTTGTGAGAGGAAGTCGCTTGTTGGAGTTCTGAGGAATTTACCTGCGAGCCGCTGATTTTCTGAGAGCTTTTTTCGTCGCCGTCTGGTTCTGGTTGTGGAGCATTGCTGTTCTTTTCCCAGTTTCTCTCGGTTCACTGTGGGTCGCGTTTGCCCGTCAAACTGTGAGTTATTTCGTACGGGTCTGCAGGGCCTCACGGTCGCCCCAGCACCGGTTCATCTCATTTCATCAAGGCACACCAATGTCACGGTTTCATGCAAGTCACCATCATTCATTTCTGTCACACCTGTTCATGCGTTCTCATTACGATCCGCACCACCAGTTGGTCATACACACTGGCAGCATGCGGCATGGTTCCTGGTTCAAACACCCCCCCTTTTCTGTTGTTGTCCACTCGCTGCACCCATGTCACCAGCAGCTCCTTTTTAGGCCCTCCGGCGTCTCCACAGGGCCGCCATGCCGGCCAGCAACCTGCTGATCCCAGCACATTCCCCGGTTTGGTTCACCCCAAACAAACATTCATCATGCACAGCACAGTGGGCTGCTGCCGTGCACCCCCCCCATTCATTTTCACTTTTCACTGGGCTGCCGTTCGTCCCTTCCCTGTCGCCTCCTGCCTGTTGCCGCTCCTCCTGCCGCGCGGCCGATGGCGCCCGACCGCGTCCTGGGGCCTGATCTGCGCATGCGCGGCCGGGGGGGGGTTCTGCGCATGCGCGGCATTTTCAATGGCGCATGCGCAGTGTCCCGACGCCTCCGGACGTTGGTGTTCAACACACTGATTCTTCCCAGCCCCCACATGTCACTCCTCAGTCACAAACCCCCCCCGGTCATTCATGTGCGCAGTCGTGGGGGCCAGCAGCAGTGCAACCGCACAATCTCCCCCCCCCCCTTTTCCATTCATTACCTGCACTGGGCTCACCGCGGCCGTAACGTCCCCTCACCACCTGCTGCCTGGTTGCCGCTCCCCCTGCCGCGCGGCCGGCCGCGTCCTGGGGCCTGTTCTGCGCATGCGCGGCCGGGGTTCTGCGCATGCGCGACGGCTCGTCGGCGCATGCGCGGTGTCCCGGCGGCCGTGCGCGCGGCATCTGTGTCCGGGGGGCCGCCGTCGGGCGGCAGGGGAGGCCACAACAGGCCCCTCTTGTTACACATTCCCCAGGAGCCCCAATAAAGACAGTGAAACACATCACACCCATGAAATAAACAAACAGGGAATCATGAGCAGGCCCCTCTTGGCCAAAATCGTACATGATCTCACCATGCTGATCGCCGGAGGGGCATAGACTTCCCATCCGCATTCAGCTACAAGTGACTGTCTCTAAAGGGGTCGTCACCTTTTCACAACCATGTTCAAAAAAAAAAAAAAAAAATAATATATAATATTTATATTTTGCTTCATATTCAATAAACATGTGGGAATTGCGGGGGCACGGTCCAGAAATGTTCCAAAAAAAAAAAAAAAAAAAGGGGAAAATATTTTGCAGGCGCACACTTTCCGCCAGCCCATGGCCACGGCACGCACTGGTCTCGTTCACATCAGGCGCAAGCTATCATTTCATGTGTAACCGCCATGATCCTCCCGGTCATACATATGTACCACATGCATTTACGCTTTTCATCACGCTATGTCATGTTTACCCTCCCCCTTATTTTTTAGACGGTCAACCTATACTGTTTTACACTACCGTGTATCCGGAGAATTTTTCTTGGTACCAGGTACGTTCACCTGCTCATTTACCAAAATCTTCCTTACATTTCGGATGGTCCCGTTAGGGTCAGCGTGCTGGCTTTAGGGGCACGATCATCCCACTAGGTAACCCCCCCCCTTTCTTGGCTTCGCCGACAGTTAGTGGTCCCGCGAGGCCGACACCCCGCCTCAAACGTACGGAGGCACCTGCCCAACGCGCCACCTCGTTAGTAAGCCGCCTCGCATGTTGCATAGAGAGGGCCTCACCTGTCACTCCCTTCCCCTAGTCCTGTCTTACAGTCACCGAGAGGCCAACGCTCCTGCCACTACCACGAGTGGCCTCATTACCCCCTCGCGCCAAATCATAGGTAGAGCCTCTCAAAGCCGCTTGGCAATTAGCAGGGCCTCATCTGTCACCATGCAAGTGTAATTTTTCGCCTTTTGGCCTAGCTAGCCAGCACGATCCTGCATGGCCTCAAATTAATCAACTTTTTTATTGTAGTATGTCGCTGGATGGGTTGGGAAACTTCTCCCTACCTGGCACCCCTGCTAGATCTGTCACTGCCACTTCGGGAGACGATCTAGCCAGTCCAGCGTCCATCCGGTCCTGGACAATTCCTCGCATCACGGCGGAGTTGAGGAAACGGCATGTTCCCTTCCCCGCCACGGCTAGGAAAGCGGAGCTGTTCCGGCTGTTACGCGCTTCAACCGATACTAGCGATGCGGGGCAAGGACCCAGCCAGTCCGGCACCGGGGACATCCATGCCATGCTGGCCTCTCTGATGACATCCATGTCAACAATCAACGCCAGGCTGGAGAGGCTGGAAACGGTCACCACGACCCTCTCCTTGGCGGGTCCGCCACCGGCGGCATCACCGGCACCGGTCGGTTTGCCGGTGGTCACACCATCCACTAGCATGGAGGACCGGGAAGTCAACCCGGCGCATATGATTCCTGAGCACTTGAAACGGGATATCCTGGAAGGTAAGGATATAAACCTGGCCTCCCTTCTGATTGCCTCCCAGGACGTGGTCGAAAACACGACGTACGCCTATGACGAGGTGTCAGTTGTGGTCAAGTCCAGGGATGCCCGGCTCAATAGGAAATTGACCATTCCCGAATTCGTGTTGGCCTTCGGAATCTACAGAGAGGTCATCTGTGCGGTCTACCCCAACAGAAGGGAGGAATTCGACCTCTACTTACACAAACTGGTGGATTTGGGCAACAAATACGGAGGGTCAGCGTTTTATGACTATCACAGGTCTTTTTCGGCAAAGGTGGCAGGGGCTTTCTCCCAGTACGGAGTCCGCTCCAACTGGGCGAGGATCGACACGGTCATTTTTTGTCGCCACTTCGCAGGCCTTAGGACCCCAGCCTGTGCGCACTGCTCCTCCACGGCCCACACCACCAATTTCTGCCCGAACACGTCGGTCAGACAGGGCCCCTCCCAGGCAGCTGGTCCCTCCGGGGTCCCGGAGAGACTGGCCCGGGACAAACTGGGTCGGCCGATCAAATTTCTAGGCAAATCGATGATTTGCAATAATTTCAATGAGGGGTCCTGTAATTATAACGGATGTAAATTGTTACACATATGCACCAAATGTTTCCGGGCACATGCCAAGTCCATGTGTCCAAATAAAATGTTTACCAAACCGTATCTAACGACTATCAACATGCCAGTTTTTACCGCGCTCATGTCGCAACACCCCTCCAGGCATCTATCAGATTTCCTCGTTTCAGGATTGACAGAAGGATTTCACACGGGCATCCTGTATATGCCAACAGGCACCCTGGAATGTCCCAATCTTTTATCCGCTCTACACAACCCCACCGCCATTGACGCCCTCATAGCCCAAGAGGTAACAGAGGGTTTTGTGCTAGGTCCTTTCAAAACTCCCCCATTCGCCACATGGCGCACCAACCCCATTGGCGTCGTCACTGGGAAATCTTCCCAGAAACAGAGGCTCATCATCGACCTATCGGCACCTCACGGGACGGGCAACCCCAGTCTCAACTCCCTCATTCCCTCGGAGGAATTCTCTCTGCAGTATACCACCATAGATCACGCCATCACGGCCATCAGTCAAGCAGGGGTGGGGGCATGGCTCAGCAAAACCGACATCGCCAACGCCTTCAAATTACTTCCGATTCACCCTACACTGTGGCACCTGCATGGCATCAAGTGGTCTGGGGATTATTATTTTTTCTCCCGATTGACCTTCGGGTCCAAAAGCAGCCCGGCCATCTTCGACGTGTTTGCGGAAGCATTATGCTGGTTGCTATTGAATATAGCAAGGTGCCCGCTGGTTTTACATTACCTTGATGACTTCCTATTGGTGGAAGAGAACACTTCCCCTCCTTCCAGCCTCAGAGCCACCATCAAGCTGTTCAAGGAACTGGGGGTCCCCCTCTCCACCAAGAAGACAGAGGGGCCGGACACGATCATCACCTTCCTGGGTATCCAGTTGGATTCAGCTTCAATGCAAGCCAGTTTGCCGTCCGGGAAGATCCAGGACATCCTCACCCACATAGACGGCTATCTTCAACTCGGCACCTGCAACCGCAGAGAACTACAGTCCCTGCTGGGCTCCCTGAACTTTGCCATGCGCATCATACCCCAGGGTCGCTCGTTTATTTCACGGCTTCTGCACCTCTTCCCCTTGTTCCTACACGACTCGCACAGATTGTCCCTGGATGCCCACGCTGCGGCGGATCTGGGTATGTGGAGGAGATTTCTGTCCACCTGGAATGGTAGGAGCTTGTTTCTCCCTCAGCTGTCGGACTCTTCCCCCTCTATCTGGTCAGATGCGGCATCTACCACAGGCTTTGCGGCCATATTTGGGGACGATTGGCTGTGGGGCAGCTGGCCTCCTGAGGTCCAGGGTCTGGAAGGATTCTCCACTACCTCAGCGCTTTTTGAGATCTATCCCATCGTAGCGGCTGCCGTGGCGTGGGGTCATTTATGGGCAAATCTGGCGGTCCGCTGCTACTCGGACAACCAAGCAACCTGCCAGATTATAAATAAAGGTCGTTCCAAATCCCTCACAATCATGAGGTTCATGCGAAGACTTACTTGGCTGGCCGCCTGCAACAATTTTTTCCTGCATTGTTTCCATGTCCCAGGGGTGTGCAATTCGGCTGCTGACAATTTATCTCGCTTCAAATTTCAGGCTTTTCATCAGGATCTCCCATCAGCATCACCCACTGCCTCCAGCACCCCGTCATTTCAGCAACTCATTCTGGACTAGAGGCCATCATGCGGCATAGCCAGTCTTTGTCCCATTTTTCACTATCAGTCAATACACATAGAGCATACAACAGAGCATTCACGCTATTCAACAGATTCCTGGTAGAACACAACATCACGCACCCTTTCGTCATGACGTCTGTTTTGGGATTTGCTTCCTTTTGCCACCTCAAACTAAAAATGTCATACAACACCATCAAACTGTATCTTACTGGCATTCAACATCATATGCTAATCTTGCACCCTAACTACACCAGCTTCATGGCCTCCCACCAAATCAAAACAATACTCAGAGGCATTCAGAAGACGGAACCCGCACGTCCAGCCCAAAGGCTGCCCATCAACAGTCATGTTTTCAAGGCATTATCCGACCTGCTGGACGCCACGCCTTTTGATACAAATACCAACGCGGTCATCAAAGCTGCTATTTACTTGGCCTTCTACGGGTTCCTGAGGCCCGGGGAATTCACTACCACCTCCGCATCCCAAACCTCATCTTGTCTTCTTGTCTCCCACTTATCTAAACACCTGGATCACTACGTCCTGACCTTACCTCACTCCAAGAGTAGTCAGCGTTCACCTGTCAACATCTCATATTACCCCACGCACAACAAATGGTGTCCGGTGAGGGTGCTGGACACATACAGTCAGCTTCACAGGTTCCTACCCTCTCAACCGCTACTTCAACTTCATGGATCGGTGCTCACCACGACCACCTTCATGATCCATGTCAGATCATTTCTCACCCAACTGGGCCTTGACGCGGCCAACTACTCGGGGCACTCCTTTTGCATCGGAGCTGCATCCACGGCCTCCAGTGCCAACATCCCTGCCCATGTTATCAAGAAATTGGGACGCTGGAAGTCGTCCGCTTACGCACGATACATTCCCAATCCAGCGCAAGAGTTAAGGGTGGCTTTCCAAAGCATGTCGGGTTGAGCTGTTTACATGTTTTATTGGTTACAAATAAACTGGTTTATTTCCATTTTTTGCCCTCTTCTTTCTTAGGCCTACCTCGTCCTCGGTTTCGGCACACCACAACCGACTGCATTTCTTTCCCTGCTTCCCAGGGCTCTTCTCTGTACTACCGTAAGCACCTAACACAAGTATTAAGGCATTTGCCTGGATTTGTGGGAGGGGCTGAGGTCCGCCTCCAGCCTATTTAGGGCACCCCCCTTACCTGGCTCCTGCACCGTCTGAGGTCTGAGCTTTGTCCCTCCCACCACTCCACTCATTTACAACTCATTTCTTTTATGTCTTTTCCTTGGGTGGGCCCTCTTCTTTCTTAGGCCTACCTCGTCCTCGGTTTCGGCACACCACAACCGACTGCATTTCTTTCCCTGCTTCCCAGGGCTCTTCTCTGTACTACCGTAAGCACCTAACACAAATATATATATATATATATATATACAAACCGGATTCCAAAAAAGTTGGACAAATCGTGAATAAAAACTGAATGCAATGATGTGGAGGTGCCAACTTCTAATATTTTATTCAGAATAGAACATAAATCATGGAACAAAAGTTTAAACTGAGAAAATGTACCATTTTAAGGGAAAAATATGTTCAATCAGAATTTCATGGTGTCAACAAATCCCAAAAAAGTTGGGACAAGGCCATTTTCACCACTGTGTGGCATCTCCCCTTCTTCTTACAACACTCAACAGACGTCTGGGGACCGAGGAGACCAGTTTCTCAAGTTTAGAAATAGGAATGCTCTCCCATTCTTGTCTAATACAGGCCTCTAACTGTTCAATCGTCTTGGGCCTTCTTTGTTGCACCTTCCTCTTTATGATGCGCCAAATGTTCTCTATAGGTGAAAGATCTGGACTGCAGACTGGCCATTTCAGTACCCGGATCCTTCTCCTACGCAGCCATGATGTTGTGATTGATGCAGAATGTGGTCTGGCATTATCTTGTTGAAAAATGCAGGGTCTTCCCTGAAAGAGATGACGTCTGGATGGGAGCATATGTTGTTCTAGAACCTGAATATATTTTTCTGCATTGATGGTGCCTTTCCAGACATGCAAGCTGCCCATGCCACACGCACTCATGCAACCCCATACCATCAGAGATGCAGGCTTCTGAACTGAGCGTTGATAACAACTTGGGTTGTCCTTGTCCTCTTTGGTCCAGATGACATGGCGTCCCAGATTTCCAAAAAGAACTTCGAATCGTGACTCGTCTGACCACAGAACAGTCTTCCATTTTGCCACACTCCATTTTAAATGATCCCTGGCCCAGTGAAAACGCCTGAGCTTGTGGATCTTGCTTAGAAATGGCTTCTTCTTTGCACTGCAGAGTTTCAGCTGGCAACGGTGGATGGCACGGTGGATTGTGTTCACTGACAATGGTTTCTGGAAGTATTCCTGAGCCCATTCTGTGATTTCCTTTACAGTAGCATTCCTGTTTGTGGTGCAGGGTCGTTTAAGGGCCCGGAGATCACGGGCATCCAGTATGGTTTTACGGCCTTGACCCTTACGCACAGAGATTGTTCCAGATTCTCTGAATCTTCGGATGATGTTATGCACAGTTGATGATGATAGATGCAAAGTCTTTGCAATTTTTTGCTGGGTAACACCTTTCTGATATTGCTCCACTATCTTTCTGCTCAACATTGTGGGAATTGGTGATCCTCTACCAATCTTGGCTTCTGAGACATACTGCCACTCTGAGAAGCTCTTTTTATACCCAATCATGTTGCCAATTGACTTAATTAGTGTTAATTGGTCTTCCAGCTCTTCGTTATGCTCAAATTTACTTTTTCCAGCCTCTTATTGCTACTAGTCCCAACTTTTTTGGGATTTGTTGACACCGTGAAAATTGGAATCAGCGTATTTTTCCTTTAAAATGATACATTTACTCGGATTAAACGTTTGATCTGTCATCTACGTTCTATTACAAATAAAATATTGACATTTGCCATCTCCACATCATTGCATTCAGTTTTTATTCACAATTTGTTTAGTGTCCCTACTTTTTTGGAATCCGGCTTGTATATATATATATATATATATATATATATACAGTACAGACCAAAAGTTTGGACACACCTTCTCATTCAAAGAGTTTTCTTTATTTTCATGACTATGAAAATTGTAGATTCACACTGAAGGCATCAAAACTATGAATTAACACATGTGGAATTATATACATAACAAACAAGTGTGAAACAACTGAAAATATGTCATATTCTAGGTTCTTCAAAGTAGCCACCTTTTGCTTTGATTACTGCTTTGCACACTCTTGACATTCTCTTGATGAGCTTCAAGAGGTAGTCCCCTGAAATGGTTTTCACTTCACAGGTGTGCCCTGTCAGATTTAATAAGTGGGATTTCTTGCCTTATAAATGGGGTTGGGACCATCAGTTGCGTTGAGGAGAAGTCAGGTGGATACACAGCTGATAGTCCTACTGAATAGACTGTTAGAATTTGTGTTATGGCAAGAAAAAAGCAGCTAAGTAAAGAAAAACGAGTGGCCATCATTACTTTAAGTCAGCCGAAAAATTGGGAAAAATTTGAAAGTAAGGGCTATTTGACCATGAAGGAGAGTGATGGGGTGCTGCGCCAGATGACCTGGCCTCCACAGTCATCGGACCTGAACCCAATCAAGATGGTTTGGGGTGAGCTGGACCGCAGAGTGAAGGCAAAAGGGCCAACAAGTGCTAAGCATCTCTGGGAACTCCTTCAAGACTGTTGGAAGACCATTTCAGGGGACTACCTCTTGAAGCTCATCAAGAGAATGCCAAGAGTGTGCAAAGCAGTAATCAAAGCAAAAGGTGGCTACTTTGAAGAACCTAGAATATGACATATTTTCAGTTGTTTCACACTTGTTTGTTATGTATATAATTCCACATGTGTTAATTCATAGTTTTGATGCCTTCATAATCATGAAAATAAAGAAAACTCTTTGAATGAGAAGGTGTGTCCAAACTTTTGGTCTGTACTGTATATATATATATATATATATATATAATAAAAAATGGGTGAATAAATGATATCCACTTTATCTTCACAACTAACGGAGTATATATATATATATATATATATATATATTCTTATATCTGAAAATAACCTCATAACTTTTTTTTATTTTATACCTTGATAAATTTTAAAATATTTTGTTTCATTTTGAATATGTAGTAGAAGGACAAACTGTATGATACTGTGATAACAAACCAATTTAAGAACCTATATTATAATTAAATTAAGAAAAAAATATTTTCACCTTCACAAAGCACAAATGAAGTAAAAAATATAAAATTGCGAAGTAGCTGAAAGGTGTAATTCAGTCCATTTGAAACCGTGTATTTATGAGAACATTTAGCGTTGCTACAGTGATAAATTATTACTACCACTTGCAAAACCAGGTCCTTATGCTGGAAATAACTTATGATTTCTGCCTAAATATTCTTATTTCTCATAATATTATCACATTGGAAATGAAATAAATCGAAGGAATGTGTGGCACATGTACATAAATAAACATTACTTGTGCTCCCATTTCTTCGTTCCAGTGGTTGCCATGTGTAGTGGTGCAGTAATTGCGTGTTTATTAAGATAGCTATAAGACAATCCATCATGTGGTGGGAGTAAGCATTGAGTTAGGACTTACTGAAACAGATACATCATGTATTTCCTGGTGTTTATTGCTGCTGGTTTGCTGTAAAGATCTCAGTCACTTATTATGGAGCTGTATTAACTCTATGTAGTGCCATATGTTGCTTTTGTATAGAACCATCATACAAAGGTATTCTTCCCCTGAAGCAATGAGTTGAAGGCATATCTCCTCAATACAACATCATTAGAAGTATGACATCAACATATGGCATTGGAGTCATACAGAGATATAGTGGAACCCCATATAAATCTTTGTATTTGGTATATACAGCTCTGTACAATGTAATACTTGTGCAAAATTATAAAAAAAAGTGTGTGTATGAGGCCTAACTTCAATATGCTGCTCTCCCACTCATGTGACACTTCCATAGTAGCAAAATACCAATATTTAGAAGTCATCAGACTAGGACTGTGATGGCTAACCTCCGGCACTCCAGCTGTGGTAAAACTACAACTCCCAAGATGCCCTCTTACTTGGCTGTTCTCAGAACTCCATAGGAATGAATGGAGCATGCTGGGAGTCGCCGTTTCACCACAGCTGGAGTGCCAGAGGTTAGCTATCACTGGACTAGGATGTTTGCCAATGATTTTGAGTTCTCACCATCTATGGTAAGTGGCATTTTTTGAAAGTCTAGTTTATTGTCATTTTGCCATGTTTGACATTAAAGGGGTTGTCTGAATGTTTAAAGGAAGTCTGTCACCTACTTGACACAGTTTAAGCTGATTATATAGCTCTCTGGGATACAAATACATCACACAGATGTTACCTTTGTTTAGTTAGTGAGAGTCTCCAAAGCACCAAAAAGATGTTTTAAAGATATGCAAGTGCCCAGGCACCACCGGCTTATTTGTGTCTAACTCCTCCCCTATGTATCCTCCGGCCAGCCTTGTATACTTGTGGTGTCATTTTTTCCTGCAGTCAAAATCTGGTGCCTGCGCACATCACCTCCGGGCCTAGAGTTTCCTTAAAGTGCACGTGCGCACTGTATATGCATATGTCTATGTCGACAGTGGACAGTGTACTGCGCAGGCACCAGATTTCAGCTGCAGGAAAGAATGATGCCACAAGGCTACAGGGCTGTCCAGAGGATACATAGGGGAGGAGTTACCATAGGCAAGATTAATCCTGGGGGGGCCTGGACACTTGCAGCAAATGTACCACCCCTGAGTACTTGCAATGGCTCAGTTGCATATCTTTAAAACTTATTTTTTGGTGCTTTGGAGACTCTCACAAACTAAGCCAAGGTAACATCAGTGTCATGTATTTGTGTTCCATACAGCTATAAAATCAGTTTAAAATATGTCAAGTAGGGTGACAGACTCTCTTTTATACTGATGACCTATCCTCAGTATAGGTCATCAGTATGTGATCAGTGGCAGTCACTTGAATGGGACAGAGCTGCTCCAAGGCCACGTGAATGATGAATGTGACATCACTGGCCTAGGAAGAGGCTGTGGTTCTACAAGAGAAAACAGCTGATTAGTGGGGGTGCTAGGAGTTGGAACTCCAAAGATCAGATACTGATGACCTATCCTGTGGACTAATGACCTATCCTTAGGATAGGTCATCATTTTAAAACACTCAGACCAATATAGCTCTACAAACCTACTGGAATATCATCTTATCTATACTCCAAAGTTAGTAGTGTTGGGAACCCATAAATTCGATCAGACTTTACTACAGACAGATCTACAGGAAATGCCGAATGCAGAGGAATTCCGTGAAGTAGAGTATACATGATGCTACTGATATATAGTCATGAATAATGATGGTATAAGTTGGTCAAGGCTTCATAGCTGAAAGGCTATAACGCAAAATATAAAGTTATACTACAGTACATTTGTAGTCTATTCTCATCTGTCCAAATTCACTTTTTACATCTTGGCCTTCACCCTTAAATATTTTCCATTCAGACCAATCTTCAGTCTTTAATCAATCAGCTTCACTTTTTATGATTTTCATTACCCTTCCAAACCTCTGATTCAGCCACATTTTTATTTCACATTCCTGTAATTTCTAAACTTGACTGCTTCAGCTGTTATTTTCCAGGTTACACGTCTATACCTTTTTTTTTTTAACCTAACTATGGGCTGAATGATCATTTCTTCAGCGAAAGGTTTTGCTCACATACAGAAGATATGTATACAGATGAGGGTTTTTTTTATGTTTCCAAGTTAAGTTCTCATGACCAGCTCAAACTGGTGAGAATATTTTTAAAATAGAAATGCCATCAGAGTGACATGATAGACGATCACATTGCAGACAACTGTGATCTCAGATCATTATTGATTTGGAAGAAAGAAAGGCCTATATCGAGATGCTGCAAAATCTGACAAAACATCTTTATCGCTGATTGTGTTCTGGTATCAGAGCTGCTCAGACATTACCGATTCTACCAATATATTCTTCTTACTTATATCTATAAAACATAGGAAGGCAATTTTGCCTTTATTTAGAATAGATTTTTATGTTGCCAGGGGCGTCGCTAGGTTTAAACATTCAGGGCCTGGGCCCCTGATGTTTTGTCCCAGGCCCCGAATGTCCTGCCTCCTAGATACAACTGTATTGACGTCCTCAGAACAGCAATACAATTGAATCTAATGCCCTGCAAGAGCTGAAGGACCTGTGATGACATTACAGTCCATGTGATCAGTTCTAAATGCAGTAGCTGAAAAATACCCGTGATGATGTCACCATCATCTGACCAGTGCAGGAGAGTACGGCTCAGCAGTGAAGGGAAGTCCTGGAAAGAAGCTGTGGTGAGGTCTGTACATGAGGAGAGTAAGTGAAGGGAGAGGCAGAGCAATTCTTGGAGTTGTAGTGATTTAACTGGGACTGCATGTTAGAGCTGAAGGGAGGAAAGTTATTAACATGGGACAGTGGGGTGGAGTGATGTTATTTACATGGGACTGAAAGTTGAGGGGGTGATGTTATTTACATCAGACTGTAGGCGGCTGGGGAGGGGGTGATGTTGGGCTGGGAAGGCGGCTGGGGAGGGGGTGATGTTCTTTACATGGGACTATATGTTGAAGGCGGCTGGGAAGGGGGTGATGTTATTTAAGTGGGACTGTATATTGGAGGGGGCAGGAGAGATGATGTGATGTTATTTACATGGGAATGTATTTTGGAGGGGGCGGTAGATAGAGAGGGATGTTATTTACATGGTACTGTATATTGGAGGGGGCTGGAGAGATAGTGTGATGGTATTTACATCGGACTTTATGGCGGAGGGAGGGAAATAATGTTATTTACATGGGACTGTATGGTGGAGGGGCTGAGGAATTATAATTTCTGAGGACACTAATCGGAGGAATATACATACACTGGGCACTGCAGGGGGCATTATAAATACTGGGGGCACTTCAGGGTGAGAATTCTAACAGTAGGGGGCGATATAAATACTGGGGGCACTGTAGGGGCATTATAACATTAGGGGGCGATATAAATACTGGGGCACTTCAGGCTGAGCAGTAGTCGGCATTATAAATGCAGTAGTAGGCATTATAAATTCTGCGGGCACTGGGGGGCATTTTAAATCCAGGGGACATTAGGCATTATTACTACTGGGGGCTCTATAGGAGGGACTTATAGATCTGCCTTATTTCTACTGAAAGGACTATGGGGGGCTTTATTACTACTGAGGGGTCTGTAGATAGCCTTATTACCACTGGGGAAACAATAGGGGCCTTATTTCTACTGGGGAGTCTGTGAGGGCATTATTAATACTAGAGGGCTCTTCTACTAATGGGGGCACTCTTGTGGATCACTATCACTTTTGGGGGCACTGTAGGGGCAGTGTTACTAATGGGGGCATTCTAGAAGAGAATTACTATTGGTGGGACTATGAGGAGCACTATTACTATGGGGAAGATTACCTGTATGGCACTAATTTTTATACAGGATAGTATTTGGGGGTACAGAAAAGTGAGGAAGCTAAGATATATGTGTGTCACACTCTGCAGTAACGAGGCGGCTGAGAGAAGTTGTCCGGACCGAATGGAGAAGATGATGACAGAGAAGATCTACATCAGAGAAGATGTCACCTTGGAGGCCCTGTATGTGAGAGGTATGTGCTGCTGTATAGCTGTATAGCAAGTACAGTAAAATGTCTTCAGTGCTAGTGTTTGCAGGGGAGGGGGTACGGGTCTGCAGTTGGTCGACTTAGAGAATTGGTCCATATGCATTGGGGCTTGGGCCCCGGATCTTTTGAGTCCCTAGCAACACCCCTGAATGTTGCTATATACATTTATTACTTATTATTTATTACATTCTTATTTTAGCCCTGCCTATTTGTTAAAGGGTTTTTCCAGACTCCTGATATTGATTACCTGTCCTCAAGATAGGTCATTAATATAGGATGTGTAAGGGTCTGACACACCAGACCCCCATAGATCTGCTTTTCCCTGTTGCGGTGAAGAACCAGGCGACCTTAAGAATGGAAACTCCATGAAGGAAGTTAATATCTAATCTGCTTTTATTGCCTCCCTATACTGTATCACCCAGGGAAGCATAGCTTTGTTACGATTTGTTACAAATTAAATTTGATTTGTGACAAATTAATTTGTCACAAATTGATATAAATCAGGTATACCCAGGCCACTCTGTCTTAAAGTATGGCCACATGGAGCAGCCATGCTGAGGGCAGGTTGTGGCCATGTTGCGGTGAAGAACCAGACAGCCAATGAGCGAAGAACTAGGCTGCCAATGAGCCTTTCATGTAATAATGCAGACCGCACTGTATAGTCGGTCTACATTCTTAATGACCACTCGACACCTTTAATGCACCAGGGGCTGTACTCACTTCTCCAACCCCAATGATCTTCTGAACTACAGATGAGAGCGCTTATTCTGTCATCTGCTTTTCCTCCTTTTCCACATCATCTAATATCGACAAGAATATGTCATCAGGAACATCCAGCTCCTCCTCTCTCTGTATCTTGATGACTTTTCTAGGACATAGAGACCTTGAAGGATGATTTGGAAGAAGTAAATCCAGCAAAAGATGAGAATCCTGGCCCCTCTAAGGGGTGCAAACTGGAAGATATTGGCTGGCATGCTGGCAGTGGAATAATAAAGGCGTCCATCTTATTGGTATTGAATGACATTTATGGCTGCTGTAGGAATAAGTAAATGTAGAACTGATGCAGAATAAGTCTCCCTTTACTCTCCATGCACTCTCCCTGCAGTCTCCCTGCAGTCTCCCTCTCCAATATTCTTCTATTAATCATTTTCAGCAACACTGTCCCTAGTGCATGAGCACTTGCCACGTCTCTCCCTATGTTCAGCTCACAGGAAAATGGAGGAGACCGCATGCAATGAGGGTTTAAAAGGCTGTGACATCACAGGGGATGGCTATCTGCAGATTGGCTGGCTGCACGGCATTATGGGTGATCTCGTGTTCCTGGGCTTCTTACTTTCATTTTCTAATACGTGCAGCTGCCATTTAAGGATAAACTGATTCGGTAGCACGAAGTCTAAGGAAATTTGGTTTAGTTAAGAATCAAAGTTTTCCTAAACTTTGGATTGAATTCCACTTTGAGTGCTTCGCTTCGCTCATCACTAATCATTTGTATTTAAGTCTCAGAAAACCCCTTTAAAAATCCAAGTGTAAAACTGACATGTATCAAAGTGAATATTAGATCCAGTACATTGGCTCATCCCGTGTATTGCAAATGACATAATCCAATGATGGGAAAGCACTTACCAGTGTTCAGTAGTCATTCCCTGTGTCTCAGATCCACTTAGTGATCAGCCTGTTTTGAGCCTTAATAAATAAGTGATTTTTTTTTTTCCATTTTTTGATAGCTTTTTTTTTTTTTTTCTTCAGCTTCCTCTGTAACCGCATACAGGCTGCACACACTATTGCAGGGCCAGGTTGGTAGAGCAGAAGCGCTGCGCTCCGCTGTACGGGAGACCACAGCAGCATTTAGATTAGGCCCCTTAGTAACTGCCATAAAAAGCTGTATTAGTGGTCACTAAGGGGTTAAATTATCCTGGTCCCTCATCTTGTGCATAATAATTGGGATAAGAATGGAAACTCCATGAAGGAAGTTAATATCTAATTTGCTTGCCTCCCTATACTGTATCACCCAGGGACATACAGTATAGGGAGGCAATAAATGCAGTTTAGGGTTTAGGTCTCTATGTGGGCGCCCCCTTGTATTTAATCTGTAAAGTAATGTGTAAGTCAACCTACTGAGCTGGACAGGGTCAGATTGAGGTGCCTAGCTAGGGTGCACTTGTAAAATTCACTCTAGGGGCCCACTGCTAATATTACCAGATCACCGTTAGCAAATCCCTAAAACTATACCGAACAAATTTTTTAGTTTTAGCCTGCTGCCTATCCTGTGCCTCAGTTCTGTTCCTGGAACCCCTTTCCGTATCCTGCTGACTGGCTGTAGACTTGGGTTCTCTTACTTATATGAGCCAGGAACACATACTCACACAGCAGCAGGCAGAAACAAAACACTGCAAAATGTTTCATGATGGGGCCTCTACAGCTGTAGTGATCCCTGGCATAAGAGGATACTGTCTAGCCTACCTCGGTGCTTAGAAGTTATCTCAGAAACCCTAATACCCTGGAATATTTTGTTAAATAAGATGCCACATTTTTACATGGATGCATAGGCTGGCAGAGATGAAATATGTAAAGCAGTCAGTGTGCTGTGCCATGTACCATTTGAGTACAGGGTAGAGGACTAGGAACTCACCCTGCACAGGACTCATTGGGAGATTCACCTACTTCCTTGTGAGCCAGTTTGAGCCTGGAGCTGGAGAAGCATAATTGCTCATTCTCAGTGTTACGGAGCAGAAGTGACTCAGCTGTGTAACTTGAACAGATTTGGTTTAGGGAGTTATCTAAGTGGCCCCCTCAGGTCTGTCTTCAACTTTTAATCCCTGTACAGAGATCTGGACTATGCTGCAGGAGAACCACCAGGCTACTACCTATTGGAATAGTATACAGTCACTGCTGACTCACAGAGGGTTGCCAAGAGAAACTAGGAAAGAGCACTGAGGGATCAGGCAAAACTATATTCAGTAACAGGCTATGGTGAGGGCAGGCAAAGTTTGTGAGATCCAATAAACAGTCTGAGGTCAGGGTGGGTAGCTAAGGGTCAGTACAGAGATCAGGCAGAGGTAAGGTCAGGCAAAGAAAGGGTGAAATCCAGAGGTCAGGCATAAATCGGTACACAGAACAGGCAAAACAAGCTATGGCACACCTTTACAGGAAGCTAGCATTCCAGAGCCTATTGCTCAGGCCCCTACTCTTAAAGGAAAGTGCCTTAGGTATCCCTAGGGGACCATTTATTGGCTGGGGAAGATCAGGGTGAATGTGCTGGCCTTTTTTAGAGCTGAGGAGACCAAATGTGCATGCCCTACAGGCATGGCAGAGACAGGCGTTAGCCTGAATGAAGGAGAGTAATGCTGGCAGTGTCATTTTGGCGGCTGGACCAGCCGAGTGGGAGAAGGAAAAAGCCAGCAGGTCTTAAATGGGACACATGACTAATGGTGTGGTTGAGCAGAATGCTGGTCATGCCCACCAGAAGGAATGCAGTGGCAGTGTGCATGGGCCTCAAGGATAACAATTCAATCCTCCAACTGCCACCAGCTGGATCCATTGTGACATTTTAAGGGAGACAGCTTTAGCAGAAAGGAAACAACCCCTGAAAATGGACACACATTCAAAAATAGGACATACCCCACTTGATTTGTGACAAATACCTTTGCCATGGAGTGCATTCCTTTGTATGTATCGGGCTCAATGACGGGGAATGGCGATCGCGCCGTCCTCCTTCATTGAACCCCTCAGATGCCGTGTTCGTCGTCGCTCACAGTCCTTTCAGGGGTTAATCAGGGTAAATAAATAAATAGAGGAGGTTGCAACAATCTTGATATGTCATATGTCACCCCACGTGAGATTTTGCGCGGTTTCTTCAATCAAGATGGCCATGACGACCTCTTGATGCGCAAATAGGAGGATTTTTTTTTTTACAGCCATTTCAGGAAAAATAGATTGTTACAACTAAGGACAAGGAAATTCAGCTTTGCGACAAATCACATTTTTTCTGAAGTTCGGATAAAAGTCAATTAATTTGGCTTTGATTCGCTCAACACTAGTTATATTGCTTACTCTGATTTCTGGTACAGCAGTATTATTTTTGCTATAGTTTGTCAGATAGTAAGGTATGCAGATTCTATTTCTTGCAGAACATACTACCTGGTGCCATCAGAAAATTTTAGATACTGTATTCTTTTTGTAGTCATACAGATTTTAAAAAGTCAACTATATTTTATATTTTTTTGTGGAATGCTCAAGGTTGATCCTGAGTTGCTAAATTAAAAGTGTATAAATATACATGACACATATAGGAACGTACCTTGTCTGGCATATTCATCTGCTTCTCTGTGAACCAGGTCTTTCACACGGTTTCCATAGAGCAGCCGTGAAGAATCATGATCAAAAGCTTTCAGAGTTTCACTTGAGCTGTATGATTTTTGTGTAGGCACTCTACAGTCATCATTGTCCACCGAAGAATTTGTGTAACGTCTTTCCTTTTCTCGCCGGCTCTTTGTCAAGGAACAATAAGGCCTACGTTCCTTTACATCCATATTAAGTTCATTCTGTGCCCACAACAGTCCAACTTACTTGAAAATTGCTTCACACAATTGATTTGTCTGCACAGGAGACACAAAGGCAAATGGTTACTCAATAAAGTAACAAATCAAATGATCATGGCTGCCATAGCCAAACTGTTAAAATGTTTTGGGGTCTCATAGGAAATGACCGTCCGCAATATTCAGCCTGACGTGATAGACAGAGCTTACAAATGGGACATGAAAAGAAGTTTCTGACTTTGTGGGACAACACAAAAGGAAAGAAGCAAGCATTGTGGATGGCAACCATTATAGAAAAGCGAGTCAGGTATATAAAGAGTTAAACCCAATGTGTGCCTCACATGATAGATAGAAAACCATGTTTTAGGCTGATGTTCATTACATATATTTTTTATATGGAAAGATTTAGGCTTTAGATTTTTTGCTACGGAGATAATTTATTGGTTCTCATTACTGTAATAACATAAGCTCAGGCTGTAGTCAGAGAATGTAATATATTCCTTACAGCAGTGGTCTTCAAGAACCAATCCCCCCAGGACCATGGCTACAAACAGTGCTTCTTGTATCCTTCTAGAGAATTACAAGATGTGGCTCTGTAAACAGGACTTTATGTATGCTTATAAGAAAGCATGCTGCCCTGGTTCTTGGAATATGATCTTGAAAACCATATTGCTCCACAACATATGCCGTAAACTTAGATTTTGGCCTGTTCTTATGTAAGTTGTGTTTCCTGGTAGCATTCCTGACAATGCTGAAAATGCAGTATATGTGTGAATTCTGTGGGAGTGTTCAGAGCATGCTATGTGTCATTTGTAGTAGTCACTGTGCAGGGAGAGGAGGGAGGAGCTGAGCTATACACATCATTTATTTTAAAGTAGTTACCAGCCCCCATTACGAAGACAAACTGTGTATGGAGACTGAGTGACCATCCTCCATGATAAAATATATGCAAAGAAGTATAGAACTGACAAGGCTTTGAACACAACAAAGGAAATAGCCAAGTGGATGATGGGATAATGGCTTGCCTTGATTCTCTTGTCATTTTCAAGAGATTGCTAAAAGACCACATATTGACTAACAGGGTATGACTTTGAGTAGATAGCACTAACAAGACGATTCTTTTTGCTTTGCATATTATTCTTCCATATCTTCATTGCCACTAAAATCTTCACACATAGCTGGTTTTGTAAGCTCAACTCCTCGTTCCTCCTCTATCTTCCCGCACAGTGACCTTCTACAGGGTGGGCCATTTATATGGATACACCTTAATAAAATGGGAATGGTTGGTGATATTAACTTCCTGTTTGTGGCACATTAGTATATGTGAGGGGGGAAACTTTTCAAGGTGGGTGGTGACCATGGTGGCCATTTTGAAGTCGGCAATTTTGAATCCAATTTTTGTTTTTTCAATAGGAAGAGGGTCATGTGACACATCAAACTTATTGGGAATTTCCCAAGAAAATTTTAACGTAACTTTCATGAGTTATTTACAAGTTTCTGACCACTTTTAAAATGTGTTCAATGTGCTGCCCATTGTGTTGGATTGTCAATGCAACCCTCTTCTCCCACTCTTCACACACTGATAGCAACACCGCAGGAGAAATGCTAGCACAGGCTTCCAGTATCCGTAGTTTCAGGTGCTGCACATCTCGTATCTTCACAGCATAGACAATTGCCTTCAGATGACCCCAAAGATAAAAGTCTAAGGGGGTCAGATCGGGAGACCTTGGGGGCCATTCAACTGGCCCACGATGACCAATCCACTTTCCAGGAAACTGTTCATCTAGGAATGCCCAGACCTGACACCCATAATGTGGTGGTGCACACCAAGCACACCATTGTTTTTCTTGTGAAATTCCCAATAAGTTTGATGTGTCACATGACCCTCTTCCTATTGAAAAAACAAAAGTTGGATTCAAAATGGCCGACTTCAAAATGGCCGCCATGGTCACCACCCATCTTGAAAAGTTTCCTCCCTCACATATACTAATGTGCCAGAAACAGGAAGTTAATATCACCAACCATTCCCATTTTATTAAGGTGTATACATATAAATGGCCCACCCTGTAGTTATGGTGCAATACTGTGTAATCTGCCTCCAGCTTCTTAAAGGAAGTGTTACCTTTCATAGTAATTTTCCCTTTAATGATAATAAGATAACTGCTGACTCTGCCTACCTATTGAACAGAGATTTTTACAAAACAGGACATAACAGCTTATTGTGAGGCTCAGTGACCTGTGTGAAAACTGACATTTTTGTGAAAATTTATTTTATAAATACTTTGATAATTGCACCCTAGAGAATTAGTTTAAGAAAAGTAAAGTTATCCAGAAAATATTGCTCACTATAAGAGATGAGAAGAAAGTGAGACTATATTGTATGTGTGTATATAATCACACTGTGGATGATCACCCCTATTAGTATTCAAACAGTAATTTAGATGAAACTTATCCACATGTTCTATATATTGAGAAAAATACCACGCACAAGTCGGAATGGAATGTGCTGTATAGTTACGCCAAAACAAAATACACTTTTTAAGTGGTGAATAAGAGAGGCCAATTGCTACAGGTCTCTGTTCATAAAGCTGGTGGTAATTTGACTAAGGCATACTAACATTATGCAAAGGAAATTTAAGTTAGATCTTCAAAGTTAACAAAGAGTATTCCTACAATTAAGAAAGATTTGCTTGACTTTTAAAACTTAAAACAGCCTTAAAGAAGAACTGTTTTTTCATAAATAGGAGCAAAAGTGCACCACTGAAAACTGTGCCCCTTCATTGTACAGACTCATAGATTTTCCATCAGTCCATATACCACTTGCTCTGCTCTCTGAGGAAAGTCGAGCAAAACCAATCACAATGGAAAGGTCACAGTGCTCAGCTGAGTGCTTCTGCCCCTTCATTTTAGCAATTGAGGATCTCAGCACCTGGACCCCCATGGATCAAAACTTCACACATGCCAATATAATGCATCAAATTTTCTTGAAATTAAAGATACTCTTTAAACTGGCCACACATTAGAAAAAAGTTGAATGAACCCACTGATGATCTAATGTGAATATGAATTTGTATAGGGGCCTCCTGACTCTCCCCAAACAGCAAGTACTGAGTGAAAGAAGGATCGGGGATGTTGGATTTGAATGTCTATTGAAATTGGGTAAGAGCGAATTTAGGAAAAATTGGTCTCAGACAATAAATATTTCAAGAGTATGTCTGACTCAAGACATATGCCCTTCCAACTCGATAGCACAATGTTACAAATCTTTTTTTTTATGCAAAAGGTTCCTTCATAAGTTTTTCCTATTTATCTTTTCCATCAAGGAGTGCTCACTTTGGAAAGGTGGCACAAGTTGGCCTAAACAGAAAGTAATAGAAATATCTAAAGTGATAAAATGCAAATTAGAACAATTTTCCATGAAAAATTCAGCTAGAAATATGTAATATGCTGCTTGCTCAGGTGAGTTTATGAATATCATATAATATAAATGATGCTACCAGGTCAGCCGGATGCATTTCAAATGAACATGCCTCAAAGCAATGAGTTTTTTTCTGCACACTTACAATCATTATTGCACAGAGTGAACTGTAACTTGAAGACCGTCTTGTAACATTACACACATTAAAAATGTCTATTTAATGACAATCACATATCTATCCTGGCAGGCTTAAAAAATTAACAAGACATTCTGTAATATACAGTCGTGGGCAAAAGTTTTGAGAATGACACAAATATTAGTTTTCACAAAGTTTTCTGCTAAACTGCTTTTAGATCTTTGTTTCAGTTTTTTCTGTGATGTAGTGAAATATAATTACACGCACTTCATACGTTTCAAAGGCTTTTATCGACAATTACATGACATTTATGCAAAGAGTCAGTATTTGCAGTGTTGGCCCTTCTTTTTCAGGACCTCTGCAATTCGACTGGGCATGCTCTCAATCAACTTCTGGGCCAATTCCTGACTGATAGCAACCCATTCTTTCATAATCACTTCTTGGAGTTTGTCAGAATTAGTGGGTTTTTGTTTGCCCACCCGCCTCTTGAGGATTGACCACAAGTTCTTAATGGGATTAAGATCTGGGGAGTTTCCAGGCCATGGACCCAAAATGTCAATGTTTTGGTCCCCGAGCCACTTAATTATCACTTTTGCCTTATGGCACGGTGCTCCATCGTGCTGGAAAATGCATTGTTCTTCACCAAACTGTTGTTGGATTGTTGGAAGAAGTTGCTGTTGGAGGGTGTTTTGGTACCATTCTTTATTCATGGTTGTGTTTTTGGGCAAAATTGTGAGAAGCAACCCCACACATGAATGGTCTCAGGATGCTTTACTGTTGGCATGACACAGGACTGATGGTAGCGATCACCTTTTCTTCTCCGGACAAGCCTTTTTCCAGATGCCCCAAACAATCGGAAAGAGGCTTCATCGGAGAATATGACTTTGCCCCAGTCCTCAGCAGTCCATTCACCATACTTTCTGCAGAAGATCAATCTGTCCCTGATGTTTTTTTTGGAGAGAAGTGGCTTCTTTGCTGCCCTTCTTGACACCAGGCCATATTCCAAAAGTCTTCGCCTCACTGTGCGTGCAGATGCGCTCACACCTCCCTGCTGCCATTCCTGAGCAAGCTCTGCACTGGTAGCACTCCGATCCCGCAGCTGAATCCTCTTTAGGAGATGATCCTGGCGATTGCTGGACTTTCTTGGATGCCCTGAAGCCTTCTTAACAAGAATAGAACCTCTTTCCTTGAAGTTCTTGATGATCCTATAAATTGTTGATTGAGGTGCAATCTTAGTAGCCACAATATCCTTGCCTGTGAAGCCATTTTTATGCAACGCAATGATGGCTGCACGCGTTTCTTTGCAGGTCACCATGGTTAACAATGGAAGAACAATGATTTCAAGCATCACCCTCCTTTTAACATGTCAAGTCTGCCATTTTAACCCAATCAGCCTGACATAATGATCTCCAGCCTTGTGCTCTTCAACATTCTCACCTGAGTTAACAAGACAATTACTGAAATGATGTCAGCAGGTCCTTTAATGACAGCAATGAAATGCAGTGGAAAGTTTTTTTGGGGATTAAGTAAATTTTCATGGCAAAGAAGGACTATGCAATTCATCTGATCACTCTTCATAACATTCTGGAGCATATGCAAATTTCTATTATAAAAACTTAAGCAGCAACTTTTCTAATTTCCAATATTTATGTAATTCTCAAAACTTTTGGCCACGACTGTATATTACACACATACTATATACATACTATGAAGTGTAAACCTTGTTTTACTTGAAGTGCTCTTCCTGTCTCTGTCCTGTCCTGAGGTGCATTATATATATATATATATATATATATATATATATACTTTATTTCTATGTGCTAGTGTTTCTGACTAATGGAGCACTGAGTCATGATGACCTATCATATTCTTATCCTTGGACTCTGTGCTCTATTTAAACCCCTTCCTGGCCATACACCAGTGCCAGTGATAATCTCTAACTCACTAGCTGTTTTCCTGGTTCCTTGTTCCTACGCTTATTGGACTGCTCGTTACTTTGACCCCGGCTGGTCTTCTGACCACTCTCTCTCTTGTTTGGTACTGCATTATCTGTCTGGTTCTGATCTCTGCTTTTTCTCTGATCATTCTCTGTCTCTCGTTTGGTACTACATAGATTGTCTGGTTCTGATCCATTTATGTATGTACTCTGGTATTTTGTTTGTCTGTCTTTGTTGTGTGTCTATCTCTGTACTTAAATAGCATAGGGACCGTTGACCAGTTGTTGTCTAGCTTTCTAGAGCTTGTCCTGCAAAAAGTAGGGAAAATTAGCTGGGTTCTAGCCTTGGGGCTCACTATCCTTGTCTGTCCCTACCTACAGTTGTAACAGTGTGTTGAATAGGGAATCTACTATAAATACATTTCATAAAATTTGTTTAAGTTCAATTTGTAGAATAAATTTAATTTGGGTACGAATCAATCCTACCGAATCGAAGGTGCTTTAAATGCTTGTTAAAACTTTCTCTATTAGAAAATCTGTAGAAATTCTTATGCTACCGAATCAGAATTTTTTCAAAAAAATTGGTTGAATTTCGATTCCAACTAATCGATTCTACACCTTAGTGCTTCTCATTATATTGTTTTAGATCAAAGGGAAAGAAGTTGAATGTCTTCTACTGATGGCTAATGTTATTAGAAATTATACATGTCAAGCAGGCATTGAGATTACATCCCTTGTTAGCTCTTTACATAATCCAAATGGCAGCAAAGAGCATTCGCTTTTGGATCGGAGTAAATTTTTATCAGCTTCTCCTGAAAGACCCTTATGAACCCTTAGAAACTCCTTAGGAACCCTAATTAACCTTATGGCTGTTAAGGAACACCAGTTCGAAAATGAAGAATATACATAATACCCTGAAACAGTTATGCTACAGAAAGCTACTAATGTCCACTATATAAGTTCCCAAAATAGTACTGCTTCTAGCAACCAGCTAAAGTGGATAATGAGGAACAAGAAGCCTTGTCTATCAGCAATATTCTTCCAGTCAGCATCATAGATGACTTCCTGGTTTTACTGGTTAGAAGCACGATTTCTAACTGTTCAAAACTGCACTGACTGTCCATGAAAATAGGGCACCTTTTTCAGTGTCATATAAAAAAAAATAGTTGTTAACAGATTACTATGACTGTAATTATCATAATTTTACAATTCAGAAGAATATATCAGTATATAGGGCTACAGACATGTATTATTTATTTTTATCATTCACTATGGTTTTCCTTATTTTTGTAAAAAATATTCGTTGTCCATGATTTTTGGGTAAGTTGTCCAGAATGAAGAAAAGGTTGGCAACTCTGGCAACTTCAGGTTGGCAACTCTGGTTAGGAACATCATATTCATACTAGTTAGAATGGACTCATGGATAGTGCGTCATAACCCTTCCACAAATAGTAGGTTCAGAAAGTGTCTTCAAAGGGAACCTGTTTAGAACTTGTCCAAACATTGGGAAGCACAAAATACTGATAGGATCCCTCATTACAAGCAATGACTATAGGCAAATAGAGAGAGAGAGAGCTTTCGATCAAGAGAAGCTGGAGGGGAGTCACCCAGCAGAGACTGTGCTTGACTACTTTTAAAGCATTGTTCTTTGTAATAAGGAAGCCTGTTCGCATTTCGCGCTGCCCACGTCTCAGGCAGCATGAATCTACTCACAGGTAGAGATGTAGCGAACATAAAATTTTCCGTTCGCGAACGGTGAACGTGAATTTCCGCAAATGTTCGCAAACGGGCGAACCGGGCGATCCGCCATAGACTTCAATAGGCAGGTGAATTTTAAAACCCACAGGGACTCTTTCTGGCCACAATAGTGATGGAAAAGTTGTTTCAAGGGGACTAACACCTGGACTGTGGCATGCCGGAGGGGGATCCATGGCAAAACTCCCATGGAAAATTACGTAGTTGACGCAGAGTCGGGTTTTAATCCATAAAGGGCATAAATCCTAACATTCCTAAATTGTTTGGAATAACGTGCTTTAAAACATCCAGTGTGTGTATACGATCAGTTATGATGTTGTATCGATCAGGTAGTGTAAGGGTCATGCCCTCTTCACAGTGATAGACCAAACTCTAACAGACCAAACTCCACGTTTAACGCACCGCAAACAACCGCAAACAGTCCATTTGCACAACCGCAAACTCCCCATTTGCACAAGGTTGGATACCAAGCTAGCCATGTCCCGTTCCTTGTCCTCACTGATGTCATTGAAGGTCTCTTCCTCCACCCAGCCACGTACAACACCAAGGGTCCCCGAAAGGTGACAACAAGCCCCCTGGGATGCCTGCTGTGGTTGGTCTTCCACCTCCTCAAAGCCACCCTCCTCCTCTGACTCCTCTTCTTCAGACTCCTCTCTCTGCGTTGCCGCAGGTCCAGCAATCGATGACGACAAGGCTGCTTCTGGTGGTAATGGTGACCACAACTCTTCCTCTACATTCTCATCTACGGCCTGATCCAGCACTCTTCGCAGGGCATGCTCCAGAAAAAACGCATATGGGATGAGGTCGATGATGTTGCCTTGGGTTTGACTGACCAGGTTTGTCACCTCTGCAAAAGGACGCATGAGCCTACAGCCTTTGTGAATGAGCGTTCAGTAACGCGGCCAAAAAATACCCAGCTCCGCAGAGGCAGTCCTCTGTTCTTACCAGTTTAATCTCTGTTTTGTCCCCTATCATGGGCCGATGTATGGAATAGATTTTAGGAACCGGGAGATGGAAAAAGATGGTTGGTCGGTCCTCTTACTTCCAATTTGGGGCACTGCGCGTGCGCCGTGCAATGTACTGTGCCACCCTAGATGAGTGGTGTGTTAAGTAGTACTATTCCTATCAGTTTAATCTATGTTTTGTCCCCTATCAGGGGCCGGTGTATGGAATAGATTTTAGGAACCGGGAGATGGAAAAAGATGGTTGGTCGTCCTCTTACTTCCAATTTGGGGCACTTCGCGTGCGCCGTGCAATGTACTGTGCCACCCTATATGAGTGGTGTGTTAAGTAGTACTATTCTTATCAGTTTAATCCCTGTTACGTCCCCTATTAGGGGACATGTATCGAATAGATTTTAGACAACCGCAAAGAGTTGTCAATAGTTGACACACTCATGACATAAATTTTATTCCTCTATGCGTCAATCTTGGTGTAGTGATGACTGTGCTCGTGCGCACGTTTGGGAGTTTGCAGGCGATGGCGGTTTTTCAAAGCCTATGGTCGTGCTGAGGTAGTTAATAGTGATAGTTAATTGACCCAGAAAACAATGATTCTGCAGTGTGGGCCCATTATTGGCCTAGTAGGCTTTAATGATCACCTTAGATGATCACAAAGAAAATTAATGTTTTTTCTATGCAAAATTATCCAGCCGATCGCTTTTGGTCTGTTCACAATGAAGCAACAACCTTATCATCTGGGGTGTGCCAACATTGCCAACACACTCATAGAGGTGATGGCTTCATTGTGATACGCAAGCCCCATTACCACAACAAGGTAACAATCACGAAGTGGAATTGACACATGTATGTGCCTTTTTTTTTGTTTTGTTTTTGCAGCCACAGTGCAGCACCAGAGGCCAGAAAAATTAGGCATGTACACATGCCTCAAAAACTAGGTATTGTTGCAGCCGCTGCTGTAGCAGCGGCCGGAAAAAATGATATTTTCCAGGCAGAAAGTGCACTAAAACATTGCGGCTTGAACCCTAGTTGGTGGCGGAGAAGTCACGCAAGTCATCCGGCATGCAGAGATTAAATACAGCAGCGTGTGGACCATTTTTAGCCCAAGGCATCTCATCAGCCCTTTTTTAGTCAAATGCATCCCCCACTGTCAGTCCCTTCGGAATCCATGCCTCATTCATCTTAATAAAGGTGAGGTAATCTAGACTTTTTTGAACTAGGCGACTTCTCTTCTCAGTGACAATACCTCCTGCTGCGCTGAAGGTCCTTTCTGACAGGACATTTGAAACGGGGCAGACCAGAAGTTCTATCGCAAATTGGGATAGCTCAGGCCACAGGTCAAGCCTGCACACCCAGTAGTCAAGGGGTTCATCGCTCCTCAGAGTGTCAATATCTGCAGTTAAGGCGAGGTAGTCTGCTACCTGTTGGTCGAGTCGTTCTCTGAGGGTGGACCCCAAAGGGCTGTGGCGATGCGTAGGACTTAAAAAGCTCCACATGTCCTCCATAAACAACACGTCTGTAAAGCGTCCTGTCCTTGCCGGCGTGGTCATGGTAGGAGAAATATTACTTTCACCTCTTCCCCTGTTAGACTCCCGTTGTGCTGTGACATCACCCTTATACGCTGTGTAAAGCATACTTTTTAACTTGTTTCGGAACTGCTGCATCCTTTCCGACTTCCGGTAATTCGGTAACATTTAAGCCACTTTCTGCTTATACCGGGGGTCTAGTAGCGTGGCCACCCAGTACAGGTCGTTCAACTTCAGCCTTTTTATACGAGGGTCCCTCAACAGGCATGACAGCATGAAAGACCCTATTTGCACAAGGTTGGATGCCGAGCTACTCATGTCCCGTTCCTCATCTTCACTGATCTCATTGAAGGTCTTTTCTTCACCCCAGCCATGTACAACACCACGGGTACCAGATAGGTGACAACGAGCACCCTGGGATGCCTGCTGTGGTTGGTCTTCCTCCTCGTCAAAGCCACATTCCTCATCTGACTCCTCTTCCTCAGACTCCTCTTCCAGCGTTGCCACAGGTCCAGCAAGCGATGATGATAAGGCTGTTTCTGGTGGTGATGGTGACCTCTTCCTCTTCACACTCATCTACGGCCTGATCCAGCACGCTTCGCAGGAAGAAAACAAATGGGATGATGTCGCTGATGGTGCCTTCAGTGTGACTGACTAGGTTTGTCACCTCCTCAAAAGGACGCATGAGCCTACAGGCATTGCGCATGAGCGTCCAGTAACGTGGCAAAAAAAATACCCAGCTCTGCAGAGGCTGTCCTAGCACCCCGGTCATACAAATACTCGTTGACAGCTTTTTCTTGTTGGAGCAGGCGGTCGAACATTAGGAGTGTTGAATTTCAACGTGTCGGACTGTCGCAAATCAAGTGCCTCACTGGCATGTTGTTTCGCCGCTGAATATCGGAAAAGTGCGCCATGGCCGTGTAGGCACGCCTGAAATGGCCACACACCTTCCTGGCCTGCTTGAGGACGTCCTGTAAGCCTGGGTACTTATGCACAAAGCATTGTACAATCAGATTCAACACATGTGCCATGCACGGCACATGTGTCAACTTGCCCAAATTCAATGCCGCCAACAAATTGCTTCCGTTGTCACACACCACTTTGCCGATCTCCAGTTGGTGCGTGGTCAGCCACTGATCCACCTGTGCGTTCAGGGTGGACAGGAGTGCTGGTCCGGTGTGACTCTCTGCTTTCAGGCAAGTCAACTCCAAGACGGCATGACACTGTCGTATCCAGGATGTGGAATAGTCCCTGGGGAGCTGGGGGGGTGCAGTTGATGTAAAGCAAGACGCAGCAGCAGAAGAGGACTCAGCCGAGGAGGTTATGGAAGAGGATGGAGTAGAAGGAGTAGAGGAGGTGGCAGCAGGCCTACCTGCAAGTCGTGGCGGTGTCACCAACTCCTCTGCAGTGCCACGCATTCCATGCTTGGCAGCCGTCAGCAGGTTGACCCAATGCGCAGTGTACGTGATATACCTGCCCTGACCGTGCTTTGCAGACCAGGTATCAGTGGTCAGATGGACCCTTGCCCCAACACTGTGTGCCAGACATGCCATGACTTCCTTTTCCACAATAGAGTACAGGTTGCTTTTCGACAATAGAGTACAGGTGGGTGTTGGACTTCCCACGACTCAGTTTCTTTTGGCACAGGTTGCAAATGGCATCGCTGTTATCAGAGGCAGACACACAAAAAAAATGCCACTGCTGAGCTTTGCAATGATGGCATTCTGGTGGTGTCAACAGCATGCGTTGATTGGCGTGCTGTCTGGCTGACCCCGGGTGCCGATACATGCTGTCTGTCTGTGCCACTAGCTCCTTGCGATGACCTCCCCCTGCTTCCAGCTCGTTTCCTCCTCCTCTCTGTCTCCCCATCTAAACTTTGCCCCTGTTCTTCTCTTCGAGCGGGCACCCATGTGACATCCACGGACACATCGTCATCATCAACCGCTTCACTTGTATCTGACAACTCAGCAAAGGAAGCAGCAGCGGGTACAACATCATCATCATCATCACACCGTACGTCCATGTGTGTAATGCTGCCTGACTGAGACATATCCCTGTTATCTACATCCTCTGGCAATAATGTTTGCACATCACTCATTTCTTCCAACTGATGTGTAAATAACTCCTCTGACAGATCAAGTAAACGGCTGTGGTGCTAGTGTTGGTGGTGGCGGCGGGCGGGTGAGTGGTAATTTGAGAGCTGCCCGAAGCTGAGCTGGAGGAGAATGGTGCGTCATGGTTCCGAGCGGAAGCTGTAGAAGATTGGGTGTCCTGTGTAAGCCAGTCAACTATGTCCACAGAAATTTTCTAGTTCAGGGTACGTGGCCTCTGAACACTGGGCATTATTCTAGGGCCAAAGGAAATCACAGCACCACGACCACGACGGCCCCTGCGGGGTGGCCTGCCTCTGCCTGTCATTTTTTTTTAGATAAGTGGTACTATGCGTGCAAGGTACTGTGCCACCCGATATGAGTGGTGGGCAGTGGGCACAGTACAGTCTGTGGGCCTGACACTGACTGGCAGGCAACTGCAATTATATTACAGAGAAAAAATTTAATGACTTTTTTATCTGCAAGGTACTGTGCCACCCGATATGAGTGGTGGGCACTGGCAGTGGGCACAGTACAGTCAGTGGGCCTGACACACACTAGCAGGCAACTGCAATTATATTACAGAGAAAAAAATTTCATGACTTTTTTATCTGCAAGGTACTGAGCCACCCGATATGAGGGGTGGGCAGTGGGCACAATACAGTCTGTGGGCCTGACACTCACTGGCAGGCAACTGCAATTATATTACAGAGAAAAAATTAAATGACTTTTTTATCTGCAAGGTACTGTGCCACCCGATATGAGTGGTGGGCACTGGCAGTGGGCACAGTACAGTCTGTGGGCCTGACACACACTAGCAGGCAACTGCAATTATATTACAGAGAAAAAAAATTATGACTTTTTTATCTGCAAGGTACTGAGCCACCCGATATGAGTGGTGGGCAGTGGGCACAATACAGTCTGTGGGCCTGACACTCACTGGCAGGCAACTGCAATTATATTACAGAGAAAAAATTAAATGACTTTTTTATCTGCAAGGTACTGTGGCACCCGATATGAGTTGTGGGCACTGGCAGTGGGCACAGTACAGTCAGTGGGCCTGATACACACTGGCAGGCAACTGCAATTATATTACAGAGAAAAAATTTAATTACTTTTTTATCTGCAAGGTACTGTGCCACCCGATATGAGTGGTGGGCACAGTACAGTCTGTGGGCCTGTGGCCTCTCACACACGGGCAGGCAACTGCAATATATATATATATATATATAAATTTAAAAAAAGCAGACTGATGTACCAGCCCTAAAAAGGGCTTTTTGGGGTGCTGTCAGGACGCCGTCCTTACTGCAGATGAGTATTTGAGGACTGGAGTGGACACAGAACACTGGCCTAGCTAACGATTTCCCTATTAATTCAGCAGCAGCAGCACTCTCCCTGCTCTAACTAACACTGCAGCTTCCGAATGAATCTAAGATGGATGCTGTCCTTGCTTTTTGATAGGAGGTGGGAGGGTATGGGAGGGAGGGTATGCTGATTGGCTGGAATGTGTCTGCTGACTGTGAGGTACAGGGTCAAAGTTTGCTCAATGATGGCGTATAGGGGGCGGACCGAACATCGCATATGTTCGCCCGCCGCAGCGAACGCGAACAAGCGATGTTCGCCGGGAACTGTTCGCCGGCGAATAGTTCGGGACATCTCTACTCACAGGTTTCCTTTAATGATAGCAGATGGAGATCGATTTCGTTACATGGAGCGTGTCCACAGAAGCAGCACACATATTGTTCTGTATTATTATTATTATTATTAGTAGTAGTAGTAGTCTCATCAATTATTATAATTATTCCTATATACACATCAGTCGTAAGCGTGAATGATAACAATGTTTTATTTTGTGCAGTGAAAGTTTCAGGCAAACTGTTATAGAACGCTCACATTGGTATACATTGAGCGATCATTATTTATATCCACATAAAACCGCCTTTCACTACCAAGAGCTGCTATATAACGTACTACAGGCTTGTGCTAATGATTTTAAACATTATTTTACAGCCATTTCTTTAATGGAGTGTTTACTTTCCTGATGTAATTTTTTAAAATATATCCACACTGTGCTAAATTTATGTTACACTATTTCACCAGTATCTATTTCATTTACGTTCATTTACAAAAAAATGTTGGACTGTTCTTTAGAAACCACTTAACACGTATTAAATCTTTTAATCGCTGGTTGTTATCCTCCTCCAGATTCAATTGAAAGGCTAATTGCTCAATTTATTGCACACAAATGCACATGTAGCCCCAGGTGTTCTTTACACAAATACCAATGCAGAATTAACCCCTTAGCTTCTGCCCGCAGCTGTCACAGGGGTATGTTTGCTAACATGACCCATTTAATTTAATCTTATATAATGGATCATTCCTATATTTACTAAATGTTTTCCCAAAGCAATTCTATCAAGTGAATGAACAGGGATGCAGCTATATGTAGCACATATAATTGTTTTGATGGTCTTATAATCCATTTTGATTACCAGGGGCAAAGAATGCAATGTAGATAAAAATAATCCCTATTTGAAGATGGCATATTAAATTACATGTGACACATCCACGCTAAATTGATATCAAGGCTATACTGTCCCACACAATGTAATCAATTATGCTTTGATGGCTTGTGCTTAGAATACAAGAGTGAATGAGAAATAGACAGTAATCCCATAAAGTTATAGAGCTAGGTCAGATAAACCAAATGGAAGGACAAGTAGTTCTGACTCGGTAGTGTTTGCTATGCAGTTCCCTTTAGATGATAGAAAAAAAATATTAAACATAAGTGGTGTAGATTCCTATTTGTAATGGCATAGGGTTTTCCAATAGTGGTCCTGGTAAACACATTAGACAAATATTGCACCGAAGAAAGAAAATGAAAAAAGATATAATACACAGATTTCTTTGTAGTTTCACTTTTTGGGTGGAAATGGCATGAACAGTAAAGGTACTTTATAATGGAGAAACATTACGTTATCATGTGATTCTAATTTTGTACTCCTCAAAAATATCACAATAAAATTGTCATAACCTATGTGTAAAAAAGTTATCATTTAGTTTATTTCAAGATTCTGCTCAAAAGTCTAAGGCTGGTTTCACACAAGTGAGATCAATGCGTTAAACTCCTACCTAACACTGATAGGATCGCATAGCATTATATTGATTTTTGATGCTATGTAACCTTTAGAGTTCTGGAATGTTTTGGATTACAGCATTATGTAAAGGGTTACATAGCATCATGAATCAATATAATGTTATGTGATCCTATCAGTTCTCCGTAGGTCAGGACAGGAGCTCTCACAGACATACACTGCGAGTTCAACTGCATTGAACTCGCTAATGTGAAACCAGCCTAAGACCTATTGGGTCATGTTTGGGTGATCTGTTCCCTCCTGCCCTTTTTTTTTTCCTCTGTCAATCAGAGGATCCCTTTTATAGAGTTAACCCTCCTAGTGCAGAGACCTTATCCTCTGAGAAGATGGACCAGAGAAAAGATCTCTGAAAGATGTTGTCAAAAGGTCATTTTTTGTACACTGTACTTTAATAGAGACATAAATGTACAAAACGAGCACATTTTCATTATTGCCATATAGAACTGATGTACACTGACATTGGGGCCTGTATGGTAATGTGCAGTGCCCCTAAAAACAATATTTGGGGGAATAATAGCTCTATATAATAGCACTATACATAATGAGAGACATTTATCAAAGCATTTATGCCACTATTGTGGCGTTAAAAAGTTGCACCACTTTTTTGAAGTAACAAGAAAAGTGACAGGGTTTAGCAGGAGGAGGCAGAGCCTATCGTGGCCTGCCGGATTTACTATAACTTTTGCCAGAAATTGGAGTAAGTTATACTTCAAGTTTACTCCAGCCCCTAGATGGTATACAGTGCTGCCCATAATTATTCATACCCCTGGCAAGTTTTGACTTAAAGTTACTTTTATTCAACCAGCAAGTAATTTTTTGATGGGAAATGACATAGGTGTCTCCCAAAAGATAATAAGACGATGTACAAGAGGCATTATTGTGGGAAAAAAAAAACATTTCTCAGATTTTATTTACATTTGGGCAAAAAGTGTCCAGTCCAAAATTATTCATACCCTTCTCAATGATCAATAGAAAAGCCTTTATTGGCTATTACAGCAATCAAACGCTTTCTATAATTGCAGACCAGCTTTTTGCATGTCTTCACAGGTATTTTTGCCCATTCATCTTTAGCAATGAGCTCCAAATCTTTCAGGTTGGAGGGTCTTCTTGCCATCACCCTGATCTTTAGCTCCCTCCACAGATTCTCAATTGGATTTAAGTCTGGACTCTGGCTGGACAACTCCAAAACATTAATGTTGTTGTCTGCTAACCATTTCTTCACCACTTTTGCTGTGTGTTTTGGGCCATTGTCATGCAGAATTTTCCACTGGTGCCCAAGGCCAAGTTTCTCTGCAGACTGCCTGATGTTTTGCTCTTTTTTCATGGTGCCGTTTACTGTGATTAGGTTCCCTGGTCCATTGGCTTAAAAACACCCCAAAAGCATTAGGTTCCCACCACCATGTTTGACAGTGGGGATGGTGTTCTTTGGGTTGAAGGCTTCTCCTTTTTTACGGCAAATGAAGGAAACATCATTGTGACCAAACAATAAAATTTTTGTTTCATCTGACCATAACACAGAAGACCAGAAGTCTTCTTCTTTGTCCAGATGAGCTTTTGCAAAGGCCAAGCGAGCTTTTGTGTGTCTTATCTAGAGATGTGGCGTCTTCCTTGGTCTGCATTGTGCCCGTTGGATTGTCTGCCTTGAGACATTGCCACCAGCAGAGCCCAGATTCACCAGGATGGCCTTGGTGGTGATCCTTGGATTCTTTTTCACCTCTCTAACTATCCTCCTGGCCAGCACAGGTGTCACTTTTGGCTTCCGACCACGTCCTCTGAGATTTTCCACAGTGCGGAACATCTTGTATTTTTTGCTCAAATGTAAATAAAAGCTGAGAAATGGTTTTTTTTCCACAATAATGCCTCTTGTACATCGTCTTATTATCTTTTGGGAGACACCTATGACATTTCCCGTAAGAGAATTTCTTGCTGGTTGAATAAAAGTAACTTGAAGTCAAAATTTGCCAGGGGTATGAATAATTATGGGCAGCACTGTAGATTTGGGTTTATGATTAATTTATGATTGATTGAGATATGATTAATTTATTAAGAGGCATCCTAGTCTAGCCTACAGGAGATCAAGACTGTTGTATGGGAATGCCAGTCTTGATAAATCTCCCCTACACTGAGTCTGATGGAACATGACACTTTTTTTTCTTTTAAGTTCAAGTTTGTATGGAATCTGAAAGAATTAAACCTGTGCATGCCTAATTATGAAATAATGGCAATAAGAGAGAAATTCTGCTTCGGCGCAAGTCCACAAATGGAAATGGTCTCACAAGTATGATGGTTCTTCTTTAATGGAAACAACGCGTTTCGGGGAGTGAAACTTCCCCTTCATCAGGTTTGATGAAACCTGATGAAGGGGAAGTTTCACTCCCCGAAACGCGTTGTTTCCATTAAAGAAGAACCATCATACTTGTGAGACCGTTTCCATTTGTGGACTTGCGCCGAAGCAGAATTTCTCTCTTATTGCCATTTTTCCTTTTGTGGGACTGGACATCCCATCAAAACGAACTCACAATCTGCGGCTGCAGTTCCGGAAGATTAGTCTCATCACTCTAAAGCCTTCAATAGAGTTGTTCCTAAATTTTGCACAACCAAAAAAGGTGAGCCTTCACAATTCCTATGATATTATCATTTTATCTGTATATACATACTACCCTATTGTGCGCCCCTTTTCTCTCCCATTTCTCTATTCCCCTCATTTACTGAGAGGAATTTAGATCTGTCCAACACACAAAGACTAATTATGAAATAAGATACATAAAGAAGTACAGTAGTGGGCTCAGTATGGTTGCTGTAAGGCCTCAAGCACATGGTTGTATTATGGTGCCATTTTGTAGGCATCTTGTTCAGTTCTGCAAGAGTCCATTAGTGACCTTTGGATCCATAATAACATCAGAACTTCCATCATAAATAGGTATCATGGCATTAGTGTGGACAGAATCTAACCATGACTTCACAGCAAACATGAATTCCCATTTTTACTATGATTCTTTAAGTCCACCAGAAGAAATCATTCTGACTTTACATCCTTCATCTATAATGTGTTGCAAACTTTCTTCAGTATTGCACATACAGGACAATGAAGTCCATTCATTTGTTCCGTATTCACTCCCAAAACGTTTTGGAACATAACCAGGAATATAGAAATGTAAAAGTGGAAGATACTACTAATTACATTTTGTGTACTCATGGCAAAAGTTCAAAGCAACTTCCAACATGATATTTTTCATGGGTCCTAACACATGAATCATATGAATCCTAAAACCAAGCTAGTAACTAAAGAATGGAAGTTTGATTACTGTGATTATCAAAGATGAAAAAGTTCATATTATTCCATAATCATCTACATGCTAACATATTCTATTTTACATCTTCAGTGATACTGTACACATATAAATACTGAAATATTTTATATCTACCATCATGGAATAAACAGAATTGAATGCACAACCTGAGTGACTCCTACAGCAGTAGCTGTTGTCCCAAAAGTGTGTGGGAATTTTGAACCTGAGTTCTGTCTCATCGTTCCTTTCCGGATGTTTTGTGCAACATTTTACTTTGTGGGCTATAATGCTGCACTCAGATATTTGTAACATGACTTTCTATAACAAATATGAAAATCAGATGTTTTTATTTCTGACACTTTATTGATTTTCTTTGGGACTGGCAGCATTTTTATCAAATATGGCATGATCTAAGTGTGGCACTTCACTTCTCAGGTGTTTGTCTCTGTAGACTTTTCAATAAAACTTCATAAACACATGGAAGCGCACCTGTATAAAATGATGTAAAAATCCACTGAAAACACATGTAAAAAATACCATAAAAACAGCTCAAACTGCTGCACTTTTCTACATGCAGTTAAAAGCGTTATACCACTTCTTGGCTGTTTTGTGCAGTTTGTATGTCAAGAATCTTCAAGATTGAGATGTATTGGTCTTTCTTTTATACTTTTGATACTTTTTCGATTCACTTTTGACATTGACTGAAAAAAATGCATCAAAATTGAATATTTGAGTTGAAGTCTAAGGAAACGGCCATGCAGTCAGGTTTCTGCATGTAGTTTTGGAAACCAAAATCAGGTTTTGATTTTGGCTTCCATGTGGCCTTACCCTAAGGCCTCTTTCACACGAGTGATACGGATTGTGTCAGGATCTGAAAAAAACGAATGGCTTTGCCCACAAGTTCAATCAGTTGTGTCTGCAACTGTGTTCCGTGTTTCACTTTTTTCTGTGTGGGTGCAGTTTTTTGAAACTGAAGAATTACAAACTACTTCTCCTAGCAACCATCTGTTTTTCACGCAAGCCCCATTCACTTCTATGGAGCCACAACTGCCTAAAAAGCACAGACTATAGAATATGCTGCAAATTTTTCCTGAACTCAGAAATTATGCATGAAAACCGAATCCTGAACTCAGAAATGATGCATGAAAACCGAATCGTGCATCGCATCCAGACGGAAAGCTTGCTCGTGCGAAAGAGGCCGAAGGGTTATTTCACATAGGAGCATTACTTGGAATAGTGTGATGTTCATACTTGCATCATTAGGGAAGGAAGGAGCGAAGGAAGGAAGGAAGTCCCATGCAAAATCATAATTAACGCAAGATATCAAGATGAGTAGAGTCATAATATGGAAAATATTAATGACAATGCCATACCTGCTTATTTTATCTATTGCTTTATTTCCATTTACAGTCCCAGACTCCTCGCATACTTTCTTGCATACTGTACCTTAATATCTCATTGGATCTAAAGTTTCTAAATGTTATACCTCTGCAAATGATGTTATCACATTTACCATTACTGCCGTAAGAAAGCAACATTAAACTAATTGGTTTCATACACATATGTCTGCTGAGACAAATTCTGTTCATAGAGTAAAATTATAGCACAATTATGCACCTCATTTTACTTGCTCTGATCCATCACTGCTGCTTTGATAAATAATGCAGGTTCTTTACATGACTTTATTTATTTGAATCCCCTGCATTAACCTCATTTTTTTCTCACAAAAGAGCTGTATACTGCTTTAAAGAACAGAGCAGTATGCTAATTGGTTGCTTCCATATGTACAAATGGATATGTTATGCATTGCTGGTTGTGGTGGTGGCTTCATGCAAATAATATGTTGCTAAAGGGGATTTATATTATAATACTAAACCTTTTGAGTAATACAGGAACTTTGCACTATGTACTCCATTACATAGAATTTGTAGCTGCTGTTCTTGGGAGGCACAGCTGCTCGAGGAGACTCGTTATTTGCATATACTTGCCCGTAAATATAGGACATATGTTTGTATCTTGCTCATATGAATGAGTATGTATTGATAATCATTGGCCCTGCCCATTCAAGATCATATCACATTAAGGCTACATTCACACAAATGTATTTTGTTTCCTTGTCCGTTACATTTTTTATAGCGGATATGATGCAGACCCATTCACTTCAATGGGTCCACAAAAAATGCGGACAGAACACCGTGTGCTATCCGTATCCGTATGTCCGTCCCGTAGCCCCGCAAAACAAATATAACTTGTCTTATTCTTTTCTGTTTTGCGGACAAAGATAGGCATTGTTACAATGTATCCGCAAAAAAAATGGATGCCATACGGTCGTCATTCTTTTTTTTGCGGATCTGCAATTTGCAGACCGCAAAACACATACGGTCGCGTGAAGTAAGCCTTAGGCTGTGAGGTAGCGATAACCAAATTTATTCAAAATTTGAGACAATTTTTTATTTAATTTTTTATTTTACAAATTTTTTATTCATTTTGTGTGTTAACAGAAACCGTGAAACACAGTACAGGTTAGAGTAATAAAAAGTCATATCCATAAAGATAGCTATGTCCAATGGGTAATGTAAGGCTTCAAGTAAATATATACCAATCAAAAATACTGTAATAAATACTAGAGAATTACTTTCCCTAATCCACAATACGGTAGGAGAGTTTTGACAAGGGAGATGCGGAATGTGATAAGAGTGAGTCCCCTGACGTTGTACAGGCAGTTTGGGAAGTAATATGATGAAATAGGTAAGGCCTAATGTGCTACGAAGAAAGTATGAGAAGTTGCTATAGGGAGAGGGTTTAAGGGAAGGGGTGGCCAGAACTGGGGGTTCCGAACTTAATCATCCCGAGGAGGCTGAGTACCTGTGGATGAGCCACAGGTGCCATTTTTTCATAAACTCTGGGTGAGTTCTAGCCTCCCAGGCCGACAATTCTTCGAAGCGGTGAAACTGGTCTATTTTTTGCTTCCATTGCGTTATTGAGGGGAGGGAGGTTTGCAGCCAAGATTTTGGTATAAGAAGCCTTGCAATTAGTAGCTGTTTAAATATGTAGGGGGGAGGATTATGCAGGGCCGGCCTTAGGCCTTTAGGCGCCCTGTGCGAGAAAGCTTTACAGCGCCCCATAGTGACCACGCCCCCTCAGTAGCCACGCCCCTCAGTAACCACACCCCTCAGTGACCACACCCTTTCAGTGGTCACACATTTCTCCCTGTCCCCTCCAGATGGGCAGCATCAGCACATCTCTGTCCCACCCCCGCCCCCGCATCACCATGGCATTGGCACATTTCTCCTCCAGATGGTCAAAATCAGCACATCCCTGTCCCCCCCCACCCCCGCGTCACCATGGCATTGGCACATTTCTCCCTGTCCCCTCCAGATGGGCAGCATCAGCACATCTCTGTCCCACCCCCGCCCCACCATGGCATTGGCACATTTCTCCTCCAGATGGGCAGCATCAGCACATCTCTGTCCCACCCCCGCGTCACCATGGCATTGGCACATTTCTCCCTGTCCCCTCCAGATGGGCAGCATCAGCACATCTCTGTGACAGAGATGTGCTGATGCTGCCCATCTGGAGGAGAAATGTGCCAATGCCATGGTGACGCGGGGGCGGGGGTGGGACAGAGATGTGCTGATGCTGCCCATCTGGAGGAAAAATGTGCCAATGCCATGGTGACGCGGGGGTGGGGACAGAGATGTGCTGATGCTGCCCATCTGGAGGGGACAGGGAGAAATGTGCCAATGCCATGGTGACGCGGGGGTGGGACAGAGATGTGCTGATGCTGCCCATCTGGAGGAGAAATGTGCCAATGCCATGGTGACGCGGGGGTGGGACAGAGATGTACTGATGCTGCCCATCTGGAGGAGAAATGTGCCAATGCCATGGTGACGCGGGGGTGGGGACAGAGATGTGCTGATGCTGCCCATCTGGAGGGGACAGGGAGAAATGTGCCAATGCCATGGTGACGCGGGGGTGGGACAGAGATGTGCTGATGCTGCCCATCTGGAGGAAAAATGTGCCAATGCCATGGTGACGCGGGGGCGGGGGTGGGACAGAGATGTGCTGATGCTGCCCATCTGGAGGAAAAATGTGCCAATGCCATGGTGACGCGGGTGGGGGGGGGGACAGAGATGTGCTGATGCTGCCCATCTGGAGGGGACAGGGAGAAATGTGCCAATGCCATGGTGACTGGGGGGGGGGGGCAACAGAGACTCTGTCCCCCCCCCAGTCACCATGGCATTGGCACACTTCTCCCTGTCCCCTCCACTTGGGCAGCATCAGCACATCTCTGTCCCGTCCCCCATCCCCCATGGCACTGTTGGCACATTCACATAAATCATAATCATTTCTCCAAATAAAAAATACCTATATGTTCTCTAGCTGTAGTGCTGCCGGCTGCCGCGTGGGCCTTGCTGTGTCTGCTGGCTGGGCGCGCTCCGTCTTCTCTCTGGGGGCGGAGCTCAGAGGATATGCTCCAGCAGCCACTGGTCTGCTCTCTTAAAGAGACAGCAGGCAGGCCAACCAGGCAGCAGAGCGGAGCTCAGAGCGGCCCCGAGCCCCGCCCCCTCCTCACTCCTTCAGTCCGGATCGGAGCGCAGTGTCACACTGTGAGTGTGACTGTGTAAGTCCGCCGCCCGCCCGCAGGCCCTGCAGAATAAAGATTCACGGCGGGCTGTCGGCCGCCCGGCGCCCCTGTTGCTATGGCGCCCTGTGCGGCCGCACAGCCCGCACACCCCAAAGGCCGGCCCTGGGATTATGCACATCCTCATCAAAACAAGCTAACAAGGCTTTACTGGGAGAGGCCTGTATATCTGTGTGGTAGATTTTGTTGCTGATATCGAATATGTCACACCACCATCTGTTTATTAAGGGGCAATCCCACCAGATAAGGAAGAACGTTCCTCTGTCACCCAGGCACCTCCAACAAACAACCGACGACTCATCTGAGAAGAAGCGTGATTTGTCTAGAGTTATGTACCACCTAGTTAAGAGTTTGTAACTATTTTTCTGAATCCTAACACATCTGGACGACTTATAGGCAGTGAGATAGAGTTTGGAGAGCATGGGGAGGGGAAATTCCCTATCCATATCTTTTTCCCAATGTTGAATAAAGGCCGGTTTTACAGGTAAGGGAGCAAATCTCAACCTATTATATAATTGTGATATTAGCTTTTTAGGTGGTTTCGGATCGGCAATCAGAGACTAAAAAGTTCTCCTCCTCCTCATCATGAACGATCTGAGAAATGTGATAAGTGTTATACCTCTAGGTTGAGGGTTCAGGATCTCCTACATATCGCTAACATATCGCTTTCCCAAGAAAGAAATAATAGGGATAGATGAACTCTGTAACTCTCTCGGGATGGGGTTCAACCTATCAGGGGAGGCCGTACCCACTACATCACTGACTAGGAGAAGAGGGGAGGGGAAAGGGATTGAGCAGTGTGTGGAGAGCAACCATTTCCATGCATTCAAGGTAGCTCTCAAGATTGGGTATGAGATGGAAGGCATATACGTCGGCTTTGGCTTCCCAATAGGAGAGACCGTAAAGGTCTGCCCATTAAGTGTTGTTCCAATGAAATCCATGAGTTATCAGGACAGTTACGTAGCCATTCTATCGCTTTAGAAAGGAGTATTGCATTGCCGTATAATTCTGGATCAGGGAGACCAATTCCTCCCGCAGTCACCGGCTTTGAAAGCTGGGAGTAGGAGAGTCTTAGTTTCTTTCCGCTCCAAATAAAGGATCTGAATTTTTTCTTAAGAGACTTGTAGTATGATTTGGGTATAGGGATTGAGAGAACTTGCTGAAGATAAGTGAGTCGAGCGAGGATCAGAGATGTAAGAAGGTTCTTACATCCAAGCCATGATAGGGTTGGGGTATGAAGATTAAGGTTGTCTATGGCTTTAATCATGGATTGAAGTAGAGGGGTATAGTTTAGGGAGAAGAGGTATGGGACAGATGGGCTAATCTTTACCCCCAGGTAAGTTAAGTTTGGGGATGTCCAGTCAAAGCGTGAATTTTCCATTAGGGATTGTTTGACATGTGAAGGGAGACCAGTACTCAAAATGAGGATTTTTTTGTGAGCCAAATTTTTAATTTTTTTTTGGATAGAGACAGAGAGAGAGATTTTCCAGGCACTTAGAACACTTTTGATTCAAATTAGATTGGATTCTTGCCCAAATCGAATTTTCTGGCCAATTTGGACTATTAGGCTACTTTCATACTGGCGTTTTGGCTTTCAGTTTGTGAGATCCGTTCAGGGGTCTCACAAGCTGTTTAAAACGGATCAGTTTTGCCCTAATGCACTCTGAATGGAAAAGAATCCTTTCAGAATGCATCAGTTTACCTAAGTTTGCCTCCGTTCTGTCTCCATTCTGCTTTGGTGTCCGTCTGACGAAACTGAGCCAAACGGATCCATTCGGACACACAATGTAAGGCAATGTAGACGGATCCATTTTCTATGACACAATCTGGCACAATAGAAAACGGATCAGTCCCCTATTGACTTTCAATGGTGTTCAAGACGGATCCGTCTTGGTTATGTTAAAGATAGTACAAATGGATCCGTTCTGAATGGATGCAGACAGTTATATTATCTGAACGGATCCGTCTGTGCAGATCCATGACGGATCCGCACCAAACACGAGTGTGAAAGTAGCCTTAGACCAAAATGAGTTGTAGGAAATTCGCTCATCTCTACTGTGTTGTTTGTTTTTTTTGGAAAGTTAGAAAATGCTTTTATGCTCACTGAATCACTTTATATGCCAGTGATCTCCAACTTGTAGTTCTTGAGCTGCTAAGAAACTACAACTCCCAGCATACCCTGATGGCTGCAGATTGTCAGAGCATCCTGGGAGTTGTTTTTTTTCTCAACAGCTAGAGATCCACCGGTTAATGATATATGGTATAGACTAACTATGGGAGTTTTTAGTATGCAAATCATTATTTTACTTGCTTTGTTTTTCACAGAGCCATATTCTAAAAACACCAAAAAGTGGAAGTAATCAATCTTGTTGCTGATTAATAAATGCTAATCTGCTTCAACAGTATGTTGTCATTACTGTGTTTTAAAGAAGTCCTGTAACATCTCCTGATGGGCAGTATTAACCAGTATTATTCTGCTAATGCTACTATTCTGCAATACATCAAAAGACACAAATAATTTCAGGAGGATGATTAAGGGCACTATGTAGACGAACATGTAATTTTGATGTATGGAAGAGGGTCTAAGATGCAAATAAGTGCATACTGCATAGCAATATTGTGAGGAACATGGATTATTATTTTATGTCAGCCATGTTCCCACACCAGCCATCAGCTGTCAGATAGCAGAGGTAGTGAACTCCACAGGAGGGCCCTGCTTCAAAGCCCAGTCATCTGGCAGAGAACTTCTTGTAGGCCACCTTTGTTTACAATTTCTCACCTCCATTTAGCCAGCCAAGAACACAGAAAATAGAACCTTTCTGCAGGGGGTCTAGGCTAATGCCCAGTTCAGTCAGAATTATTAGACATATTGGAGCCAGCAGTTCAAAAGGAATTATGAATCGCCCGTCCATCACAGGCATAAACCTGATACATATTTTTGTCCCTGTGGCCACGATGAACAGGCCCCTGCTTGTAGTTTGGTGGTGGGAGGCCAGGGAAGAGAGATATACATATCTCCCCACAGAAACCACATAACTGTACCAGGTTTGGACTCTACTCGTAGCCGGAACCCCGCTGTGTCTGTTGGTCCCAGAACCATCTCCCTGTGACCTTCTGATCTGGAGCTATGAACCCTAAAGGGATTTGTTGGTCATTTGCTGCCAACCCAGAAGAGGAGGAGTGGACCCATCCCTGAGGCCGGGAGGGGCCGGCTACAGGTTAAAAGGCTTGTGCCAGCAAGCGGGCGTGTCATTCTCTGAAGGAGGGTCACATCGTGCCATGTGTTTAGAGGGACCTGCAACCTGTTGACATCACTGCCCTCCATGTGACTACAGTAAAGGACTTATCACAACCCAAAAGGACTCATCCATCTGGTAAACTGACTTTTGCTCTGTTTAATCCTGTTTTTACTATACCACCTGTATTTGTAACCAGTGATGGACAGTTCGCAGTGTTCGCCAGCGAACACATGAGGGCTGCCATCTTGACTCAACCATCCGGCGATGCACAGGTAAGCCCTTACCTGTGCCTGTGCCGGGAGCTGGTCTGAAATCAAATGCGGTCACCGGGAGCAGGCCGTTCAGAGAACAGCTGCCGGGGGCCTTCATCGGGCTGTTCTCGGAACTGCCTGCTCCCGGTGACCGCATTTGATTTCAGACCGGCTCCCGGCACAGGCACAGGTAAGGGCTTACCTGTGCATCGCCGGATGGGTGAGTCAAGATGGCAGCCTGCATGTGTTCGCTGGCGAACACTGCGAACTGACCATCACTGTTTGTAACCTCAGACCACTGTAAATATACTTGTGTGTATAGTGTATTGTCTAGTGAGCCCTTAAGGCGATTAAATATATAATTTAATCTTGTGCTGTCTGGTATCTCGATCACGAATACCCACGTCCGAGTTTCGGCCTAGAAATACGCTACAGCGGGTTGATTTCTTACCCTATATAATCCCGTTACAAAGAACTGGTGGCAGTCTTTCCGGGCTGAGAACGCGCTGTTTCACTGGGGCAGTGAAAATGCTCTCTCAGCTCATTGCATCTCTGTGCCTGTGTGGACAGGAGAAATCTGTGAAAACTGTACCAAGACTGACCTTAACCGCTCCTCCAGGAGGGTGTAACATCACACCTTGGTAACCAGTGACCAAACCATATGTCGTGAGCTCGTCATAGTTGACTTCCTGCGTCAGTTGGGGTACAGTATTTGTCACATATTGGTGGCAGCAAAGTAGGATTGAGATACTAGTGTGTGTGTAAGTGAGGGACACGTACTCCCAGACACTAAAGACTACCAACAGTAGCTTTTGCCGCTGGAGTCTTAAGATCAGCTCAACACTATACAGTCTGTGTGCAAATACCATAAGGTATGTGTTTGCATCAGGTTGCAGTCTGTGTCAGTGATCATCTGTGGCAATGACGGCCAGTATCATAAGGAGCAAAGCTAAGGAGATGGCCGATGCTATAAATGGTGGCGGGGAAGACACAGTCCAGATAGGGGGTGGAAGGTGACTTCCTTCAAGGTGAGCGGGAGCTCAGCCAAAGCTCCCCAAGGAGCCAGTTGCCAGAGGGGAGATCCGCGGTGGGCTGCACTCCACCTGCCCATCCCCCCAGCAAGGCAGGCTCAGCTGCTCTCCTACAAGCTGCCCTGGACTGTCTCCAGGCCAGAGACCAGGCAGCCTCTGAGCTCCTCCTGGCGGCTGCAGAGTGTCGCGAGCAAGCAGAAGCTTCAGAACGTCGCGAGCAAGCACAGGCCGAGTGTGGGCACCAGCTACAAGTGCTCTAGCTCCAACTCCAGCAGTCCTCTCCAGCCCGATGTGAGTCTCCAGAGATCTGGATTCCCAAACTGCGGACGGAGGACTTCCCCATGCTGGACAAAGATGGGGACTTGGACACTTTCTTGTTGGCATTTGAGACAGCCTACCATCAGTACCAACTGCCGGAGGACCAGTGGTTCAGATTCCTAACACCCCGTCTCAGGTGAAAGCTCTTGAAATCTTCAGGTACCTGCCCAGCGAGACCATCCTGATCTATGAGGACATCAAGCAGGCTCTGGTCCGGAAGTACAACTTAACCCCTGAGTTGTACCGTAAAAAGCTCCGAAGTTTGCAGCGGGGTTCTACCCAGAGTTGGGCCGATCAGATGCGTGCCCTGCTGAGAGTGGTTGATTAATGGACCACAGGATTGGAGCTCACCATCGTCCAGCAGCTGAAGGAGCTCATCACCACAGAGCAGTTCTTGTGGAATTGCCCGGAGGACCTCCAGCAGTACCTCCGTGACCGGAAGCCAAAGGGGGCCTCTGCAACAGCAGCCCTAGCCAACGAGTACACTAACAACAGAACTTCAGAGGCCCGAAAACCTGTCGGCTGGAGAGGGGGTAAGACACACTCTGCCCCTTCTGCCCCTGCCCCTAGACCCAAGTGGTCACCGGCCCCAGCTTCACTTTCCGCATCGGTGGGGGAACACCGACTTTGCCACCTCTGTTTAACAGCCAGGACACTTTAAGGCCATGTGTCCCCAGCGCCCGAGGGACCCATCCCAGTCATCGACCCGGAAACCAGAAACTATGTTGTGTGGGGGTGGTGGGAGGTCCCTTGACAATTTTCAACCAATCATTGTGGGCCAGGTCGTGGCCATGGGACTTAGAGACACCAGCGCTGTGATGACTCTGGTATGGCCTGAACAGGTGGCACCCCATGATTTATTGACCTGGAGATCCCTTACTGTCTCCGGGATTGGAGGAGTAGAACCGGCGCTGCCCATCGCCAAGGTCTATTTGGACTGGGGCGCCAATCGAGGAGTAAGGGAGGTGGGGGTATCCTCAAATATCCCTGCCAGTGTTTTGCTGGTCACGGACTTGGGGCGGCTTGTGTCTAATTACGTGGCCGCTGACCCCCCGGGATCCGATCCCCCAGAATGCGATGTCATGTCCACCCCTGTTGATACTGTTAATGTACCTAACATGCCTGTTGATGGGGATGTGGGGGTGGGGAATGTAATGTGTGCCTCTCCCCTCAGTGGGGAGGGGGTTATTCACGTCAGCTGTGCTGAGGCCCCAGGGTGTGGCCAGCAAGCATGCTGGAACCTGTTGTCCTCAGGTGTGGTGACTGAGGGGACAAGCAGGAGGCAGACAGCTGCGGAGGAGGAGGATGCAAATGAGGTCAGGGCTGTCCCAGGAGAAGTAAGGTTCCCAGATAAAGCCTCTGTGCAGGGTTCCTCCCCAACTGGGATGTCAGAGGGCCAGGTTAGTCCGTCTGGACTGGCGACTTGGTCGGAAGCCGAGGGGAAGCAGGCACTACCAGCGGTGGCAGCAGCCATAGCTGCTGTCACGCGCAGTTAGAGTGCTGGGGCCTTAGGGGCCCCTCAGGGGTCTGATGGCTTTCCTTCTTCCAAACAAGTGGCTGCCAAGTCAGATGGAGGCCAGGAGACAGGTCCCGGGGACCTGACAGGGGACGTGGCGGTCACGTCTATTCTGGCCACGTTAGTGGTTGACGCCAGCCTGACAGCTCTCAAGGAGTAGGCGGCACAGCCCCCTCAGATTCAGACCTCGAGCGGATGGTCTGGGACCAAGGATGGCTTTACCGGGTCACAGTCCAGCAGGGCTCACAGGAGGCATGGCCTAGAGACCGACAGCTAGTGGCACCCTATCAGTTCAGGACAGAGTTTTGCGGGTTGCGCATGAGATTCCGATGGCTGGACACTTAGGGGTCGCTAAGAGAAAGGCCAGATTAGACCAGCATTTCAACTGGCCAAAGATGGGGGCCGATGTGGTTGCCTACTGCCGTTCATGTGACACCTGCCAGCGGGTGGGGAAGGCGGGGCGGCGGCCCAAAGCCCCACTGGTAATGCTGCCCATAATTGAAGAGCCTTTCAGGAGGGTGGCTGTAGATCTCATTGGACCGCTGTCCATTCCCAGCAGCTCCGGGAAATGCTTTGTATTAATGGTAGTATACTACGCCACCCGGTACCCAGAGGCGGTAGCCTTGTCATCCACACGGGCCAAAAAAGTGGCCACCTCCTTGATAGAGATTTTCTCCAGAGTGGGCTTTCCCCAGGAAATGCTCACCAACCAGGGGACCCAGTTCATGTCGCAATTGATGGAGTCCCTTTGTAGGCAAACCCAGGTGCAACATCTGGTGACCAGCCCATACCACCCACAGACCAATTGCCTGTGAAAATGGTTTAATGGCACCTTAAAGCAGATGCTTAAGATGTTGGTCGACTCCCACGGGCGTGACTGGGAGCGGTACCTCCCAAATCTGCTGTTTGCCTACCGAGAGGTCCCACAGGCCTCCACAGGGTTCCTGTATGGGTGACGTGTGCGGGGGCCCCTGGCTCTTGTGAAAGAGGCCTGGGAGTGAGATTTAGCTACCCCTGGAGTGTCAGTCACCGAGTATGTCATGCGCTTCCGAAACAAGATGAAGGCTCGGGGTCCTCTGGGGGTCCAGTTGAACGTTTTTCATCAGCACCGGACCCCTATGTCCTCAAAGAGCGCTGTAATTAAGTTTTCCTGACGCAACACCTGACGTCTATTGCAGTCTTACAAAGTCAACCTGTACTCCGGACCTGTTAATCATCTACGGCGATGCCTTGGCGGATACAAGCACTACAAGTTCTGTAGGCACGTGGGACGCCGCCGCCACAGATATATACAATACCAACAGGCTACTACAAACGATACGACACCATCAGGTTGCTCACATCAGGATTTAAATTCGGAGACAACTAACTGTGAGTAAGAGATACAATACTCAACTATTCTCAGTGAATGAAAGTAGATAATAAGTTGGCCGACAGACTGAAACTATAAAACTACAAAACGGAACCTGCATTTATATGACATTGTGATTGGAGGAATTAAATACTATCTATACATCACAGGGTGATTTTTGCATCGCTACCTTGCAGGAGGAACTATAACTTGTATAGTACTGAATGGGATATAACCTTTGATTATTTCTGGATAGGATATGAGTGTCCAGGTTCGCGCAGGATGCCTGGCGCAGAAATGCAACTTTTTTGTGACTTTTTAAGACTTGAAGGTGTTTGAATCTTAAATCCTTACCTAATTTTCACTCCATTTTTAAAAGCTGTGAGGATCATCAAATGTCCCAAAATTAAACCAAATGTCGCAAAAATTTGCATCAAGTGCCACACATGGGAATCACTTGCAAAATTGATACATCACAAAGCTGGCGTAGCAAATAAATATCCCTCATACTATTAGCATAACATATATGATATATAAATATATAATTTTTGCATATAAAGTATGCATAAAATAAACAGCATCGCACAGGAATACCCAAATGACCAATTACATGTTATTTAAAGTTTTATTTTAAGGCTTCTGCACACAACATTTTGTATTTTGCGGTCTACAAACTGCGGATCAACAAAATATGGATACATGCCGCATTTCTCCCGGGCACAGTAGTAGAAATGCCCATTCGTGTCTGCAAAAACGATTGCGGGATGGACACATGGATGTGGACAGCACACAGATGACATCCGTGTCCTGTTCGCATTTTTTGCAGTCCCATAGAAATGAATGAGTCTGTGTCTGAACCGAAAAAAAAAAATGCAGATCAGACATGGACTAAAAATGCAGTCGTGTGCATGAGGCCTAACTATGAGTCCAGTAAGATAAGCGACTAGTCCAGCCAATTGCATTATTTTGGATACAGTTATTATTATTTAAAAATAAAAAAATAATTCACCATGATCTACAATGTGTTAACATTAATGGCTCATCAGAATTTTAGAATTTTACTTTGTTATTAAGATATTTTTCTTTAGGATGATATATTATCCTGCCAAAGAATAACAATACTCAAATTTTTAGGTTGTCAGAAAGTCTTTTCTAAGGCATGTGTGCAGTAAAATATAGGATGATAATGGAGGACTAAGCCAATGAGTACTTACAAGCTTTCTAAGAAAGATGTACCAGAAAAAATGGATAGCTTGTGTTAAGGGCTGTGTACAGCTTCCCTCCACCCTGCTGCTTAAAGCAATGGGTTAAACACTGCTGTGACCTTAGCGTCTAGTGATTCCTTGTTTTTGCTCCCCCAGCTCGCTTTGGCTCGATGATTAGTTGGAGCAGGTGTGCACAAGCAATACGGAGTCAGCACAAACCTATCTGTTCAGAGAATACAGTAAATGGCAACAGTGCCTGAGTTTCAATAAACACGTTGCCACAGAGCTCCAGGGAGAGGGATTTGCACATGGACTGGAAGAAAATATACCCCCTTTCTCCCCAAAGTGGGTCCTTTCATATGCATCAAGCCGAGCACTCACTGTGAATTATAATAAAATTAGCAGTTTGCCCTGATTTTAACGCCAGCTGCTATCTGACAGTAACAACCTAGGGAGAGCACTGATTAACTTGCACTCCATTTCTGATATTTCCCATTTCATTACTAAGTTAGTAGTGGCCCGTAAAGAATTAATTAAGTCTTGATGACAATGTGGTTTCATTTTCATGAAATTAAAAGAACTATTGTACATGTTATGAGGCTGTGCGTTACACTTGGATATAATAAAGAAAATCTAGAAATTATTTTTAGTTTAGGCCAGGGGTCAGCAACATTTTTGTACGGAGTGCTAATAAAAAAAAAAAATCAAAGCTGAAGAGCTCCGTGGGCCATGCCATACAGGCATATACTGGCCAACCCCACAATAATAACAATCAGTGCTGCACCAATGACACTTAGATTTCACCCCCCAAAACACAGACTAATCACATTCTGACTCACCATCCCCACCACACTCTCCAAAGTAGTCAAAGAGCTTGTTCCACATTCACACCAGCAATCATTTTCAGGTTCAATACTCCTTCCGCCAAACTGGTCACAGAGTATATTCCCCCATCCTATCAAACTCACCATCCTGCCAGCACCCCAAAAATGGTTATAGTGTTCATTCCCCCATGCTCAAACTGGCCACAGTGCTCATTCATCCATCCTCCCAAACTCACCATCTTCCCCCACCCTCAAACTGGTCACAGTGCTAGTTCCCCCATCCCCCAAGCTTACCATACTCCCACAACCCCAATATAGTCACAGGGCTTGTTCCCCCATCCTCCTAAACTTACCGTCTTCCCCCCACCTCCAATCTGGTCACAATTATTGTTCCCTATTCCTCCCAAGCTCAACACCCTCCCCCTAACCCCAGTACATTCACATGCATTTCTTAATTTGTGGTAATCTCGAGGAGAAGGAGAATGGAGGTATACAGGCAGCCAGTAGTGTAGCAGAGTCCTGCTCTTTACTATTGCTCCTCTTTGGCGGCCTGGGTGGAAAGCAAGTGGGGCAGGCCTGGCAGATGCATGTCGTGCATGACGTTTTTGAAGGTTGAAAAGTCTGAGTAGAAATCTCTAAAAAGTCTTGCCATCATTTGGCCAGAGCTAGTGTGTCAGCAAAACGTGGTCTAATTGCCACCTTTGGCAAACATGCCGTTGGTTGACAACCCCTAATGTAGGCTATTTGGTACACGGTTAAAGCATTAATAACAAGTAACTGACTCTTCATCTATGGCTTTCAGCAGGACATTTCATCTTATATGTGATATATATCTATCTTAAAGGGGTTGTCTCACTTCACAAAATGGCATTTATCATGTTGAGAAAGTTAATATAAGCCACTTAATAATGTATTGTTATTGTCCATATCGCTTCCTCTGCTGGCTTGATTCGTTTTTCCATCACATTATGAACTGTTTGTATCCAGAGGTCATGGTTACCATTGCAGCGCACATATGAGGTGGCTAGGATGAGAGCAGCAGTGGCCTTAAAAGAGCAGTTTATAATGCAATGGAAAAATGAATGAAGCAATATGGACAATCACTATAGATTAACTTTGTTTACATGATAAATGCCATTTGCCGAAGTGAGACAACCCTTTTCAAGATAGATACAGTCCTGATCAAAAGTTTAAGACCACTTGAAAAATGGCAAAAAAATCATATTTAGAATGGCTGGATCTTAACAAGGTTCCAAGTAGAGCTTCAACATGCAACAAGAAGAAATGGGAGTGAGACCAAAAAAAAATTGAGCATTCAATTTAATGAAAACAACGAATAAACTGGAACAGGCTGTTTTTCAGCTGATCAAAAGTTTAGGACCACAACTCCAAAAAAAACTAAACCCCCCCAAAACAGAAATCTAACTTCCAAACATGAACTCAGTAATGAGTAGCTCCGCCGTTATTGTTTATCACTTCAAAAATTTGTTTTGGCATGCTTGATGCAAGCGTTTCCATGAGGTGAGTGGGAACATTTCTCCAAGTGGTGAAGAGGGCCGCACGAACGCCATCTACTGTCTGAAACTGTTGTCCATTTTTGTAAACTTCCCTTGCCATCCATCCCCAAAGGTTCTCAATTGGATTTAGATCAGGGGAACACGCAGGATGGGCCAAAAGAGTGATGTTATTCTCCTGGAAGAAGTCCCTTGTCCTGCGGGCATTGTGTACTGTAGCCTTGTCCTGTTGAAAAACCCAGTCGTTACCACACAGACGAGGGCCCTCAGTCATGAGGAATGCTCTCTGCAACATCTGGACATAGCCAGCAGCCGTTTGACGCCCCTGCACTTCCTGAAGCTCCATTTTCCCACTGAAGGAAAAAGCACCCCAGGCCATTATGGCGCCCCCTCCACTGTGGCGCGTAGAAAACATCTCAGATCTGCTTGTCATGCCAGTAACGTTGGAAACCATCAGGACCATCAAGGTTACATTTTTTCTCATCAGAAAATAAAACTTTCTTCCACCTTTGAATGTCCCATGTTTGGTGCTCTCTTGCAAAGTCCAAACAGGCAGTTGTGTGGCGTTCAAGTAGACGAGGTCTTTGAAGACTTTTTTGTTTTTGAAGCCCTTCAGTCTCAGATGCCGTCTGGTGGTTATTGGGCTGCAGTCAGCACTATAAAGGGCCTTAATTTGGGTCGAGGATCGTCCAGTGTCTTGACGGACAGCCAATTGGATCCTCCGGCTCAGTGCTGATGAAATTTTTTTGGGTCTTCCACTTGACTTTTTTGTTCCATAACCCTCAGGATCATTTAAGAATTTAAGAAATTCCAAATGACTGTCTTACTGCGTCCCACCTCAGCAGCGATGGCGCGCTGTGAGAGACCCTGCTTATGCAGTTCAACAACCCGACTACGTTCAAAAAGGGAGAGTTTTTTTGCCTTTGCCATCACAACGTGACTACCTGACATAAGATGACAATGAATTTACATCTTTGCACAGATTTGACCTTTTAAAGGCATGTGGTCCTAAACTTTTAATCAGCTGAAAAACAGCCTGTTTCAGTTTAATCGTTATTTTCATTAAATTGAATGCTCAAAAAATGTTTTGTCTCACTCTCATTTCTTCTTGTTGCATGTTGAAGCTCTACTTGGAACCTTGTTAAGATCCAGCCATGCTAAATATGATTTTTTTGCCATTTTTCAAGTGGTCTTAAACTTTTGATCAGGACTGTATATATCACATATAAGATGAAATGTCCTGCTGAAAGCCATAGATGAAGAGTCAGCTCCTTGTTATCAGTGCTTTAACTTGTGAGACAATTAAAGTAGATATGCCATCTAATTGTGCTGCCATATGTAAAATAAGCTAAATTGCAGTTTACTTTCCTGTTAGGCCAAACAGGCATGATAGCATATAATATGTTAAAGGATATAGTGGACACAGAGTTATGGGTCTGCTGTAAGCATGAGGGAAGCACTTCTTCCCCCCAGTCTGTACATGCCCTCCTCAAAATGACTGGTGAGCCACCAGATGTCGATCGCTTTAATTCTTTTATATCTCCTAAATAGGGCACCATATTCAGTCAAATTACATAGGCAGCCAACCACCCGAATGGCCAATGTGGGGAAAATCTTTTGGTTGGCTGCAGCTTAAGAATCTGGCACCATGCCAATCAGCTATTCACTGATATGACTTCATGAAACAACCCTTTAAATATTTGAAGGGCCTAGATTGTCATGCCTGTTAAACTCTGTGGGACTTACTACTGAATATAGTGGTCTAAGTGAATGCCATCTGATGAAAATGCTTCTCAATAATTTCTAATTAGAATATATTATTTTGGGAATGCAAAAATGTTTTTGCACATCTTTAAAGCCAAGCATTATAACAATGCTGGTCAGTTTACAGTCTTAAAAAAATATGCATATTGACTAACTTCAGACTTCTAATACTCATAGAAAATTATGGAAATAGGCAAAACAAACATACTGAATTGTAACCATAATACACATTGAATTCCTTCCTATTCATGCTGTATCCTTATAATTGATCTAGGTGTCCTGTTTGTTCTACAGTTTGCACTTTCTCTATTAGTTACAGTATATACATCTTGCTTTTTCCTTCATTAAACATGTCTAGGGAAATACTTCCTTGGCCTGTTTGCGGAGACGTTGGTCCAAGGAATGAGTAGTATGTATTCTACTCTTAACTATTATGCCAAGAATATATCCTGCAATTTATCATTTAAGAAGTACTCGAAACAGTGACCTGGTCGTTGTTCAGTAGGAGTTAGCATTATAAAGACATAAAATACCTTGAGAGGGCAAACAATCTTTTTTGTTCTGAGAACAGACAGGTAGGGTCAAAAGGTGGGCAAAAACATTTGACCTTGGGTCACTTCATCTTACGTAGTGAGGATTTAATAGCTAGCGCCTCATTATTACTGACAAGAATCCACTTCATTTTGCATGAGTGTGTCACCTTGTAAGCTCTTATCTTTGCCATTGAAGAGCAAAAGGGGGTATACTCAAAGGAGAAAAGTTAAGGATATAAAGAAAAAGTGACTAAGAAAGAGAAGGACACAGGTGGGATTGAAGGAACATAATTTACATAATCAGCTTGCTTAGGGCCTTATGTTCTAATGCAGAAAAATATTTTGTACTGAAACAATTCCTAGTATTTACAGAAATGAAATGTAGCCCTTAAGCCCTATGCATGTGACCACATTATGCATCCATCTTGTATATGTGCTTAATATAGTGCCTTTACCCCATTATCGATCCAAAGTGGTCTTCTGTGTGCCCCAGATTTACAAAGAGGTACAAAAAGTAGGGATGCACAAATCGATTTGTATGAATCGAACTGTTCATCTGAATGAATTTAGATTTTTTTAAGCCATGATACGGACGCTCCATCTGCTGGCAGATTAATATGGGCATACATCTTGCTTGGCCCTGTTAATATCACACGTGCAGTTACTTGGAGTATTGGCTCATGTGCTATGATATTTAAATAAACCGACATCAAGAAATTATGGCAGTAAACAATTTTCAATTTTGCTGATTGGTTTAACTAGTCATGTCTTTTTTGAATGGGCCGATACACACAGTAACAGCACATGCGCAAGATTATCATGACCACGCAAAATATGTAGCCATCTTAATCTGCCAGTAGTACATTAGTTAATTGTTTGCAAAGGGCCGCTCCCTCACAGACTTAAAATTTATTTATTTTGTTCAATTCGGAAGAACAAATTGATTTGTATGAATCGATTTACTCATCCTTATTACAAAAGTTTTCATTCTTACACATTCTTATACATTATGTAAGAATCATGGCATGTCACATTGTAATGGTATACTGTACTGAATGGAGGTATCATATGAATGTTTGCACATGGAGTGCCTAAAATTTGCAACACAAAACTATAGAATTGTGCAGACAGTAACATGGAAATGTGCGCACGGACCCATCACCTAAATGCAAGGTGTCAAGGGTTATCAAACCTTTGTGTAACACATTTATTCAAATGATAACTATGGTCCACAACTGGAGGAAAACAAACTTCATAAAATTCATTCTTGTTATTTTGTTCACATCTTGTTATTTTGCAGCCTTGTGCTAAAATAAAAAAAATAGCTTTTCCACATCTTACTACACTCAATACCCCGAAATGTTTCAAAATCTTGTATTGAAATAAGTATTCAGACCCTTTACTTGGTACTGTTGAAGCACCTTTGGAAGCGATTACAGCCTCCAGTTCTCTTGGGTATGATGGGACAAGATTTGCACACATGGATTTGAAGGTTTTTCTGCCATTGTGCTATGCAGATCCTCTCAAGCTCTATGAGGTTGGATGGGGTCTGTTGGTCGACATCCATCTTCAGGTCTCTCCAGAAATGTTCGATTGGCAGGGTTCTGACTTGGCCATTCAAGGACATTGACAAAGTTGTTTGAAAGCCACTCCTTTGTTTTCTTGGCTGTGTGCTTAGGTTCATTGTCTAATTGGAAGGTAAAGTTTCATCTCAGTCTGAGGTCCAGGTCACTCGGGATCAGGTTTACATTAAGAATATTTCTGTAATTTGCTTCTTTCTGTATTCCTTCAACCCTAAACAGTCTCCTTGTCCCAGCCACTAAAACACACCCTCATAGCATGACACTGCCACCGTCATGCTTGACTGTAAGGATGGTAATTGGCAGTGCCTAGTTTCCTTCAGACATGATGCTAAGAATTATGACCAAAAAGTTCAATCTTTGATCAGACCAGAAAATCTTCTCAAAGTCTGAGACTCCTTTAGGTGCTTTTTAGCAAATTCCAGGTGAGTATTAATGTGTATTTTACTAAGGAAAGACATATTTCTGGCAACTCTGCCATAAAAGTTCAGATAGGTGGAGTGCTGCAGTGATGGTTCATCTTCTGGAAGTATTTCTTATATTATCTTTGGAGCTTAGCTAGAGTGACCATTGGGTTCTTGGTCACCTCTCCTACCAAGGTCTTTCTTCCCAATTACTTGGTTTGGTGGGCCAGCCAGCTCTAGGAAGAGTCCTGGTTGTTCTAAACTTCTTCCATTTAAGAATCATGGAGGTCACTGTGCTTTTGGGAACTTTCAATGCAGCAGAATTGTGTGTACCTTTCTCCAGATCTGTGTCTCCACTCATTCCTGTCTCTGAGCTCTACAAGCAGTTCTTTCAACATCATAGCTTGGTTTTTGTTATGATATGCATTGTCAGCTGTGAGACCTTATGAAGACAGGGCTGTGTCTTTCCAGATCATGTCCAATCAACTCAATATACCACAGGTAGACTCAAATGAATATGAAGAAACATCTCTATAATGATCAAGAGTTATCCGAGGCCCCTGAGCTAAATTGCAAGTGTCATAGCATAGAGTCTGAATACTTATGTCCATTGGACAATTTATTATATATTTTTTTTTTTATAAATTTGTAAAAACTTCTAATGTGTTGCATTGCAATAGCAATTAAAACTGAACAGTAAAGACATTTTCTCTATTTTAATCTCAGTTTGGGGTCCCCTTCTTAAATTTTTCAAATACATTCGCCTTTGAACTGTTTGAATTATGGACTACTTAATATTTTGGGATTTAAATGTAATATGGGAATATATTCCAAGATGTCAGGCCACCAGGAAAGACCCTTTAAATTATGTGGCCATTCTGGGGAAATTTTAAGTTTTGAATAAAAATGACTTACTGGTCCTTTGCTGTTGCTCAGTGATTGGCTAAGCACCCAGTCCAAGCTGTTTCCAGTGAGTCGAGCCTGAGCACAGGAAGTGGAAAGGAGTGGTGACTGGAGCAGCAGCCAAACAGCAGAGGCAAAAAATCTATAAGGTGATTCCTCACTGTTTGTTATTTTTGTCCTCTCTGGCCTAATTTTTATCACACAGATTTTGAGAATATCTCAGAATAGCCCTCTTAAAATGGTTCTATGTGTTATTTGCCAAATAGATTTCCTTTTATGAATGCTTTAAAAAATAATTTCATTAGGTTAAAGAATAGTACATTAATGGCTTGAAGTAAGAAACTCTTAGCACATCCATGAACACGTTTCATTGACTTTTCTGGTGACTTTTGGTTTAATTTACCAACTTTTCAACATCATTTCCAAAGTCTAAGAATACCTTTTGTTCTCCTCCTGGAGAATAATCTCTTTAAAGAATGTACAATTAACACATTCAGCGCTAGGATAATCCAAAGAAACATCAAAGGAAATCAGTGAGCTATGCCTATAGGTATGCACTAGTGTTGAGCAAAGCAAAGCATCTGAAGTAGAATTCAGTCTGAATTTTAGGAACATTTTGATTCTAAACTAAGCCATTTAGACGTCATCACACTCATTGTAGGGTCTTTGGCAGGTCTTATTCAATCAAGAGAGGAAAAGACTACCTCTGCACAAGCAAGTGGATGAGGTGAGTGTATTTTCTTATTTGACCTAAATGCAGTAGCATATTACCGTTTTTAACGGCCATTAGATGAGTGCACTTTTGTTTAAGTGGCCGTTCAAAACGGTCTCATTGATTGATAGGCTGAATGAGGTTTTAACATAATGATTTACTCAACTTAATTCATAACAAATCAAATTTCTTGTCAAACTGCCAGATAAAAATTTTCTAAGTTTCTTTCATATCTAGTATGCACTGAAAGAGTTTAGATGGTAAAACAGGAAGCAATTTAACACATCTTTCCTCAATGCTGTTAGTGCAGTAGGTTACACTGCCAATTAATCCTTTCAACTTTTGAAATCCTTAGCACGTCCAAATGACCTCCCGGTCACCCAATCTCCAAGAGTGTTTTACATTTCCCCAAATTTTTTTCCTTAACATCAGAGCAACGTCCCAAAGGGAGTTACCAGAGGGCAGCAATGAACACAGAGTGTCCTTTTCCCTTCACTACGCCTTGTAAAAGCTCACACGAAATAACAAGTACAACACAAAGACCCAGAGGGAAAGTAGTGACTCATTTGACACATGAGTAGCTTCCCTGACAAATCACATAAAACATTTACACATAATAGAATTTGAACCTTTAATGCAATATTACATAAATATTTCGTTCTCAAAAAAATTTCTAGAAATTATGGAACTTTCAGCTTGGAATATGTAAAACCACATGCACAATAAAGTCTTCAGCCTTTTGTGAAAAATACTGTCATCATTGCTGAGAACGAGTTTGATTTAAAAAGGATTGGAGAATTGTGATGGATGGAGCAGTTTAAAGGTAATGTGTCCTCAAGTAGGGACCTAAAACAAAATGTATTCACAGCTACAGACAATAATTTTGCTACTGACCTTTTTACTTTTTGGCAGAACTTGAAAGGTTTTGTCTGAGTACGCAAGACATCACATTTCATTTCTCTCTGCAACACTGGTCATTTGTCTCTCCATATTTCAAACAGAAAAAATGTTACACATTTTCTGCATTCCATTATCACTGGGATACAATTCAACCAGATTTTATAACGGAGGTAAAATACAGTTTCTTTTAAGAGATGACTATACTATACCTATTCCTATCAGTCCTAGAACCTCTTTCACACTAGGATTGTTATTTGTTTTAGTTTTCATTTTATCTTCTACTGGCATTAGTACATTTTTGACTATATATAAGCAAAGTAGATCCTTCTATGAATCAGTTTGACTTTAGAGGATTTCAACAGATGATAGGAATATTGTTTTATTTTAAAGGGTTCTCACATGATTGATGTCAAAATTGAAAATCAGACATCATATATTATGTGACAATCTCTTTGTAACAAAACAAGAAACAACCTAGTATTTCACATAAATCCAGAGATATCCCCATTCATTGCTCTTCTAGATTTCCTCGAAGCTGGTAGCTCAGGGGGATATTTCTTTCTCAGGGGGGAGTGTCTTTTCTGCTGCAACTTCCTCCCTGTAACTGTCACAGCTTCAAACAGAAGATAGAGCTGCTGGCAGCTAAAGGATAGAACAGAGTGTATGCAACCACCAATAAGGTGGACAGATAAGGAAAAAACAAACAGCATGTGGTGGTATAAGAAAACATTTTATTGAATAACTCAATGGCTATATTACATTTTAATTAGATGCAATTACAAAAGTCTTTAGACCCAGGTGCTGCTGTAAAAAATATAGTTTTTTTTGTGGGATAACCATAATAAATTAAATGGTGCAAAATGCTGTACTTTTCAATAAAAAACACAAAGGGAGATTTAAGAAAACTGTCTGTGTTTCTCATAGCAACCAACCACAGCACACCTTAAATTTTCATGGGCACAAGAAGAAAATAAAAATTTGCTTTGATTTGCTGCTTAACTGCTATAGGCAATGAAGATATCGTTATAACTCCCCCTTCCCCATAAATTTGTCAGCCCACCACGAATGTTAAATTGGCAACTTGGCAAATCAGATTGCTTGCTAGTTTACTTCTATACCAAGATATACCAAGATCTTTTAGTGTTTAACCCCTTAATGACCGCTAATAATAATGTTTTTATGGCGGTCATTAATGGGCTTTAATCTAGGCCACATCTTTTTACTGTGACCTAGAATAAGTGATTCATGGGAGAGCTGGGCTCCTGTATCAACATCCTGGACCGCCATAAGCATTGATGCGGGCCATATAACCCCCTTAGATTCTGCGGTCAATAGCTAACACGAGCTCCCAGCAGCACCCAAAGAATGAGATTATGGGGGGATTATGTTTATGCATGGCAGCCTGGGGCCTAATGAAGATCCCAGACCTACCTGCAATATATGCCCCCCAGGCTGCACCTCTCTGGTGCACCCTGATAGTGCTTGTCAGTATAACACTGACAATATAATACACTGTACTGCATACGTAGTACAGTGTATTATAAAAACGATCAGGAGATCACCTGTTGAAGCCCTCTTGTGGGACTAGTAAATGGTTTAAAGTTAATACATTTTTATAAAAATAAAAAAAAATCAACAAATTAGAAATACACCTTTTTTAATCTTTTCAATGGAAGAAAATTTGCAAAAATAAAAACTCCTACACATATTTGTCATCATGCATTGATAGAGACCCACACTGTGGAATTATCACAATCCCAGCATGGTGAATGCCATAAAAACAAAAATAAATAAATAAAAACACATTGCCAGAATTGCTGTTTTTTGCTTATTCGCTTGCAAAAAAAAAGAAATAAAAAGGATCAAAAAGTATTACGTTCTCTAAGCTGATCCCAATGAAAATTACAAGTCAGCCAACAAAAAACAAGCCCTAACACAGCTCCATTGAATAATTTAGACAGATGTGACCACACAAAAAACATTTTCTTTTTTTAAAGGATTTTTATTGTGCAAAAGCAATAAAAAAAAGTACATGCATTTGCTACTGTTGCAATTGTACTGACCCAGAAAAAATAGTTATCATGTTATTTAAGCAAAAAAAATGAACGCCGCAAAATTTTGAACCTAAAAACTCCCCACAGAAAGAGTTAATAAAAGTTAATCAGTAAGTTGTGTGTACACCAAAATGATGCCATTAAAAACTACAACTTGTCCTGCAAAAAACAAGCCCTCATAGAGCTACATCAACAGCTTAACATGAAACGATCGAAAAATTGAAAAATTGCTTGGTCACTAAGCCCTAAAATGCATGCAGGGCGACAGGGTTAAATTGTTACGTATTATTGTTTCCACTATGTTTGCTCTCTATTTGAAAATAAATTGCATAAAGCACACATTTGTAGCCTTTTCTTACATTACAGTTTATAAAAAAGTGAATTACAATGGATTTTAGCTCAATCACCAGTTATTTTTTATTTTTATTTCTTTGAGTTTAAGATCATTGTAAAAAAAAAAATGTTTTTGATTACAAACTTATTGTTTTACAGTCTTATACTTTTTTAATTTAGTAAGATGTTTTCTGAAGTTTGAGATAAGAAGAACCGTCCGGAGTGGGGGGCAGGGTTTATAATGTCGCTATTGGACTGAATGCAGCTCTTGGTTTTCAACATAATTAATTCTTAACAGGTACCTTATCAGATCATTATAAAAGCCAAGATTGGCAGTGATTTTAACCACCTCACATCTGCCCATAGGATATAAACGTCCTATGGGTGGATGTTTAACTCTGAACGGACATTCTGGAACGTCCATTCAGAGATCGCAGCTGCACGCTAATCGTGCAGCTGCAGAGCGGGTTGCCTACTGTCAGTGACAGCAAGGCAACCCAGAGAGGAGGCAGGGACAGTTCCCAGGTGTCCCTGCCTTCTAGATCGCTGTATACACAGCGCTCACCGAGCGCTGTGTATACAGAGCACGAAGCGCTATGGACTTCCTGTTCCGACCCGGCGGTCATGTGACCGCCGGGGCTGGGAGAGTGCAGGAGCTGTCAGGTCTTCTACAGATTTCGATCAGCCCTGCACTGAGGCTGTACAGCACAGTATAGTGCTGTGTAGCCTCTCTGGGGGGTGTATTTCCCCTGTAACTGGGGCTACTATGTCAGCCCCAGTTACAGGAGAACTCAATAGTGAGAAAAAAATAATGAAGTCAAATGTTCCCCAGAGGTCTTGTATCACCTTGTGGGGGACACAAAGTGTAAAATAAAAAAGTAAAAAATAAAATGTTTTATAAAAAAAAAAGTTTCACCTGTACAAAAAAAATCCCCAATTAAGTAATTAAAAAAAAAATTTAAAATAGGAAAAAATTTATAAAATAGACATATTTGGTATTGCCGCGTCTGTGACGGCCGGCTCTATAAATATATCACATGATTCACCCTGTCCGATAAACACCATAAAAAATAAAAAATAAAAACTGTCAAAAAAAGCCATTTTGTTACCTTGCCTCACAAAAAGTGTAATATAGAGCAACTAAAAATAATATGTACCCTAAAATAGTACCAACAAAACTGCCACCTTATCCCGTAGTTTCCAAAATGGGGTAACTTTTTGGGAGTTTCTACTCTAGGGGTGCATTAGGGGGTCTTCCAATGTGACATAGTGTCAAAAAAACAGTTTAGCAAAATCTGCCTTCCAAAAACCACAAGGCGCTCCTTTCCTTCTGCGCCCTGCCGTGTGCCCGTACAGCAGTTTAGGACCATATATGGGGTGTTTCTGTAAACTACAGAATCAGGGCAATAAATATTGAGTTTTGTTTGGCTGTTAAACCTTGCTTTGTTACTGGAAAAATGGATTAAAATGGAAAATTTGCCAAAAAAGGGAAATTCTGAAATTTCATCTCCATTTTCATCTCCATTTTCCATTAATTCTTGTGGAACACCTAAAATGTGCCAAAATATAGAAATTCTGAAATTTTATCTCCATATTCCATTAACTCTTGTGGAACACCTAAAGGGTTACCAAAGTTTGTAAAATCAGTTTTGAATACCTGGAGGGGTGTATTTTACAAAATGTCACTTTTTTTGAGTTTCTACTCTAGGGGTGCATCAGGGGGGCTTCAAATGGGACATGGTGAAAAAAAACAGTCCAGCAAAATCTGCCTTCCAAAAACCATATGACGTTCCTTTCCTTCTGTGCCCTGCCGTGTGGCCATACAGCAGTTTACGACCACATATGGGTTTTTTCTGTAAACTACAGAATCAGGGAAATAAATATAGAGTTTTGTTTGGCTGTTAACCCGTGCTTTGTTTCTGGAAAAAAATGGATTAAAATGGAAAATTTTCAAAAAAATATAAATTCTGAAATTTTATCTCCTTATTACATTAACTCTTGTGGAACACCTAAAGGGTTACTAAAGTTTGTAAAATCAGTTTTGAATACCTTGAGGGGTGTATTTTCCAGAATGGGGCACTTTTTGTGAGTTTCTACTCTAGGGGTGTAACAGGGGGGCTTCAAATGGGACATGGTGTCAAAAAAACAGTCCAGAAAATCGGCCTTCCAAAAACCATATGGCGTTCCTTTGCTTCTGTGGCCTGCCGTGTGGCTATACAGCAGTTTACTACCACTTATGGGGTGTTTCTGTAAACTACAGAATCATGCCAATAAATATTGAGTTTTGTTTGGCTGTTAACCCTTGCTTTATTACTGGAAAAAATTGATTAAAATGGAAAATTGTGCCAAAAAAGTGAAATTCTGAAATGTAATCTCCATTTTCTATTAATTCTTGCGGAACACCTAAAGGGTTAACAATGTTTGTAAAAACAGTTTTGAATACCTTGAGGGGTGTAGTTTCTAAAATGGGGTCATTTTTGGGTGGTTTCTATTATCTAAGCCTCACAAAGTGACTTCAGACCTGAACTGGTCCTTAAAAAGTGAGTTTTGGAAATTTTCTAACGTCCCCAAAAAACTAAATTGACATTCACAAAATGATCCAAACATGAAGTAGACATATGGGGAATGTAAAATAATAAAACATTTTTGGAGGTATTACTATATATTAGAAAAGTAGAGAAATAGAAATTTGGTAAATTTTGTATTTTTTTATAATTAAAAATACAATTTTTTGACTCAATTTTACCACTGTCATGAAGTAAAATATGTGACGAGAAAACAATCTCAGAATGGCCTGGATAAGTAAAAGCGTTTTAAAGTTATTACCACAAAAAATGACACATGTCAGATTTGCAAAAAAAATGGCCTGGTCAGGAAGGGGGAAATGGCCCAGATGTGAAGTGGTTAATTCTTTATAATTTGCTGCTTTTTAGATTTACCACACAAGCCAAATCTAGTCCACTTCCCCTTCCTTCAAACTCTTCTCCAGCCTTTCTCTTTTAAATGCTTTTGTTATTTGTATATATATTCTTTCCCAAATATATTTACAAAAAATAAAACAAGATTTGCATAAAATAATTGATTTGTAATTTTGTGGCAGCTCTGATATATAGAGTTAGAATCACTTCATTTTGCCACAGAAGAAATCAGGTAAGATATCTACAGTGTAAATTTCCTGATTTCCATGTTCTGCTGCCAAATTCAAGGCAGGTGAAATTCCTCGGAATTGTAAAATAAAAGAAAAAAAGTGGGGCTTCACATATATACAAATATAACAAACATAAGAATGTAGAAATTAACCTTGTCCCTGTTAATTTAATCTGGTGATTGTTGTTACCTCACTTCTACATTTCTATGCTGGATGAGTGCTGAAATTTCATGCTGAGCGTCAGATCTCAGAGGTCCTATCCTAGCCAGATAATACTTATAGAGCAGTGCCAAATTCCTCCACATGCTATAAAGATAGCAAACTTTCCAACATACTTACCTTACTGAGCCTTCTTTGATCCCTTGCCACTGTCCCTTGATACTTTTTACATGCCCAAATGAAAAGTCATGTGTCTTCGACAATGAAAACACAACCATAGCAGCCAATTGGTGGTTGCAGTGGCATTTTGACCTTAAATGGGCATTCTGGTCTAAAGTATTTCACAGAAAACTGTGGACTATGGCTGCATTCAGAGTTTGTAGCACTGACAAAAATAGTAGAGCCTATAAATAAAAATTAGTGCTGGGGCAGTGGATACAGGACCCGAGGGTCAGAGAACAATTAGTAAAATAAAATATTGAAAAACTCTTTAATGTCAATTTCAACCATGTGGAAAGTGAGTACACGGAACTGAACCTCAGGCATTAATAGCAGCGGTATGATGCACTGCAGGCTCTATCTATACCCGGACTGTGAGAAAATGGCGGTATTGATGCAGTAATCCACAAAAATTATGCAGCGCCAGTGCATCTTTAAAAAAGATTAACAGAGGGGGCAAAGTAATTTAAAAATTTCAACTCTGTTAACTCCCCACTTCCAAAGAATTTTAAAATGTCAAAGGTGTGGAAAGTGAGTACACAGAACTGACCATCAAGCATTATTGGCAATGATATGATGCAATGCAGGCTCCGGCTTTGCCTGGACTGGGACGAAATGGCGCTGCTGATACATTGATCATGTATATCTATGCTGCACCTTAAAGAAATTTACCCCCCCCTTCCACACACACACAAAAATGTAAAAATTTTAAAATAATCCCCCAAAAAATTTCACCCTAGTAGAAAGTGAATACATGTAAACTGACGATTGAGAGGCATTAATAGCATGATTGCAGGCCGCAGAAGCAGCAGCCGTACAGAACATGATAATAGCAGACAGACACCAGTGGCAAGATGGGACACCGCCTGCAAGTTGAGGAGGGCGAGGTCTATAACAGTGACCAAAGAAGTGTGAAACTCCTCCTGAATCCTACAGGTTGCTATTCTGGCTAGCATGCCCAAGGAGCCAGTTCTTTTCACCTCTGCTTCCCGCCCACTGAGATGATTGGATGTAATGGCCGCTGTCAACGTCATCATCATCCTCTTTCTCCTCCAACACCAACTCCTCTTCAAGTGGCAGCACCTCCTCCCCATCCGTGTTTCTTATTGTGGGTCCCAACATGAGCATTAGCATCTCTTCAAAAATACAGATTGCTACCACATCATGGGTATTGCTGCAGTAGTCACATATATTCTGCTTACTTAAATTGAAAGCACCTCCCAAAAAATTATATATATATATATATATATATACCAATCATTGCAAGTCCTCCCCCCCCCACATCCTCTCAGGATCATGTGAGAACCCTTATTCTTCCTCTCTAGTGCTTTTTTTCCGCCTACATGTGCACTAAAATGACGCTACGCTCTGTTTTAGTGGATTCATCCGAAACGCACCTGGAAATATTCGGATTAGTCTGCTGTCCAAAAAATAGCTAAGTTCGGACAGAACAGAATTTGGTCCAAACTGGTTCACTCATCCTTAAGCAGTATGTAAGTACATAGTATAAGCATAAATCGCAAATGATAACTCTGGTCTGGGAGTTACCTGAAAATGAATTACTTGAGTAAACCTTTGCCTCCTATAACTCTGTCTACACTTTTCTAATAAATAATAGCCTGTTTTATTGCTTCTACAGTAATATGCTGAACAATATCAATTCAGTAAATCTTTCAATGCTTAAGTCAGGTGAAAATCTTACTTAATGATATGTTGTTAACACAATAGCAAGGTCTCAAGGCCATCTTTACAAGTACTTGTATCATGTCACATTGTACTGGTACATTGTACCTTTTTTATGTATAGAAAATAATAAGGGGAATAAATCTTTGCAGTCTGAATTAAACATATAGAATGGGTAACTTAATAAAAAACATTTCACAATGGTTAAAAGTATATGAATAAGGGCTTCAGATGACCAAATTGATTCTAAACTAACAGATTTCAAGTCAAAGTCAAGTCAAAAACGGAATGCAATTTTTTTTTGTTATTTGATTTGATTAATTCCTCAAAATGGTGGTGTTAGTCATTTCTCAAAGGAGAAGACAGGCAAGATGAAGAAGGAGGATTACATGACCAAAGGCGTTATCTTTGTATACACAACATCAGACATTTGCTGGCAAAAAGCAAACTTTAAATATAAAAAACTCCTACAGTGCAGTTTATTTTTTAAGAGGCTATTTGAATCAGAAGCCACACCCATAGCCATATATGCTGCTGTCTTGTTAAGATCATAAATGCTGGCTTTTAATTAACATGCTTGAAATGAGTTGCACACAGTCCTAGGAGACCCCAAAATGTCATCCACAACTATTTAGAGCAATAGGAGAACTTTTGATTCGGGTCAAACTTATTGGACCCCAGTGCAAAATTTGTACCAGGGTCTGAACCTTCCATGTGCACTAATATTTTTTTATTCCTTTTTGGCAGAGGAGCCTTTGGGTCACTTAACACACCCAGTCTGGGAATAAATGCGCCGCCTGCACACAGTATTGTTACTGTGTGCCCCTTTTTAGGGTCTGCTATAGAAGGTTGTTTAGAAATACTGTAGGTAAAATTATTTCTGAGGGGTTGCAGGGTACAAAACAAGATTTTGTTTTAAAATCTCAAATTCTCAGTCTGTTCAGAATTCTAATTAATTGTAATGTGCAAGGCCAGTTTCACATCTGCGGCTGGGTGATCCAGTCTGTAGTTCCAGCAGAGAATATTGGCTGGATAAAAACCGCTGTGTGCAATGGTTTTTTGTCTGACCAATTCTCTGCATATTTGCCGGGTAGTGGCTGAATGTCGAACCCCATTATAGTCAATGGGGTCTTGCAGAAAGGCTAAAGTATTTGGCAATGCCATATCTGGAGGACTCCAGCAGACTAATCTCTACCAGAACAGCCTGCTGCAGCCTCCGCTGCAGATGTGAAACTAGCCTAACTCTACAAAAAATCTGTAAATTTAGAAATTGACCACTACCTCCTCATACAAATTCATATCTACTGTGAGTGCAGAGCAAATTGAAGAATTATGGTACTTTGTGTTGGAGTCCTCACTATGAGACCTGATTTAATGTTGTAGAATTAACATGAAGAAAACAAAATAGTGGTGAATTAGTGAATGTATCCTTGGCTAACAAACTATGGGGTCATTTACAAACTGATATATGCCACTTTTTGGTATAGATCTGTCACAGATTGTGGTTCAAAGGTTAATAGAACCACAATCTGCAACTTATACCTGCTCATGCCTGGTTTAAAAAAGGAGGTGTGGCATGGGTAGGGAAAGGGGGCGGGCCAGCAGGCCCATCTCATTTATAATTTTCTACGCCTGTTTTAGGAGGTCCAAATCTAAGTCAACAAGGGAGCTGTCGTAGATTTAGACAGGCAGTGGATACACTAAAGTCATGCGGAGGCCAGCATCTCTACATAAATTCAGGACTTCCACCGCCAGATAGAAAAGTATTAAGACTCTTAATATATGAGCCCCTATATAAAAAATTTAAAAAAAAGAACAAACTTTCTGAGTCGAACCAGCAGTTTTCAACTTCCATATAAAGAATGCATTATACAGGTTTATACCCATTTCAGCAATTGCTGCCTGAGATGGGAAAGCGGTTTCCAGGAGTGGTTGGAGTTATGGAAACAGTTGGCTGTGCTAAGCCAGTAAATGTAAGCTCCATAAGTAACAGTTACAAAAAAAAGTTACAAAAATGGCCTAGTTTACTGTGATACCACAACCATTTTCCTTACAGCAACCAATCACAGTGCAGCTCAGACCTAATTTATTGTTATTGGTAACATAGCTGGTTTAATTTACAGATGCTAGCCAGAGCATTTTGATAAACCTCTTGTCAAATTTTTTCACTTCTACGTCTATTCCTGAGATTATAAGAGCCTAAATATCCTGACGTGAACAAACTGAATAAACTTTTGGTGACAATCCTTTAGAAGAAACAGAAATAGCTTAGAGTTTGTGAATATACCATGCCACTCAACTTGCCTCCTGTCGCAGCTGGTTCCATAGGATTAAAAGCATATCGTAATGAATAAGAAGCCCAATGATTTCAAAGAAAAGAGTTCAATAGCCTAAAAATTGAAGAGTAAGCCCAAGTTTAACTGACTTGTCACATTGTGATTAAGGTTGTGATTGAGGTTTTGAATTTAAACTATCACTTTAAAATACAAAATAAACAAAAAAATCAATGGCTTATATAAAATACTTGGCATAGTGCTTGTTGTCTGGTGCTGTTTATGCAGTGCTATACACTAACTTTATGTAAAGCCGTGTGTGCACAGCGCAAATAGAGTGTATTAAGACTTGTGTATCCATGAATTTGAATCAGTCAATGTTGAAATTATTATTTTTAAACCTTTTTCAATTGTGCATAAGAATACACAAGCATCTTACTCTTAGACTTACATTAGGGGGTTAAGGTTGACTAATTTGCTGCTGTAAATTCAAGCTTTCAAAGACCTTCCAACTACAGTATGACACCGAAAAACACTTATGCAATAAATCTTGTAATTATCAAGACTAGAATTTAACTCTCTGATGGAAATCAACTGCAATGTTAAATGATCACTTGTACCACCACCAATTAAGATATTGGTCTCCTACCTGACCCCTGACTGTAGGTAGCCATACAATAAGCAATCACAGAATAAAACATTTCTCTACTCTCCTTGATTTTTGTTTATGCAATCTCCTCCCCCAAAAACGTCCTTCTAAAGTGCTTGCCAATACTCCCCTCCATCATTAATTAGCACATTCTTTGTTCCCCCATTATTGAACCCCTCAGATGCCGTGTTCATTGCTGATCGTGGCATCTAAGATTAAAAATTAGAGCTTTCAGGGGTTAATCAGTTAACAAATATACTCACCTTATCCATTTAAGTGTGAAGAGACCACCTCGGCTATCTTGATTGAAGATCCAGCACAAAATCTTGCGCGTTGCGTGATAAAGTCATGCGTAATTAACATAATTGGAAAACCATAATGAATGATAAAGATCAAAATGATGATAATTAACACCAAAATAATCAAGTCAAGTACTACCAGTCTCAAAAAAATCACGGGCACATCTATTTTTTTTTCCTAGACAGGAGCAAGTTGCTTATTTTTACGGACTGTGGAGAAATTTCTGGACGGTTGGCAACCCTTCCTTGTACTTCTTTACCACTTCTTACAAATCTCTGTGTATGAGGCCTTAACAGTACAGCACCATTTCCAATATAAATCCTAAAATAATCAGTAAAAATTTAAAATTTTGGATTATAACATAAAAAAAAGAAAAACTTAAAAAATGTTAATTTTGCAATAGCCAATTACACCAGCCCATTCACAGGCTACTAAACTACCACTGAAATAAGAAAAGATGCATGCCAAATGGGTTTTCTTTATCAGACCGTACAGCATTGAAATGGCTGTGTGGCAGTAATAGCTCGCTCCTGAAAATATTTTCATTGCAGGAATGTAAATGAGGACTTCGGGTCATGTTGCAGAGTGTTAAATGTAACATCCAGCAATGAGTTTAACATGCCTGCAGGCCCTTTAAATTGTGATGAAAATACTGTAGCTGTATTCTATTCAGTAACTTTTACACTGAACTTCCCTTAGGCTTATTGTAGTTGGGCAATCTGCTGTCGACTTTAACTAATATGGATAATGTAATAAAGACTGTATTAAATAATAAACTTTATATTACCTATCAGTTCGGTAAATTAAAGAAAGTAAACTTTATTTTTGGTAGCAGAGGCAGCTGTTCTTCACATCCTAGATAAGTTTGCAAATAAGAAAGACAAAAAAGTTTATAGTAATATGATGAGGTAAGGGAGCAATTTTAGTATTCCAAAATTGTATAAATGTAATTTTTATATAACTTAACTAGAATTTATATCTGCTGTAGCAATAATAATTTATTACAGTCCCCAATAACTAGTGGGGCGAGAAGCTATTTGAAGCCTCCTTATTTCAAGACAATTGGATAGGTTCAATTATTTTATCAAATTTATGGTTCTTTTACATGAACCAATGTTATAGGCAATTATCAGGAAGGAACCACTTATTCCCAATAATTGCCTGATCCTCATGGAAGTTGAGAGCTACATCTACATGCTGCAATCATGTTCATTGTATGGGAATGAATGCTTGCTACTGCAATTGCTCATCCCCTTATATATTCATTGATCCAGATTTACTAATATGTCTGCACCAAAAATCAGTCTAACAAGTGATTTTTGGTGTCCGATGAAAGACATGATCAGCCAATAAACCTGCATTTCCCTGTTTGTCCGGTAATTGCTGGCACTTTTACACAGGCAAATTATAGTGAACGAGCATGTGTACCAATGCTTATCTCTAAAAACTGGTCTATAGGTCCATGTAAAAAGCCTTTAAGGAATGTTTTGTAAACAAAGCTACTATAAAAATCAGTTTTGTTGTCTCAGACACTAGGATGATAGCTTTACTTTCCTTGTAACAAGCTAGAGACAGACATATTGGCTGCACTGTGGGCCTAGGGGTAAGGGGCCCATCTACTTTATGTCCTTCATCCCTAGAAAAGATTTCTACTCTGTATGGGCATTTTTAAGAGGCAATGTCACTGCACGCCCTCCAAATCATAAATAAAACAATGGTCATTATCACTGGATGATTCTATTTTGGTTAATGGTGCCAGTACATAAGGTTTTACTATGCCACATAGCCAACACCCATTGGAAAACCATATGTATTTAAATGCTGGTATGCATATGAAGATAAAAATCACATAACCTGACTCAGTGTCACTTACGTTATACACTGCTTACTACGGTTGGGGGATATTTCGGAGCTGACAGATTCCCTTTAACTGAACCATTGACTTAAATTGACTAATACAGCTTGAAAGAAAACTGATGAAGATAGACAATGCGGCAAGATTCTCTGAATGAATAGATTGTCGGTGAAAAATGTGAATGACCAATTGATTTTAAAGGGTCAGTTTTCAGTCTAGATGTTGACACTTCCAAACTCAGACAGCACCCAGATGGGAAAATATTTTGTTTGACTAAGCACTAAAGGGCCTTCATCTACTTTGTACAGCCACTAACAGTGCTCTGCTATGAACAAAGCTGTGAGGGAACTGTCCTGTCAGGGGTGGGAAAAAAATTTACCCATCTACAATTTTCTCATAAAGGTCCACTGCTATCTAGACCTGTACTTTTCACAAGTCAATTATGTTGTTAAGAGATGAGGGAATTGATTCTCAAATTCAGGAATTCAAGAGAGGGAGTTTTCCAGGCAATCTGAGCACTTATGATTCTGGTCAAAATTATTGAAACCCAGACTACTAATTTGGCCCCCAATGGAATTTTAAGAAATATGCTCATCTCTAGTTGTCAATGAAGTTTGTTTTCTGTGCCAAAATGGAAACAATGGAAACAGCCAATTATCAATTTTCGTAAAGTAGATAAAGAAAAGAGGGCGGCACTCACCACTGTGGTAGCAAAACTTCTTTATTCTTACACAAAGGTACGGATAAAATAGGGCACGAAGAAGCCCACAAGCGAAAAACATCCGTCGCCACTTTGCGGTCTGTGTAGAGTTGAGCAAACCCGAACTGTAAAGTTTAGGTTTTTCGGCACCCGGAACCGAACCTGAACATTTACGTAAAAGTTTTGGTTCGGCGCTTTCTTGGCGCTTTTTGAAAGGCTGCACAGCGTCATAATACTTGCCCCAAAAGGCCATCACAGCCATGCCTACTATTGGCATGGCTGTGATTGTCCAACTGCAGCATGTGACCCAGCCTCTATTTAAGCGGGAGTCACGTAGCGCCGCCCGTCACTCTGCTTGGATTAGTGTAAGGATAGGCTGCAGCTGCTGTGAGGGAGAGATCAGGGAGAAATCTTATGAAGAACTGCTTCTTTAATCAGCGATCTACAGCAAATGTGTTTTGTGGGTGCAGTGCACAATTGTTTTAAGCCTGCCCTGAGCCAACTACTACTGAAAACGAACTTTTTTTCCTTCAGTTAGTCAATATCAATACATAATCGGCAGCCATTTTATGCAACGATAGTGCACCAGCACAGGATATCTGCATGTCTGCAAGTCCAGAAATACTGCTTTGAGACACTGGGGTTAAAAAAACCCTTTTTTTTCATATAGTGCACATCTAGGATTAGACATGCATAAGTGAGTGTCACATTTAGGCCAGAAATACAGTTTTTTGCTTACTGAGGTGAAAAAAAACCCCATCTGTTTCATATAGTGCACATCTAGGATTAGATGTGCATAAGTGAGTGTCACATTTAGGCCAGAAATACAGCTTTTTGCTTACTGGGGTGAAAAAAAAACCCATCTCTTTCATATAGTGCACATCTAGGATTAGATGTGCATAAGTGAGTGTCACATTTAGGCCAGAAATACGACTTTCTCATACTGGGGTGAAAAAAAAACCCATCTGTTTCATATAGTGCACATCTAGGATTATAGGTGCATAAGTGAGTGTCACATTTAGGCCACAAATACGGCTTTTTGTTTACTGGGGTTAAAAAACCCTCTGATATACTGCACATCTGGGATTAGACTTGCATAAGTGAGTGTCACATTTAGGCCAGAAATACAGCTTTTTGCTTACTGGGGTGAAAAAAACCCATCTGTTTCATATAGTGCACATCTAGGATAAGACGTGCATAAGTGAGTGTCACATTTAGGCCAGAAATACAGCTTTTTGCTTACTGGGGTGAAAAAAAACCCATCTGTTTCATATAGTGCACATCTAGGATTAGACATGCATAAGTGAGTGTCACATTTAGGCCAGAAATACAGCTTTTTGCTTACTGGGGTGAAAAAAAAACATCTGTTTCATATAGTGCACATCTAGGATTAGACATGCATAAGTGAGTGTCACATTTAGGCCAGAAATACAGTTTTTTGCTTACTGAGGTGAAAAAAAACCCCATCTGTTTCATATAGTGCACATCTAGGATTAGATGTGCATAAGTGAGTGTCACATTTAGGCCAGAAATACAGCTTTTTGCTTACTGGGGTGAAAAAACCCCCCATCTCTTTCATATAGTGCACATCTAGGATTAGATGTGCATAAGTGAGTGTCACATTTAGGCCAGAAATACAGCTTTTTGCTTACTGGGGTGAAAAAAAACATCTGTTTTATATAGTGCACATCTAGGATTAGACGTGCATAAGTGAGTGTCACATTTAGGCCAGAAATACAGCTTTTTGCATACTGGGGTGAAAAAACCCTCTGATATACTGCACATCTGGGATTAGACGTGCATAAGTGACTATGAAATTTAGGCCACAAATACGACTTTCTCATACCGGGGTGAAAAAAAAACATCTGTTTCATATAGTGCACATCTAGGATTATAGGTGCATAAGTGAGTGTCACATTTAGGCCACAAATACGGCTTTTTGTTTACTGGGGTTAAAAAACCCTCTGATATACTGCACATCTGGGATTAGACTTGCATAAATGAGTGTCACATTTAGGCCAGAAATACAGTTTTTTGCTTACTGTGGTGAAAAAAAACCATCTGTTTCATATAGTGCACATCTAGGATAAGACGTGCATAAGTGAGTGTCACATTTAGGCCAGAAATACAGCTTTTTGCTTACTGGGGTGAAAAAAAACATCTGTTTTATATAGTGCACATCTAGGATTAGACGTGCATAAGTGAGTGTCACATTTAGGCCAGAAATACAGCTTTTTGCATACTGGGGTGAAAAAACCCTCTGATATACTGCACATCTGGGATTAGACGTGCATAAGTGACTGTGAAATTTAGGCCACAAATACGACTTTCTCATACTGGGGTGAAAAAAAAACATCTGTTTCATATAGTGCACATCTAGGATTATAGGTGCATAAGTGAGTGTCACATTTAGGCCACAAATACGGCTTTTTGTTTACTGGGGTTAAAAAACCCTCTGATATACTGCACATCTGGGATTAGACTTGCATAAATGAGTGTCACATTTAGGCCAGAAATACAGTTTTTTGCTTACTGTGGTGAAAAAAACCCATCTGTTTCATATAGTGCACATCTAGGATAAGACGTGCATAAGTGAGTGTCACATTTAGGCCAGAAATACAGCTTTTTGCTTACTGGGGTGAAAAAAAACCATCTGTTTCATATAGTGCACATCTAGGATTAGACGTGCATAAGTGAGTGTCACATTTAGGCCAGAAATACAGTTTTTTGCTTACTGGGATTAAAAAACCCTCTGATATACTGCACATCTGGGATTAGACGTGCATAAATTACTGTGAAATTTAGGCCACAAATAGCGCTGTCATATAGAGTTAAAAAAAAATTTTTTTAGTGCAATACCCTACATCATGGTTTTTATTGGCGATTAATTATTTTTAACAGACTTAACCACTTTTTACTTTGCTTGGTGAACGCTAACTAAGAGGCAAACATCTAATAAGGGACGCGGTCATGGTGGTGGTGGTGTTGCTGGAGCCTCTGGTGCAGGGAGAGGACGTGGCCATTCTGCCACAGCTACACGTCCTACTGAACCTACTACCTCAGGTCCCAATAGCCGCCAGAATCTACAGCGATATTTGGTCGGGCCTAATGCCGTTCTAAGGATGGTAAGGCCTGAGCAAGTACAGGCGCTAGTCAATTGGGTGGATTCAGCACGTTCACATTATCTCCCATCCAGTCTTCTGCAGAAAGCGCACAGGTGGCGCCTGAAACCCATGCCCATCAGTTTGTCACATCACCCCCGTGCATATCGGGGTACCTGTCTGAGCCTCAAGTCATGCAGAAGTCTCTTATGCTGTTTGAAGACTCTGCTGGCAGGGTTTCCCAAGGGCATCCACCTAGCCCTTCCCCAGGGGTGGAAGACATAGAATGCACTGACACACAACCACTTATGTTTCCTGATGAGGACATGGGAAAACCACCTCAGCACGTCTCTGATGATGACGAAACACAGGTGCCAACTGCTGCGTCTTTCTGCAGTGTGCAGACCGAAAAGGAGGTCAGGGAGGAAGACTGGGTGGAAGACGATGCAGGGGACGATGAGGTCCTAGACCCCCCCATGGAATGAAGGTCGTGCAACTGACTTTCAGTGTTCAGAGGAAGAGGCAGTGGTGAGACCGAGTCAACAGCGTAGCAAAAGAGGGAGCAGGGTGAAAAAGCAGAGCAGCCGTCGCCAAAACAGTTCGCCTGCTACTGGCCACCTTCCCCAGGGACCGAGCACACCAAAGGCAGCTTCAAGGAGTTCCCTGGCACTTCTTCACCGAGTGGTTTGCACGCTGTGCCATCAGAGCCTGAAGCGAGGCATTAATGTTCTGAACCTTAGCACAACCTGCATGACCAGGCATCTACATGCGAGACACGGGCTGCAGTGGAGATAGCACCTTAAAAACCAATAAAGGGCTCAGGCACCTCCTGCTCCCTCTTCTGCTGCTGCCTCGGCCCAGCAAACAGAGGATGTGCCACCAACAACACCACCTCCGTCACCAAGCATCTCCACCATGTTACACGGAAGCGTTCAGCTCTCCATCTCACAAACCTTTGAGAGAAAGCGTAAATTCCCACCTAGCCACCCTCGATCCCTGGCCCTGAATGCCAGCATTTCTAAACTACTGGCCTTTGAAATGCTGTCATTCAGGCTGGTGGAGATGGACAGCTTCAAACAGCTCATGTCGCTTGCTGTCCCACATTACGTCGTTCCCAGCCGCCACTTCTTCTCCAGGAGAGCCGTGCCCTCCCTGCACAACCAAGTATCGGATAAAATCAAGTGTACACTGCGCAACGCCATCTGTGGCAAGGTCCACCTAACCACAGATACGTGGGCCAGTATGCATCGCCAGGGATGCTATATCTCCCTAAATGCACACTGGGTAAATGTAGTGGCGGCTGGGCCCCAGGCGGAGAGCTGATTGGCGCAGGTCCTTCCGCCGCCAAGGATCGCGGGGCATCATTCTTTGCCTCCTCTTCCTACTCGGCTTCCTCCTCCTCTTCTGCCACCTCCTCATCCGGTCAGCGATAGACCTTCACCACCAACTTCAGCACAGCCAGGGGTAGACGTCAGCAGGCCGTTCTAAAACTGATGTTTTTGGGGGACAGGCCCCACACCGCGCAGGAGTTGTGGCGGGGTATAGAACAACAGACCGACGAAGGCAGGGGAGGAGGAAGAGGTCGCCAACACATCTGTGTCAGCGCCAGCACCTCAGAAGGCAGGGTTAGCATGGCCGACATGTGGAAAAGCTTTGTCACCTCGCCGCAACAACCGGCCCCAACTGCTGATATGGAGCGTGTTAGCAGGAGGCAGCATTTGAACAACATGGTGGAACAGTACCTGTGCACACAACCACACGTACTGACTGATGGTTCTGTCCCATTCAACTTCTGGGTCTCCAAATTGTCCACATGGCCAGAGCTTGCCCTGTATGCCTTGGAAGTGAAGCCTGCCCTGCAGCCAGTGTACTCTCTGAACGTGTATTTAGCACGGCAGGAGGCGTCATTACAGACAGACTCAGCCGCCTGTCCACAGCCAACATGGACAAGCTCACATTCATTAAAATGAACCAGGGCTGGATCCCACAAGACTTGTCTGTACCTTGTGCAGAATAGACAGTTCTAACAGCCTCAACCATCCATCCTTGTACTCAAGTGCACTTATTCCTCTTTTTTTATATGTTCCAATATTTTGGGGGATACCCCTATGTAAAAATGCAAAATAACACACATCTGTGTTGGCTACCTATTCCTCCTTCGCCGCTGCTTCCACCTAGACCGCCACGTGAGCTTACACGGCCACATCCACCCATTCACCGCCTCCTCAACCTTTTCCTCTTACATCATTCTTAATTTTTTTTTTTAAGGTCTTTTATGTTTTTTTAATTCATTTTCCTATCCACATTTGTTTGCAGAGCATTTGCCATGCTCTTAAGCACATTTTGCTGCCTTTTGCAGCCCTCTAGCTCTTTCCAGGGCTATTTTAGAGCCATTTTAGTGGCCAAAAGTTTGGGTCCCCATTGACTTCAATGGGGTTTGGGTTCGGGGTCAAGTTCGGGTCAAGTTCGGGTCCTGAACCCGAACTTTTTTTTAAAGTTTGGCCTAATCTGCCGAACCCGAACATCCAGGTGTCCGCTCAACTCTAGGTCTGTGTGAAGGTGAAGTCCGCCCCAGCTCTATTTTATCCGTACCATCATGTAAGAATAAATAAATTTTGCTACTACAGTGGTGAGTGCCGCCCTCTTTTCCTTATCTACTATACGAAGATTGTATGCACTTCTAACGTTGGGTTGTGCACCACGATTGATGTTTGAAGGACAAGGGTATGTGAAAAGCCATCTTTTACCATACGGACATTAGCAGTGTCGCCCCATTCATTTGGTTCTTTTTGGACAATATCTATTATCAATTCATTCATAAATATTCTGGAGGAAAAAGAGAAAAGGCATAATGCAGAATTCTATGGTAAGATTATCCAGAATTGTTATTTTATGGGAGTACAGTAGTTACTGAAATAGACATATGATGAGAGGTCCTTATGAAACTCGGTCACATACATTCATATACATGCATCAGCTATTTTAGCTGTCATATGGCTAATTTATTCAACCATTTTATAACCATTTTATTAGCAAGAAATGCTGTGAAGTGTAGTTCAACTAAGGCTATCGTCTCATTCAGTGAAAGTTTAATTAAAGGGGTTATCCAAGAGATAATGAAACCTTCAGACAGTAACGGAGCAGGAGCCACCCTGACTGAATCCATCAGCAGGGACCAGGTGAGCATCATCAACTGTGCGGGTCTGCCCTGTCTGGAGGTCTGATTATCTTTTGGATAATCCCTTTAAGCCCCAGAAATAGCTATATGAAAAGAAAGGTAAGATGTGTGAGGTTTAACATGTGGCAGCTTTATTGTAAACCTTGATACATATACATTTGTGCCTCCTATGTGGTGATAGGCTAGACAAACAATTACAGTATATTAGATTCGCATCTAAGCCATAAATCTATATAGATAAATAATCTAATATAGGATCATTCTTTATGTGAATATCCAGGCTTGTCGTGAGAGATCCAGTATAATCATTTTACTATGAAAGTTTCCTGCTTCAATGTAAAATAGGAGTCAACATGCTGCCAGCTATGTAATTTATCAACCTTTTCAGGTGCTAACTATGAGGGCAATGTGGCGCCAAACAAAAGCAGATAAGTGACAACCCAATTTATAATGCACTCTGCACTGTGTTACCTTGGCTTATTTCACCGGTAATTCACTGCTTGCATGAAAACTGAATGGAAGCGACAAAGCTGGGCAAAGACTATTATAGCATTTTGTAAGGAAGGACAAGACCTGTGCATTACTAAATGAAGGACACATTTATGTGGGGAAAAAATGTGCTATTATTTTATTTTCAGCGTTTCTGTAAAATGATGATGGCGCTATAGGAGAATAAAAAATGGAAGGATATTGCATTATGAAGATTTTACAAGACATGATCTGCGTAAAACATGACAATGTCTTTAAACCTGTGAGCCTTTGATATGAGTGTGAGGGTAAAATGAAGAGATTTGAATTTGCCTAAAATGTTTTGTGCTTCCTGTCATAATATTTACAGTTACACCTCTAAAATTCCTTTTTATGACTCTCATTACAGAAGAATGCTTCGTTAAATCTCCTTCAAATGATTCCGTGCCATAAAAGTGACCTTACAGAGAGAGCAATCCTGTCAAGCTTTCAGACATTCTCCTATTGCTTCTAATTAAAAATTAATTAATGCAATAATTCAAAATGTAACTAATGCTAATTATGAATAATGCAGATTTATTGTCCAGCTGTTGAACCAGAAAGAAAAGTAATTTGCGTTAGTGATTGTTAACTCCAATGCTTCTCAATGAGCTAGCAATGCCCTGCTTCCTCCTCCAGATGTTAAAATAAAGGTGGAAATTTCACAATTTTACATTTTGTAACATTCTGCAACACTGCACAACTTCCCTCTTCCATTGTCCCATGAGCGATAATTTCATCAAGAAAGGAATTTCACCAAAACAAGTAATTATTGCCTTTTACATGCAAAACAGAGCTAATGACATGGAATCAATTCACAAAGGACTCAACGAAGAACAACAATCACCCATAAAATGCATTGTACACACATATTAAAAAAATAAACATTAAGAAAAGACGAAGAAGCGATAGAATTTCCAAGCCACTGACTGATGAAGTGAGACATATCAGAAGTCAACTGAGCTGGAAAAATGACACTTTGTGAAGAGATGCTCAGAATGATCTGCGGTACTGATTTACTGGGATTCAAAGGCAATAGCTGCAAATATACAGTGACTTCAAGTCATCAAATACTGAAAATCACTTTTTTCAACGAATTGTAGTTTTTTTGAGAATTTCTTACCACTGCATAGTGAAAAAAAAAATCCTACCTGTTAAGTATTTAGAAGGTTAAGGAAGCAGAATGAACCAATTAAAACATCAATTTGTGTTCAGGGCTAAAGGCTTGTTAATAGACTTCACTCAGCGATGAAGTAGAAGGTTTTGAAGAGAGGAGAAGGCTGTATGCTGAACATGCTTAATTATTGGAAGGAGGAAGTTGGCTTTAATACATAAACTGAAGATTTGCAGACAGAAAATATTTAATATTTATAACGGGATAAATCATAGGATTGCTAAGTGTTGTAAATAGCTTTTAGGACTGATGGAATAAAGGCTGCATTTTAAGCTAGCGACTCTGCCACAATAAATTTGCCATCATTGCTTTAGTGTTCAGCTTCCATTATAAGACTATTCTACATCTTTCCATATTTCAGGCTGTGAGAAGTCCAACAATTAAATCCAATTTAAGTCATTGCTATGAAAGTATAATAGCATGTATTAAAACTAAACTGCAAATAATAGTAAAATAATCACACCATCAACAAAATGTCTGAGGTGTCAAACTGACAGGGAAATTTACAGCTCTTTGAAGTAAAAATAGTGAATACATGTGTGGTGTAGTTCTATAGTGGCTAAGTGTCATGTTTTCCTTTTTTTTTCTCATGTCACCTGTGTGGGGAAACATTCATAAGGTGTTTAAAACAGTTTTCTGTCAAAAAAGTACTTTCAATCAGTACCATAGATTTTTTTTAAATGTCACTCACTAGTATTTAAAAAAGTGCAACATTTCATTTATTTAGCAATTTGTCAGTTAGTAACAGTTACCTGTCAAAATGCACACATGCCTGTCATGCTTGCTAGAATATTTATCAGATAGTTTTGCATAATAGGGCTTCTTTACGTCAATTATTATTTTTTGGCAGATCAATTCCTATGTGCCATTTTAGTGTCTGATAGAATTTGTCTCAGAATGCCTTAAAAATGTTTGCCAGTTCTAAATAGGTTTAGCTGCAGCAACATATGAAGCTCAAAATAACAAAGTGACACCAATCATCAAGTTCATGTTCCAGTGCTATACCCTTGGTCTTTGCTGCTTCCAGTTCCCGCTGGACCAGAAGTATGAGGTGATCTTCATACATGTCACTGCTGCTGACCAATCAAAGGCCTTAGTGCTGACGTGTGCAGAAATGGTATATGACATATGTCATTATTGAAAAATCACTGCTGAGGCCATATATTGGCTGGCAGCAGTGATGGGCATGTAGGAGGGATTTTCATGCACAACCATTTCTAGGGTTTACAAAGAATGGTGTGAAAAGGGAAAAACATCCAGTATGCGGCAGTCCTGTGGGCAAAAATGCCTTGTGGATGCTAGTGGTCAGAGGTCAGAGGAGAATGGGCCGACTGATTCAAGCTGATAGAAGAGTAACGTTGACTGAAATAACCACTCGTTACAACCGAGGTATGCAGCAAAGCATTTGTGAAGCCACAACACGCACAACCTTGAGGCGAATGGGCTACAACAGCAGAAGACCCCACCGGGTACCACTCATCTCCACTACAAATAGGAAAAAGAGGCTACAATTTGCACGAGCTCACCAAAATTGGACTGTTGAAGACTGGAAAAATGTTGCCTGGTCTGACGAGTCTCGATTTCTGTTGAGACATTCAAATGGTAGAGTCCGAATTTGGCGTAAACAGAATGAGAACATGTATCTATCCTCTGATGGCTACTTCCAGCAGGATAATGCACCATGTCACAAAGCTCGAATCATTTCAAATTGGTTTCTTGAACATGACAATGAGTTCACTGTACTAAAATGGCCCCCACAGTCACCAGATCTCAACCCAATAGAGCATCTTTGGGATGTGGTGGAACGGGAGCTTCGTGCCCTGGATGTGCATCCCTCAAATCTCCATCAACTGCAAGATGCTATCCTATCAATATGGGCCAACATTTCTAAAGAATGCTATCAGCACCTTGTTGAATCAATGCCACGTAGAATTAAGGCAGTTCTGAAGGCAAAAGGGGGTCCAACACCGTATTAGTATGGTGTTCCTAATAATTCTTTAGGTGAGTGTATATCAGGAGTGTGCTGCTCTCTGAGCTACTTTCACGCACAACCATTTCTAGGGTTTACAAAGAATGGTGTGAAAAGGGAAAAACATCCAGTATGCGGCAGTCCTGTGGACGAAAATGCCTTGTGGATGCTAGAGGTCAGAGGAGAATGGGCCGACTGATTCAAGCTGATAGAAGAGCAACGTTGACTGAAATAACTATTTGTTACAACCGAGGTATGCAGCAAAGCATTTGTGAAGCCACAACATGCACAACCTTGAGGCGGATGGGCTACAACAGCAGAAGACCCCACCGGGTACCACTCATCTCCACTACAAATAGGAAAAAGAGGCTACAATTTGCACGAGCTCACCAAAATTGGACTGTTGAAGACTGGAAAAATGTTGCCTGGTCTGATGAGTCTCGATTTCTGTTGAGACATTCAAATGGTAGAGTCCAAATTTGGCGTAAACAGAATGAGAACATGTATCCATCATGCCTTGTTACCACTGTGCAGGCTGGTGGTGGTGGTGTAATGGTGTGGGGGATGTTTTCTGGGCACACTTTAGGCCCCTTAGTGCCAATTGGGCATCGTTTAAATGCCACGGGCTACCTGAGCATTGTCTCTGACCATGTCCATCCCTTCATGACCACCATGTACCCATCCTCTGATGGCTACTTCCAGCAGGATAATGCACCATGTTACAAAGCTCGAATCATTTCAAATTGGTTTCTTGAACATGACAATGAGTTCACTGTACTAAAATGGCCCCCACAGTCACCAGATCTCAACCCAATAGAGCATCTTTGGGATGTGGTGGAACGGGAGCACCTTGTGGAATCAATGCCACATAGAATTAAGGCAGTTCTGAAGGCAAAAGGGGGTCCAACACCGTATTAGTATGGTGTTCCTAATAATTCTTTAGGTGAGTGTATATATATATATATATATATATATACCTCCTCCCTTAATTTAAGTGTTATTTATCCCTTATCTTTTCTGTGAGCTCCAGAGCTGACAACAAACATAGTGGGAAGTAAGGGAAATAATATCACAGTAGTACAGTGCTGGCAGACATGCATAGAAGGGATATGTCCCATACTTTTGAGTGAAATGCATCTGGCTATGCATATAAAACAGGGCAAGAAGAACAGCCATTATGTATACTTTTTTTTTACTTAAGTAAGTTTTATGGTAGCCATAAACATTAGTCTAAAGTTGAACAACCAATATACAAAGCAATATTCATTAGTCTAAAGTTGAACAACCACAACCATAGTTCTACGGATGAAATGTATCAATGAGTGATCATTTTCACTGTCATTGCTTGGAAAAAACTTAGCCGTGTTTGAATATTTTATCTGATAGTTGCTAGTCCATGATCAATCTTTTCTTGAAAGAACATTTCCAGAACATTCACAGAAAGATGGTCCATCTTTCTCCTGGTGTCATTGAAGAAGGCTATTTGAATGACTATAACAACCATTATGGACTAATGGCGGATTTAATTGAACAGATAATCATTACAATTCAAGTAGGTTAACTGTATGTAGTGACTGAACCATTATACTGAAAATGCTTGTTCAACACTTGGAAAATCTTTTAGGTGATTGAATAAATTATCATTTGTCATTATTGAATTGTGGTAAGGTAAAGGAACACAGTGTGATGTTTTGGCGATGTGAACAATGATGTGCTTTATGTAAATTGTTGCTGTCTAAATACAGTGAACGATCCTCGATTAAGGGCGCAAACAATCTCATGTAAACATATTTGTATACAATAATATTTGTATGAAAATGCCGGTCTGTCATCAGATTTAAATCACTAAATGCAATTGTGTTAATTGCTTAAACAATTATCTCCTTGTCTAAATCTGTCTTGAAAAGTGTAAACCTACATCTGCATAGTGATCATTCACCAGACCATTGTTTGCTCAATAACTGTTCACCCATCACCCTACATCTATCTAATATGTACATCCAACTTTAGATTTAAAGAGGACCTGTCACCACTCCAGACATTCCTGTTTTAATAGCTCCATGCACTTCCCATGTAATAATGATTCTGGAGCATCTCTTCTTATGGTTCTATGTTGTGCCATTCCTTTATTATTTCTACTAGAAGTTATGCATGAATTGCTACCCTTCAGTAAGGGGACAGAGGGGTGGTAACAAGTTGGGGTGTGTCCCTGCACAGTCTGAAAATGGCAGCACTGATTGGGTAGAGTCAGACTGTGCAGTTACACCCCCCAACTTGTTACCTCCCCTCTGTACCCTTACTGAAGGATAATAGCAATTTATTCATAACGTCTAGTGCAAATAATAAAGGAATGGCACAACATAGAGCCATAAGAACAGATGCTCCAGAATTATTATTACACAGAGAATGCATGGAGCTATTAAAACAGACATGTCAGGAGCGGTGAAAGGTCCTCTTTAACAGACATATAAAACTAGCAGGCTTGAAGATGGCACAGATGGTGTAGTACACCTTTAAAAAGAGTGATTAGAGAGATACAGATTTCCTTCATATTTAGACAGAGGACTGGGGTTTACCAGTGATCCCCTACCCAAAGCTGCCTTTACACTGATGGTTTCCCCTAAAGCCCACTATATACAGTAGGTGCAGATAGGCTAATTTGGCCCAGCATAGTTTGAGCATTTATAAAGGAAGGAGAGATAACCTCTTACAGTGTGGAAGAAAATAAAAATGGTACCAGAGGAATGTAGGATCTGAAGCGAGCACACCAAAATTAAAATCATTAAGAGATGTAATTAATAGATGTCATTAATAGATGTAATTGATATAATTTGAGGAGATGGAACTTGGAACTAAAGAGGGTAGAAGTTATACAAAACTAAAGCTAAATGTCAAGCCAAAAATATGGTTCCAATATATTTAATCCAATAGGTTATTCTGCATCTACTATATGTGGCTTGCATTGTCCTGTATTGAAATAAATTAAGAGATAACCAGAGAAATAACACTGTAAGAGTTGACACCTGAGATCACAAATCCTTTCCAACACAAGTTGCTAGCTAAAGACAGGGACATTGTTACTACCTGTATGACAGTACTGTATGTCTCAGGCCATGAACGTTTTCAGACTTTCACCTTCTCTACTTGCAATCTCTGGCTTAAACAAACCTCAGGAAATTTGTATTTATTTTCATGGGATTATTGAAGATGATATAAGACTGCCTTACTGACAATATGTTCCAGACAAATCTTCTACAGTGAGATGATGCAATTTCATCCATACAGATATAGCTGTGTTCTTTTTCAATTTCAAACATTCTTATTATACAAAATGACCCTTGTTGTAAATTTCATTTCATAACAGGATAAATCTTCATTTAATGAAGAAAAATCATTAAAAGATTTGTAGTCAATGGTAACCCTTGTGGATGCGCTAAGGAGGTCACACAAGTTATCTCTGAGATGTAAAAGGAACATATACTTGAAGGAACTGCTTACATGTCAGAAGACTTTGAGACTTATGTTTACTGAGAATCTTATTTGGAAAAAAAATGCTCATTAGGCTTGCAAATATTGTGGCCAAAAAGGGTGGGGTGTGCCCTTGATGTAAAAAAAAAAAAGCTGACATAAAGATTAGTATGGTTTAAATGTCTGCAGAAGCACTTTTCTTTTTAATGGTCACACGATTATGCAGTCAAATGGCAACAGCTATCAAAAAATGGAAGTGCTTTTAGCTATAGGCATTGAATACTGAGTCAAACTCCATGCCAGCATAGTTTTCATCTGCATTATGGACACTCAACAGCATGGCAAACACAATCTTTGAACACAATCTTAGCCTGGCCATGCACATGAGATGTCTTTTGTCCAAACTCCCATTTGATTTATGGCTATCTCTTCCCATAGAAATGCCTACAAAACCTGGCTGAGCACACATATGTTGTGAATGGAGAAGGGAGAGAACAAAAGAATTGGGCAGTTGAAAGCCAACTGCCCGACCCTTATCTCCCCCAACATCTGCCATAGGCTGAAAGTGGTACGGCTAGCCCGGAATTTATCTAATGCATATGGCCTATTTTAGTATCTATAACTACCAATTTTCCTAGTTTAACTAGCTTCCACAGTGGGATCTAACAAAATGTAGTTTCAATTTTTTTAAAACTTGTACAGTAAACCTAAGTGATTGTGTGAGGTCCGTGGATTCTTTTTTTTCCCTAAAAGTTACAATTCTAAAATTTCTACAAAAAATACCAGACCTTATACAGCAATGCTGATGTAAAAATGCAAAAAGGTATGTTAAGGAGTTAAAGTGTGACTGTTGAATTGTGAATCTAAGGTCTTACTTTTGTTTTGGAGGTAGTACAGAAAGTTCAGAGGCTATTGAAGACACTGCCAATTAGCAAAAGCATAATTTTGTTGTTTACCTATCGAACGGTTGTTGGCTTGGCTCTCATCAGAAATTTGGATGATAATTCCAATATAACTTCCATGGCATGTACATACATTAAACAATATAGTAGACGTCAATAGTATACTGTAGTTCAGTATTACAGAATATTGCAGATGTAAAGTAAACAAATCACATGCAAAGTAATAGAAAATATATCCTTGTTCAAGAGCATAGAATACTGTAGCACAGAATAGTATTATATTGTATGGTGTAGTGTAGTATTGTCAAAGACTAACTACATATCCCCTTTAGTTTGTGTAATGATTTTATACTAATAGTAATAATAAGTTGACCAAGCTTATATGCCCAATTTAAAGTTTAAAAATGTAATAACAAGTCATAGAAAAACAATGAAAGAATCCTTTTAAATGTGTTTTAATACAGAGAACAGTCAAAAAAAATATTATACTCTATGGCCTGGGATATTAGCCAGTAGGGTGAATAAGGTCAAGTTACTTGCTCATCTCTATTTCAGTGCCATGGCATATTAAAATCAGGGTGCTTTTGGCAGCCGCCTGTGTCCAATTCTCCTGAGGGGCTATTCAGATTGCTCACTATCTTATAGACTGCACTGTAATATGCAAAATAACCGTGGAGCCCCAGTTATGGGTCTTCAACACAGTGAAAGCCAGATATCCCTCAAAGGAAGGAAAACCGAGCAAAGGGGTGTCCCCATTACAGAAATCACCAAATCCACCATATTAAGTGGCCCCTATGTCAAGATCCCACTCTTTTACAAGCTTTAAGGATGTGACGGGGAAGACCTAAGCCAGTTATCCATCCACAGACAGCTGTTTCGTGGTGTTGCCCCTCATAAGTGTGGAGTAGGATTCTGGCTAACCGGGAGCAATGCCTTGGAGACTACTCAAACAAAACAATAGCTGATCTTGGAGCTCCACAGTGTTTTCTGTATCTGGTCTCCCTAAGATCAGCTATTGTTTTGTTTGAATAGACTGCACTGCAATGAGAAGCATTCTTTGGCCATGCTGGGCCAGGCAACACTAACGGACCTTCCGTTATTCATGCAAGTCAAACTAAACAAGTGCAGGCCTGTGACCGTCGAAGAAGTGGAGCATATCATGATCCATACCTCTGTCAGTCTCTAGTGCCTCCATCCCTTTGTCAATTTCCCATGAGTCATGACCTCACTGTGTCCACTGACATGTGCCTTCTGATACAAAAAGCATCAGTGTGCCTCAAACAGAAGGTTGCCTCTTGCCCAGATTATATTACGCCACTGATATATTTGTGTATTTATGTATGTATATCAACATATATTTACAAGGCTGCAGGAGAAATGCTTGCCTAGCTGTGGGAGAACCACAGGCCATATTTTAGACTGTTGTGAGCTCATATTCCTCATATAGCCTAGGACCCATGTTAGCCTAAATCCACCCCTGTGTTAGTAGTGCAAAATATAACCATGCACTAAACTGCATATATAATATAATGTTTTCTTTATCTTTACATAAAAATCAATTTTCCAAACTTTGAAAGAGGTTGAAATAAGGAGGAAATCTTGGCCTTATGAATGACAATGTACACAGCTATTGACATCAGATTAACTTCATTGCTGGGGATTTCTCTTCCATGGTAATGAACTATGCCAGTTCTGCTACTGCCCCAAACAAGAAACTGTTAAAACAACACAGAATTCTGAGAAGGAATTTCCTGCAACTGAACCCTTAATCACAGCTAACTATATGATGGTCTAGTGCTCAACATACATCTAATCAAAATCAGCATATGGGATGCATTTAACAAAAAAACCTACATGCAGAATGAGCTTTTATTAATCTAAACAAGAAAAAGCCTGAAAAATTACTGCTGCTAAATTTAATTAACTTTAGTCACCAGCGCACGTCTCTGCTATGTCACTTGTCAGAACAATTTTTCTTGTTGCTGTCTAACATTGTGAATTTTACAATTCTAGACAGCCTGTGCAAGCATTCTCAAATACATGTTTGACAATAGTCAGACCTCATCAAATCCAGGAGGTGCTGAAAATACCAATGGAGTGGGGGACTGAAAAAAAAACTAAGTGAAAGAATTTCACCAGCTACAACAGTTGGAGTAGAAAGTCGATGAAAATATAGAAAAATTTAGAATGGCTTCAATTTTGTTCTGTAAAGAATCGTATATACTAGAAATATTCTTCAATCCTACACCAAACATTCAAAAATTAAACCTTCAGCAGAAAACTTACATATGTTTAAGAAAGAACTATCAATCTAAAAGATGACCTCTAAATGGTTGGAGTAGTTGTTCTGTAAAATTAAGAGAATAGACTTTTAGAGATGCCTAAGGTTCCTTTTACATAATGATATAGTGAGTTTTAACATTTGAAAGACATGCCATTACATGTACTATATTAATATTGATTACTTTTAGGATTGGTTATTTCTCTTCATTGCTCTGCTAATGACTAATAGATAGCTGTTTACACAATAGCATATCATGCCAACAAATAATCATTTTTCGGCCTTCAAAAAAGATTAGGTCATCTAATGGCTACGTGCAGGCTCGGACTGGCCCACTGGGGAGCAATGGAAATCCTCAGTGAGCCCCTGCCTAGTTACAGTCTACATATTAATCCACAGCTACAGGCAGCCCCAACTTTCTGCTGGCAAGCACCGCTGCCTGTCGCTTTAATAGGAAAAGCAGAGCTACACAGACATATAGAAGGTGGCAAAATGATCTTACTGGAAGTAGATTGTGCCTTCCCAACAATCTCCTGCTCTATCGCCCTGTGTAAAGGGACCTTAACAGATTAGGTTATCAACTGCAATGCGCTGCTTAAATAGAAACACTTTAATATAGATCAGTGCACATTACTGTTCTGTTTTGCACACGGTATTGTGTGCTAAACTGCAAATATTCATGTGAATGAGCCCAAAAAATGAACAAGTAATATTTATTTTTGGTAGGGTGGGTCCCTAGAATAATTTCCACTGGTGAGCGCTAATTGATTGCTTCATGAAAAGCTTTAGTCATTTCTTAAAGTGGTAGGGCAGAGTTACATGTGTATCCCCTATTCACAGGATATAGGATTAGCATCTGATTGGTGGGAGTCATAAGAATGGGAATCCTGTGCCCTGTATGAATTATACACCAGGTTGTGATGCCTGCTGCCACTCCATTCATTCTCTGTGGGACTGCTAGAGAAAGTCAAGTGATGGATTCAACTATCCAGTATGGATTCAACCGGCAGTCCCACTGAAGTCCAATCTTGTGATTGGGGTTGGTTGAACTCAACATAAATATCTTTTCCATTAACAGGGAAAAAGTTTCTAACTTGGCACAACCCTTTTTAATTACTTGCAAACCACCAATGATATACAGTGGGTCCACATATGACTGCAAGGACATTTCTGAACATCTTTGCCAAGCTTGCAGCTGCCCGATCTCTGGGGAGCCAGTTGCTGGGCTGCCCATAGAGAAGGCAGAGATAGTTTATTACCATCCCTGTCTTCACCAATCACTTCACACATGGCATACAAATGCAATGATCCTAGAGATCAAGTGATCACCAGGTGCCAGTTAACTGTAGGCCGGAGCTGCTGTGTCTTACTAGACCCATATTATTCTTGCAGTTAAACCCTGTAGGTCTTTCCCCGTATAACTGGGACTTTTATATATGTTAGCCCTAGTTATAAGGGAAATCTGAAAAAATAAATAAATGCATACAAAAACAGATTCGCTACACTATTAAATTAGCACTAGCATTAAAACGTAGAGCTCTTCAAATTGCATATTAATGTCAAGCCTACTAATCAAATGAGACAATTCAATGTAAAACTTCTCAAGTCTTAGGTGGAAACCTAATGCAGACAACTGACCATGCCTAAACAACAGCTAGTTCTGCAGTACGCCTAAATCAATAAGAGAAGCCAAAATCAACCTGGTAAATAGATAATTCAACAGTTTCTTGTGTTTTTTAACAATTAGAGGACAAAAATGTTCTACTTTCTTTCAAGATGGTATTTTACACTACAAGAGGCTGGTTAACCCATTCTGTGCAGATTTATACATCGATGATGGTGAAGTCCATACCACATTGGAAACTACTGAGAAATATCAAAATTTAGAAAAATATCAGAATTTATGAATGTTACATGGGGTGGTATTTACAATACAATTTTTGTGTCATCTACTTCTTAGGGCATCCAGTGATAAGTTCTTTATGTAAAAGAACTCAGGTAATTGTTTAAAAATGACACTAATTACTGCCACCATCATTGAAATTAATTTGATATGCAAAAATTTTGTCCATTAGCCATATCCTATTGTGTTAATTGCCTTGTATATACTGAAGTAGTTTTAGTTGTCATCTTAAATGGTCTCCCAATATCTGACTGTGATTAATGTTTTAAGTGATATATTCCCAGGCAATAGAAAAAATGTCGGAAAAAAAATTATTTTGCACAATTGTTGGTGATAATTGGATAGTAAGCAAGTTATTTGTAGAATCACTGTAGAAAACCCCAGCTGTACATATAAATATTAATTAAGCTTCCAGCTAAAAATGGGCTCCAAACTACAACAGTTTTTATTTTTTTGACGATTAATGGCCATTTATTTAGTGTCTATTGAGACTTACGGTAGGTGACTACCCATATCAAATGAAAAACAAACATGATCAGTTCTTCTATAACCAATTTTTTTCAAAAGTGCAACTATTTTTGTATGAAAAAGGTTTTAATGTAGCAATGTAAGCCTGTTTCTCCCAAAAGCTCAGTAGCACTTACAGAGCCCTATCAGTCATTCAAGTGAATAACTCAGTTCAACTGCATGTGGTAAGCACATTCGCATTAGGTTAAGTGAATATGGTTGGTAAAGACAAGTTAGGACAATATTGTGACATGGCTCATGTGTACGCAGATGAAATCGGAAATTGCTTGTAATAGATTTAAATCATGGCTCCAATGTCTGATGGTCCTAACACAAGCTAGTGTTGTAGCTTAATGAATGATAGCTCCTATCTTAGTGTTGAGAAGTCCTTGTTACATCCACTCCATGGAAAAACTCTGACAAATGAGATGAACCGGAATAGCAGAAATAAAGAGCAGCTGAGGGAAGGGAGCTTCTGGCGATCTCTTCTGAAACGAGGTGCACTAGCCTTGAGCTGTGTTATGCAATTATCAAGGGTACATAAGACTTAATAAAACATTTACATTTCATTTTAACTTTGACTAAAACATAAAACTTAAAAAAAACACAAAAACAAAACAAAAACAAAGGAATTTCACCCTCCGCCCTTGAGATGTGGAGCTTGCTGATCAGTCACCCATGAACAAACTACTACAAAGATTGCCTTCCTCTCCCATGTCTTGTGCATGTCCGATGGTGAGAAGGTGTGGCGGTATCTATGCTACCATACAAAGTGGCTGGACTGCTTTATTAAAAAAACAACTTTAGCTTTTGTGTCACCCCCATTTCCTCATAAGTTGTAAGCTGGGACCCTCACTCCTAAACATTTAGTTTATTATTAATAGGTTTAAATTAATCGAGCTTCGGATCATAAAGCTAAAGACGATACCTTGGTATCAAACCTGACTTCGGATTGCTATTTTAATGTTTTTAAAGATGCAGAAGTGAGTACTAAATTCATTCACCGAAGTCTCGCGCGACTTGGCTGAAACTAATTTTGTCTCCATAGAGGCAATACATTTTAATGCTGTACAGAGACAGGTCTCAGACAACATTAAAATGAAGTGTTTGAACAAATTGACTGTAGGTCTACGATCCAAATCTTGATTCTCTCTGCACTAATTATTGCCCTGTAATTTTTGATTTGTACATTAACCCTCTGAATTATAAAGCTCTGCAGTGGTGGCGCTATAAAAATAAACTTACTGATGAAGGGACCAAGTGAAGTCCCGAAACGCGTTTAAGGAGTACGGAGGAATATTGCCAATAGAGCAATAGCAGCATACAAAGAAGAACCTGGAAGTAGAAGCGCTCCCCTAACTTTATTGCCACTCTCAAACCGGCCCGGCAGATCCCAATCACGTGACCAACACTAGGTCACGTGCACGCTATACACCTAACAACAGACGAGCGCGCTCGGATACCACGTGGGACGCCGACAGCCGGAGAACAGAGCCGCAAGCAACATCTGGTTGGAGCACTGACGGAAGACATCACCGCGTGGTGGGTAAGTGATCTCTGAACCTAAGACAGTACGGGACGCCGTACCAAGGTTCAGAACACCAATTCCCCCACAGGTAGTTTTTTTCCACAAACATAAGTTCCACATCGTACATTGTACAGGATAGTGCTACTTTTTTCCCATCTTTTTCCTTTTTTCCTTTTTAGCGGTACCTTTATATCCACAAGCCAAAGTCCCACATGGGACCATATTGTGCATGATTATATTTTACAGGACTGTACAACACTTTCTTCCTTTTTAGTGCAACCTATACATCCATCTATTTATAAAGGGACATAGACTGATCACAAACTGCTGGGAAAGGATATTATATCCACAGGAGCCCACCAGAAAAGACTCAACACATGGTCATTAGCACCAAAACTACATTTTATTAATTTTTCCAACCTTTTTTCATCCTGGAAAAGTATATATTTTTCACCATTTCATTCTTATATATTTTATATATTTTTACTTTTATGTCCTAATATTTTTCACCACTTTTTTCCCACCACTCTATATACCATTTATCCTAATGGACTAGACACCACCGATTTTTTATTTCTACGGATCCATCCTAAAAAAACTGGTACCAGCCACCCCTCATCTGGCACCTACAACAAGTGCCCAGATTCCCTCACTCACTCACCTTATGCTCCAAAAATCCCTACCTAATTTTAATTAAGTATTTTAAATAAAACTACCATATTTAATCCCATCTATGAGTGTGCCTGCTATTTCCTTATTATAAAAATAAAGATTATTATTATTACCATATCACCAGCTTCTCCTGACTACACTGGTATTCCTCAGTACAAAGATGAAAGTGTATGTGAACAGCACATCACCTTTCAATCATCATGGCCTTCTTGACCACTGAGATGATAACACTTCATAAAATATTGGTTCCAAGACTTTATTTAAATTTCCAAAAATCTCCAACTCTGTGTCGGTGTGGTTTCTTTATTTAAAAAAAGCAGAATAAGAGTCTGATTGGGGCTTTTAATATTGTAGGGTTGTAACCCCTGGTGGTTGTAACTAGAGAAGTTTTCAAAAATTTGATTTGTATTCGATCCAAATTTATTTGTTACGAAGCGCGTTAAGAATCAGCTATTTCCCGGCTGTAGAGAGCTTGTATATAGCTGTACATCACTGTGCATTGCAGAAACATGCATAGCTAGTCCGCTGTGGTAGTGAAATTGCTGCTAATTTCACCCCAATTGCACAATCAAGGATTAATGGATTTTCTTATGTATAAAAGAATGTGAAACCCCAAAATCAGTAGTATCAGACCGCTATTTCACCCCGATTACAGAATGAAGGATTTAATTGAATTATTTATGTAAAAAAGAATGTGAACAACCTAAAATCAGTAGTATTAGAGAACACTTATTAACCCCAATTAGTGCAGTAGGGTGTAATAGAATGGTTTTTCTATTAGCCAAGCTTTATATGGTTCTATTGGCCTCTGCATTCTCACTAGAGTGTGAATAAAGTCTCCCTATTATCTCCCTACACTATCTCTAAGCTGTCCCTGAACTGTTCAAAACTGATATTTTCCAAATAAAGTCTTTCCTAATCACTTTCCCTAGCAGTTGTCACATCTGTCCCTATGCTCAGCTCACCAGGCAGGATAAGGATTTTTATAGGGCTGTGACACCACAGGGGCTGGCTATCTGCTGATTTGCTGGCTGCATGGCATTATGGGTGATCCCACGTTCCCGGGATTCTTACTTCCTCTTTCTAACATGTACCTTGAATGGCCAGGAAATTCAATTTTTCCGGAATTCAGATCGAAATCCACTTCGTCAAATTCGATTTGCTCAACACTTTAAACTCAACTTTAACTCAACTTTGGCTTGATTTGGAATATCTTAAGCTGCATTCTGTTTCCAGTATGCCACACTTTGTTTACTGCTAAGTCATGTCCCCTGTTGAGTAAGAAGGAAAAAATGCTTAAAACTATAAGATTATTGAACAAAAATTCATAAAGAAAATAAACAAAGAAAAGACCCTATTTGACCACCTTTGCTCATCTGTTGAACAGGGTCCTGAAATAACTTAGCATTAACCCCTGTGCATCTAGCACGTATATCCACAAGCAGGAAGCGCTTTACTACCAGCGCTGATCAGCACTGGGATTAAAGCTCCTGCTCCTGCAATTTAGCATGTCGGGTCCCGGCTGACAGACATAGCAGGAGCAGTTTAGATAGGAGCAGTTTATTACCGCTTCTGCCTTCTCATTTGCCATCAGAAGAGAGCTGAACGAGCGCATGTTGTAGGCAGAGCCGCTTCCTCTGTTAGTCCCTGCGGTCACGTAACCACCAGGGGTGTCTGGAGCAGGGGCCTATGTGTAATGCCCCCACAGGGGGCTGTTTTCCCCCGTAACTGGGGCTCCTGTGGATGCCCCAGTTACAATGGAAAAAAAAAGGCAGTGTCCTCCAGAGGTCTTTTAACGACCTCCTGGGGGACATATTATGTGCCAAAAAGAAATAAAAATATAAGTAAAAAAAAAATAGTAAAAAATACAAATAAAAAAAGGTAAAAAATAAATAATTTTAAATGCAGTCGCTAACAGAAACCGTTACCATAGTCACCCAGTTCTCTCAAACCTATATATGTTATGTATGAAAACGATCGTCACAAAATAGGGAAACATTTTGACGTTTAATAGAAATCACAAATGTTCACTGTAAGGACACCTTTTTCTGGATCTACCAGCTTTAATTTGGGCATCTTTTTTACCTAATATATATATATATATATATATATATACATATGTAAATATATCCTTGGACACACAAAAAGTCTTAATACTACAAAACTTTCTAGTCTTATCTAGTAAATTTAGTTCCCAGAAAACTGTTATAAGTGCATTTGGAAATCATGTTTTGTGCCTTAAATTCAATTCAACAGGAGCAGGAGATCTAATGATCTTAAAGAATTCAAAATATGTGTGCTTGCTCAGCATTAGATCTAGGTGCCAACTCTAGGACTGTAAATGACTTTTTTACTGACAGCTTCATTAATTTTACTGGCTGAATTATTAGATTACACCTAAAAAATAACTGAGACAAAAACTTTATGTAAGAATTCAGGAAACTATAGATGGCAACAAATGATGCCAGGGGCCCCTTATTACTGAGTTGTATTAGTAGTACAGTGTGTGTCCACCTATGAAGCCAGTAATGAGCGTATGAGGCAACTGCTTAAAGAGAAGTCCCTAATGGTATTGTTGAAATTAGTGTATTTGCAGAAGACTTTTTATATACTGTATATGCTGACAAAAAGAAAAAAGCCATGGTAGTCTTAGCCAGACAGCAGTGGTGTTGTTGTTGGGCTGTTAGGTTGTGCTGCCTACAGGTGCTATGTTGCGGTGGTGGTGGCACAATTTTAGGTTATCAAAATCATAAGTCACAGCAGAAGGTTTCTTTCATAGATTTTATTTGCAATGGATTGCGGCGTAAATGTGCGAACGTTTTCGGCCGTGTCTGGCCTTCGTCAGGCACTGTGCCGCTGGAGGTAGAGGAGATGCATATAGGGTGCAAAGATGGGGAACATCTCGGTGGCCATAGGCCCCCATCTCTGCACCCTATATGCATCTCCTCTACCTCCAGCGGCACAGTGCCTGACGAAGGCCAGACACGGCCGAAAACGTTCGCACATTTATGCCGCAATCCATTGCAAATAAAATCTATGAAAGAAACCTTCTGCTGACCAGACATCACCACCTTACTATCAAGAATCCCACAATGTCTATCTTCTATATCATCCTTCTTCGCCTCTCGCTTTCTAAAACTTAACATGGATAAGACAGAATTCATAATCTTTCCCCCATCTTGTTCAACCCCCCCAACAGACCTATCTATCATGATCAATGGCTGCACACTCTCCCCAGTCAACAAAGCCCGCTGCCTTGGAGTGACCTTGGATTCTGCCCTTTCCTTCCGACCTCACATCCAAGCCCTTCCCACCACCTGCCGCCTCCAACTCAAAAACATCTCCCGCATCCATGCTTTCCTTAACTTTGAATCTGCGAAAATGCTTGTACATGCCCTCATTATCTCCCGCCTAGACTACTGCAACATTCTCCTCTGTGGCCTTCCATCTAGCACTCTCACACACCTCCAATCTATCCTCAACTCTGCTGCCCGACTAATCCACCTCTCACCCTATTACTCCTCTGCCTCTCCCCTCTGCCAATCCCTTCACTGGCTCCCCATTGCCCAACGAATTCACTTCAAAGTACTAACAAATAAATACAAGGCCGTCCATAACCTGTCCCCTCCCTACATCTCTGAACTACTTTCCCGATACACCCCCACACACACTCTCCGATCCTCACAAGACCTCCTTCTCTCCTCTCCTCTTATCGCCTCCTCCCACAATCGCCTCCAAGATTTCTCCTGTGCATCCCCCATACTCTGGAACTCGCTACCCCAACATATCAGACTCTCACCTACAGTGGAATCCTTCAAAAGAAACCTGAAAACCCACCTCTTCAGACAAGCCTACAACCAGTGACCCTGCTGCCTCTATACCGCCATGACCAACTTAACCCGCACCTACTTTGTCCTTCTCCCATACCATGTAGATTTTAAGCCCTCACGGGCAGGGTCTCTCTCCTTCTGTACCAGTTTGTAACTCATCTTGTTTATAATTAGTGCAATTGTCTGTATTATGGATGTGCACCCTTATCACATGTACAGCGCTATGGAATGAATGGCGCTTTAATAATAAATAATAATAATAATTTGTACTTTGAGTGCCTCAAAATGAATACATTGTAGCAAGCAGTACTTTGCAGGCCTTGCCTATTTCATGCGTCAGGCATAAAAGTCAAACCATAATGTGTCTGAGAGAGAAAAGCTTCTACTATTTCAAAATCTTTCAGTTAAAAGTAAATAGATGACAGCTTCTTATTGAATATAGCAAAGCTAGAGGGTTAAACAGCTAACGAAAGAACACATCTTTTCACAAAATCTGTCATTCACATCTGTACTAAACAAATATTAACCGAAGAACTGAGCAGGGCCAAGACAATGCATTTGTGAGCACTTATGTCTAAACCTCTGCCAGAGCATGTAAAATGCAATGGTTTCCCTAGGTCTATGTACAATGCACTTATTGGGACCTTTAGCACATAAATGCTATGTCTGCTTATAATACCAAAGTATCTTGAGAGAGTTCAAAGGTGGTTGCACAACGCACATATATAATTAAATATGGTTGAATAATTTAACAGTGCAACATTCACTATGTCACTGGAAGTATTTAATATGTCTAGAGTATCCTCCGCTTTATGCGGTCCATAATTAATATTTTAAAAGGAGGTCTACAATAGGATGTCAGAGTTTATCAATTGTGCTTCAGTGATTGCAAGTTATACACTAGATCACCCTGTACATGTGTATAGTCTAGTACTCGTAACACTTTGCACAGAAGTGATTGGTTCTAGGTAGCAGAAAATAGAAGGGGCAATCTCATTATGAATTACATAGTTACATAGTTATTAAGGTTGGTAAAAGACAAAAGTCCATCAAGTCCAACCTGTAATCCTGCTATATCGATCCCTGGGTCAATGTCCATTTTTCTTTTAAAAAGGGGTTGGGCCAAAGGGAAAGGGTGTGTAGAACAAGATTTCTGTACATTGTCATAAGCCTCAATGTTATTTTGAATTATAAAGTAATCCAGACCTTTTTTGAAGCCATCTACTGTATTTGCTGTTACCAGCTCCTGTGGCTATTCCAGAGATTCACAGCCCTTACTGTTAAGAATACTTGTCGCCTCTGTGGCGAAACCAACCTCGCCACGGTGTTTTGGAGGGGGCTGTTTGCCAGCCTCCTGCCCCAGGATTATGGCCCATACTAACTTTGAAGGAGAAGACAGACCGGAACTTCCATGGAATTCGGGAACCCCTGCTCGGATCTGGGTTATTTTTGGATATGTTGTTCACCCAGATCAGAGCTA